>NC_041066.1:2583944-2913944 GCF_900634775.1 Gouania willdenowi
TCATTGTCATTCACAAGAGCCACAAAACTTTCCAACAGACACATACACAAAAAATCCAGTGCATTGGTTTCATTTCTATTTATTGCTTTTAATGTATTTTTATTTCTATTTATTGATTTATACTCATTTAGTGGTAGAACTCATTTGCATTGTTTTGGTTTTATTGCTTTTATGGTCTCATGTACAGCACTTTGGAAACGTTTGTTGTTTAAATGTGCTATACACATAAAGTGGATTGGATTACATGGTGAAGATACAGCTGCCTGTTTTTATAAACCTGACCCGTAAGTGGTTTGTTGTGCACATGAAACTTTGAGAAATTAACCCTTTCTCGAACCTTTTGGCTCAAATGTTATGTTGCCTCATGAGGCTTCATCTCACCATCACTAATGAACAGACGCTGTTTGTTGTGTGGTGGAGTTAGTATAGATTAAATTAGTGGCCATTTAAACCCATTTA
This sequence comes from Gouania willdenowi, assembly GCF_900634775.1. NCBI lineage: Eukaryota > Metazoa > Chordata > Actinopteri > Blenniiformes > Gobiesocidae > Gouania > Gouania willdenowi. The sequence continues at coordinate 2,584,404 of NC_041066.1, forward strand.
CGAGGGGGGGTGGCTCTGGGGGTAGCTATGGCTCGGGGGTGGCTCCTGCCTCCTAGGTTGCTGGGTAACAGGTGGTTGCTGTGGGTTGCTCTGTTGGCTCGTCTGGGCGCTTTGGCTTTGTTCTCTGGGGCGCACCTTGACCGGGGTTGTCGTTGGCGTGGTGGGCTGGGTTGGGCTCCCTCCGGGGCTCACTTGGGGGGGTCCTCGTAGCTGGACAGTAGGACACGTCATGTAGTGGATGACCGGACAACGAGATAAGCCAGTTATGTCAAGTGAAAAAGACTATGATATTCCACCATGACTGTGAGACAACTCAGTTTGCTTTCCAACTGTCAGCGCCTGTAGTTGTTCAGTCACATTCTCCACAGCTCACCTGAAAACAAACCGTGACTTCAAAAACATTATGACACTCAGCATACGCCACGGGCAAACTTTTGACAGCGTAACCAGTCTAAGGAAAACCAACAAAGTAACTGTGACGTGTTCCAACATTTTATTCATTTGTCATTTTTATGGGACAATTTACTGTTCCAGTAAACTTTATTTCACTTTTACAAAGCCATTGCTTTACTGTTCATGATGGCTTCTTTTTTTAAAACATCATATACTGTCATTAATTTTTTTGTTTTGGAAAATTCACAAATACATTTTTAATGACTGCAATGAAAATATTTTTGACCTACTGTAAATGTTTGAACTAAGTTTTAAAATATACATACATTTTATTATAGATATTTGGAACTGCTGTCTCCTGTTAAACTGAACTGATGTTTCTGACTGAACTGTTTCCAACTGTTCTGAACTTCATACCATTAAATCTTTTGCAAGATCTTTCATTTCAGTCATTTCTTGTGTTGCCTTATCCTTTCAATACAATACCCTGAACTATTATGTAAATGTTTCTGCCAAATGACGAGCCAGAAGAGTCAGAGGGCACTCGATTTCTTTGACTTGAACCCTATATGGTTCCTTGTGCACAGCATCAAATATCTCCTAGTGATTAGCTCCATGGTCTGGAAGAAAAAAATGTTCTTTTAAGATTATTTTGTATGGAAAATCATTTGTTAGCTTCATAGAATAGCTTCCAAAATAATATTTGAAGGTTTAAGGCATGATTATGTAAAGAGATTCAGCAGTGTTAGCCAAAATATGACTTGGGCAATCAGGCTATGAGGCTAATGATTTAGAATGATTTCACTGATCTACACAGACATAGTGCAGTGACAGAAAACGTTTAACCAGAGAATGAAATATATTTAACATCTATCATACAATTTTCTTTGTTAATTTGCTCAAATTGTGTAATTATAACAATAAATTAACATACGTACTTACTTGAATATCTTAATTGAACAACTATCTGCAGAATTTTAACCTACTACAACTGCACTGTGGAAGATATTGACTCCATTCAAATGTAAGTAAAAATATTGTTTTATTTGAACTTTAGTCCCAACATATTCAGGTTTAAAACTTGTCAACTGCATGTTGCCTTTGTACACAGCGCTTCAACAAACCTGCAATTCTTCATTTACATCACAAGGGTTCTTCATGACCCAAAACCCAGAGCTGGTTCGAAGAGAGTCCAAATGTCTGGCTGAAATAACTTTCCAACAATAATTTCCCATGTATTTATTATTTATATGCAGTAAATGAGGTCAATTATTCTAACCTCTGATTATGTACACTCTGCACAGATATGAAGCTCCCACTTCCAGTGCCTTTAACACTGAACAAGGTTTCAGTAATGGCAACATTTTAAATGCCTTCATCATCCCTTACCCTTGAAAATACATGGGAGAAATGTTCAGTCATATTCATCGCAACAAAATCTAACATTACCAAAATGAGTAATTAGGGCACAGAGACAATAGCCAGTGTTTATATGATTGTGCACCTGGAAGGCCAGCTGCTTTGAGAAAAAATAAATGAGCAGTGTCTGAGTGGTTGTTTGTTGCTAGTTCCAGATAGAAAATCTGTATTGAAAGGCAGAGTGATAATGTGGAGGCAAAATACTAAGGCTTACAACACATAAGATAAATGTGCAATTAATGAACAGTGATAAATCAAAGATAATAAAGCACTGTAATCAAAGCTGGCAAACCTTTCTGGAATATCCATCTATTGCTCCAAATATGATGATGTAGCTTGAAGAAAAAAGATAAAACGACGATGAGAAATCACCTCTCTCCCTATAAATAAATACGTAAATAACTGCCCTAACGTATGAGCTTATGGTTTGTGTCCACATGGAATAATGATAATTATTTAATCATTCTGTATCATTTGGGATCCTGCTTTTCATGGACAGCATAGCATCCTTTACAAGATTACAATGTCATTTAGCGGAAGCTTTTATCCAAAGCAACATACAACACCAACAGTAAAAGGAACATAGGCAGTGATGTGCCGTCAGGGTAGGCAAGGGAGGCAGTGCCTACCCAAGAGTGAATTGATATTTGTTTCAATTACAATATAATTATAAATTATTTATTTTTCCATTTCCAACAGCCTACAGTACCTATAAGTTTGAAAGTGTCCGCATTTTGTGCACTTCATAGCCCAAATTACTAAACAGCGCTATTTCCTGGAAAAGCTGTACAGTCTTTTTTTTTTTTACTCCACTGTATGGCAGAGGGAGGCCACGCCCTCTTCCAAAGGCACATTGCTCCTCTGCCTCTGTTCCCATTACGTGTTTTTACGTGTTTGTGCATGCCAACCATTTACATCCAAAGGCAGCGTAGAGAGCTGCCTTTGGACGTAACCGTGCTATGCTAATTGCTATACGAAGTTCACAGTACATTAGTGAATAGATGCCACTTGACGGCTGCTGCTACGTTCTCTAGCGAGTGACAGCGCCAGAGATGATAGAGAAACTGAAATTGTGTGATATTGTCGAGCTGCTGCTTCAAAACTACAATCAAAATAAAGATGACAACAGTTCTCATGTGTGGTGTTCTGTGTTATAGCCCACAATAAAAGGTTTGTTGTGTGTTTTTCCTGATAGACTTGAATACGTCACGCTCTCTCCGTCCAATCAGAGCCTTCCCAACCCTCAGACCTAAAGCGGAATTATCTAAAGCCAAATAAACCAGTTTTTCATGTAAACCTCATTTGGGAATTGTAAACACGAAGCAGAACACTTTAATTCCGAATGATTTCATTCGGAATAAACAATTCCGATTTAAAAAAAAATAATGTGGCCAATGTGTGTGTGTCAGCCATTTTGTTTTGTTTTTCCCTCCAAAATGTCACGAGCGTTACTCACAATGGACAGAAATAATCTCTCTATTCTCTGTGTAACACCTGTTCTGTTGTCCTTAAAAATCTGATCCTCTTCCTCCTCTGTCTGCTGTGGGATGAACCTTTCATGGCTTCTGCTTGGGCCCAAAGGTCTGGATGACTAAATCTGAAGTTCTTCCAGACTCTCATAGTATGTCTTACATGCCACTGGGAAACAGAGAAGCAATAGGCATAAATATGCAAAATAATAACACCACAAACAAGATTAAAGTTACTTGCATATAAAGACCCCAGTGTCCACTCCACACGTCTGGACTTGCAATAAGAGATTCCATCAAATACAAAGTCACAGCTGAATTGTGGGGCGAGCTCAGTCTGTCACAACAAATAACAAATAGGATCAGGTCAGATACATTTACATTTACTTTCTTTTTTCTTAAAATCTTACCATTGTAGGTCATAACGCTTTTTGTTTCACTCCGAGTTGTGTAAAAGCCGAACCGTTACCTATAAAAAAATAAATAAAAGCATGCAGCAGGAATATACATTCACTTTAAATCTATTATTATTTAACAGGGTCACAATTCATCCGTGTATTTGCCTCTGTACTTGTCAGAGAAAACTTCTCACACGCACAAAAGCAAATGGTTTTTACAGGTGTAAATATTTTTCACACAAACACAAGAGGTATTTTACAGACACAAAATTTGTTTTCCAGACACCAAATGTATTTCACAAATACAAATAATTTTTCACACAGATTTTTTTTACGCACACAATATTTTTATGACCCTAATTTGATCCCAAAGCTCTGACACACAGAAATATGTGTAATGAGTATAACACTTAGTTTTTGTTCCACTGGGCTCAACACCTGCAGCATCCATTGACCCATAACAGGATCACCAGCCAGGGATGGACCAGGTCTGTTATCAATAAGATCAGATCTGTAACCAATAACTTGGTCAGGGAGCAAACAAGTCAGTCTGGGGTCTCATGATGAATAGGTATGCATAAATAAAAGATTTAATCCTAAAACAGGTCCATTGAGAGGGGTGGATGTAGCCCTTGTGGGTGGATGCACAGCATGTAATGTTAAAAGTATAGTTGGAACAAAAACAGAGGTTAGCTTACCTGCTACACTGTCTAACATCGTTGTGCGGAGCTCCTCAAATCACATCTCAATGCCATTGTAGTCGACATTAGACAACGACCGTCCACCGAGGACCCCGTTTGTAATATACTTATGTATATGTTACACCCCTGAAAAAAGGAGAAATAATCACAAAAATGATTCAGATCTGCTTCCTCAGCAAGAATATTTAGTAGAATCAAATACATGTTTACAAAAATATAACATACAAAAGTACACATTTACAGCACTTTCTTATATTGACAAAAACATTTATCCTGATAATTATTTTTGTATTTATCACTATAATGATAAAAATCACGATAAATAAAAAAATAAATAAAAAAATTCACAACTTAATGTAAAAAGGTTCCTTACAAACACAAATAAATCTGATTACATCAACAATAGACACATTTAAAAAGGCTACAACAACTGCTGACTCAGAGTTCATGAGGTGATATTTTATGGAATATACTGTATTTGTGCATGTGGATCACTATTAGTATTATTGTATGTAATTCATTTATTTCCTGACTTGAAATAAAATTATATATATATTAAAAGCACAAATAACTTCAATAGTGTTTTTACTGCTGATGAAATATAATTAAAAAACATTGCGTTTCACAAATTGGGATGAATGAATAGTGACATTAGTCATTATGATAATATTTATTACACACAACGTGTGACATGTTTAGCTTTTATTCTTCAATACAAGTGTTAAATCTGACCATAAACAAATTGGTGGCTCTCAGTGGTTTGATGACAGTAAGAGTTCTTTTTACTTGGTCTATTCCTTATATGGAGTGGTTAGCGTTTGCACTTAGCTCTGTGTGTCGGTGGGTTAGCTTAGCATAGTTAGCTTTAGTTGAGTTTCCAGTTCATAATCGTTGCTACAGGTTCATCTCTGTCCCCGTGTTTGTGGAACTTTGGGTGGATCTGACGGAGGAACTTGAATAGGTTGACTTTGTTGGATGGTTGTCTGGTTTTAACCAAGTAGCGGTCCATAATGTATCGCAGCATGGCAGCTTCAGGTAGCCATGACAAAGACCTCACACACAGACAGCGGTGTGTGCGGGGGCGGTGACAGTGCACACCGTGCAGAGCTTCCGTAAACAACGTTCCACTCCAGAGAATACGTTGTTGACATCAAATGGGGCAGTTTTGGCCCGTGGAAAGCGTTTTTTTTTTTGGGGCATTCTTGGTTAAATTGAAGGAAAGATAGCTCGTGGCACTCGCTAATTTCCAACATGGGAATTTATCGTTTATATCGTGGGATGACAAATTCATACCGTTGAGAATGTTTTTGACGATAAATCATAAATGATAAAATATTGCACATTCCTATTTTCTTACATTAAAATGAATAGTGGTGAAGGTAGGATACACACATTTCCTTTGAACAAACAATAAAAAACAATATTTAACTGCAATAAATCATTTCCTCACTTTTCTTTCAAGCATCAAAGATGTAAGTCTTAAACTTGTATTGAGCTAATTAAAGTGCATAAATCAAACTACATAGAACAGTAAAACATATTTTAAACACATCTTTGCTCGTATGAAACAGAAGCTAACAGAACACGCTACACATGGAAACAGGCTCATCTGCTAGTATTGAGAATGAGGAGTTGTCGTCGCGGCCTAGAGCGCCTCCCCCCGATCCTCCCCGCCGCCATGTTGGCATAAGTCCCGCGGCAAAACAGATTGTTTACATGTGTTTTTAACGCGGTAGTAGCGGAGGTACTTGCTATTCCGCACTGTTTGACCATGCCTGGAAGTCACTGCTGCGTTAAGAACTGCTCCAATACCTCCCACAATAGCCATGGAAGACGGAGGAACAACGGGATACAGTTTTTTAGGTTACCGAAATGGACACAGCCTCTCAGAGAGCAAGTGTCTGACCTGACGAGGAGACGTCGGATTGCTTGGTTGGCTGCAATTAGAAGAAAAGACCTTACTTTCGATCGCACACCCCGTGGATGAGAGTGTGTTCTCTGCATTTTCACTCTGGAACGTTCTCTTAAAATGTCTTTATGTAGTTGTCTCTTAAAGCTAGGAAGTGTAGGTTACCTTATGTGATTGTGGACGCTGTAGTGCCTTTGTCTCTGACACACTAAAACACATATGTGAAGAAACTTACTTTTGCCAGTACAACGCTGTTTTCACCAGCTGGAGGCTTGTAGATGACCAAGTCCTGGACCCAGCCTCAGCAGAAAGTCTCGTAACTTTCCAGAGATTTGTGGCTTTTGAACTCCTGCATTGTGTAGTAACTTACACCAAAAACTAGGTAATTTACGATGTCCATGTATGTGCATGGAGGTAAAAGGTCCAGGTCTCTGTGCCATTCCGCTGCAGATAGCTCGTACGGGTCGATGTTGCGAATGTCCACTAGCTTCTCCAAATACCTCTTTTTTGCGCTTGGTATCAGTTTGTCCCTGTAAGGTCCCTTTTCTTTCGCCTTCTCTTTTTGCATTGCTTTTCTTCTTTTTCCTTGTCGTATTCCTCTACGTAAATGCGCAAAAAGTAAAGCTCTGGCGAATGCGTGAAATTCTGGAGGCGTCTACCACCATCATGGCTGACGGGCTCAGACCCCCAAAACAACCCAACTCACCTCGTGACTCCTCACTCTCAATACTACAATTCATAAAACTTAACTCTTATCGAACTCAAATATCAAAACTACAACGTCATGAAACTCTTTACTTGTTAGTAATTTATTTCTGACAAATGAGCTGTGTTTCTGACCATAAACATACCTGAAAAAAGGAGAAATATTCACATGTAACTCAGGCCTGCTTGTTCATCTGCAGCATTTAGAAGAATGAGGTAATCAGCATGTGTAGGGGTGGAGTCAAAACCAATCGATCCTAGATAGTCTAACTCAGAACACTCAGTGGATCACAGATAAACATCACTCAATCTCAATTTTAACAATAAAGGGTCAAGTAAATCATGTCTATTTAACACTCTTTTAACACTTTTAACTGTCTTTTAACATTAAACTGGTATTTAAGTATTTAAACACATGAAATCAGTGTTTTGATTTAAACTACTAGTTTGGCAGGATGAAGGAACGACTCAGGTGGAGGTTAGAACAGCTTTTATCAGTTCAGCAGCATCACACGAATCAAGAAACAAAGCGCGCCAACACATCATATAGGGTGTAAAACCACACCTCCTACCCATCAACCCCTTGGGTGAGAGAACAGTCCCCAAGTGCTCACCACACTAGTACAGTGCCCGTCGGAAGTATGCATTCATGTGGGAGCTTAAGTAGAGTTAACTATGGCCAAATGAGTATGTGTTTGAAGGTTGGATGTACAAAGAGGTGTACATACTCTGTACTCTGTAGTGTTATAAAGGGGTTTATTTGTGGGTGCAAAGTAAAATAGTGTGTGTGATTTATCTGGTTTAATTCTATGGGACATGTACATGATAAAAGTTTGTTGTTTTTTTTTTACTCACTTTTATATTTTTAGTTTGGTGTATTTTTCTGTAATGTATGTTTTTTGGAGTCATTATGTGTATTTTTGTATCTTGCTGTTGTGTTTTTGTATAATTATAGTTTTTTGTTGCCATTGGAGTGTGATTCTGTTGTCATTTTGTGTATTTTTTGTATAAATATTTAGTTTCGAGTATTGAGTCATTTTTATGTTTTTGTTGTTTGGTGTATTTTTCTGTAATGTATGTTTTTTGGAGTCATTTTGTGTGTTTTTTTTAATCTTTCAGTTGTCTTTTTGTACATTTTTGGTGTTTTTGGTTGCCATTATAGAGTGATTCTGGAGTCAATTTGAGTACTTTTTGTATAAATATTGTGTAGTTTTTTGTTTTATTTTACTCATTTAGTATATTTTTATTATAAATAAATAAATACCTTGTGTGTGTGTTCCCGGGAAATGTTTGAGACGCTGATAACCAAACTCCATAGACATTGTAGCGCCAATCAGACAAACAACAAAACTGCGCAAAACAAAACATAAAGCTCCAAACTACATGAGTGAGTAAGTAAATTAAAGTATTATCTACAATTCGGCTGTCTTTTTTTAAAAACAAAAATCATTTTTTACCTTCGATGGAGTATTGAACGAGTTGGGAAAGTTGTCTGCAAAAGACTCACCAGTGGCTGACGATTTCAAATGATCTCTTCAGAGAGCTCCCGTATTTCAGTCTAAACTATCTTCTTCTCTCTTGCTCGTGTGTTTACAGTCCGCGTCTGTTTGCTGTGTTCGCAGCGATTGGCTCTGGTCGCACACGTGACTCTTGCTCAGGTGAGGAGCTGTGTAGTGAAATAGATATAGATGGTGCGCTAGCGCCCCCTCACACCCTGAGGTCAAAAGCTGAATAGGTTTCATTTCGGGGGCCGTCCAGAGGTGAAATAAAATTAAAATAAACATTTGGAAATGACCAAATTACTCCAAAATAACATATGCACACACTTGGGGTATTTGGAACCCGTTGACCAAGTTTCAGGTCGAACTCGCACCGCGTCGGGGAGATATTTGTTCCACACACACGCACGCACGCACACACACACACACAGAAGTTCCTTGCTTTTATAGGTAGATTAGTGCATTGCTTTTTCACTTATCCCATATAAGTTGTTGTGTAATTCACAATTCATTACATCCCTAACAACATAAATACACAAAATTTACAAAAAAAACCCAGCAAAAAAACAACACATACACAATAACTCCAGAAATCATACATTTTATAGGAAAAATACACAAAAAGACAACAGAAATGCACAAAATGTCTCATAACATAAAACAACAACAAACATACACAGGATGATAGAAAATCATATACATTTACTATAAAAACTCTTTGTTTGTTTCTTTCAACATGCAGCCCTCGGTCTAATTTTATGCGGACTCCAAAGTAAACGTACAAAATGGCAGAAAAACACACAAAACAAAAGCAATATATATATATATATATATATATATATATATATATATATATATATATAAATTTCAACATTGCAGGAAAATACAGTAAAAAACTATAAAAACACATAAAATACTCTAAAAGCTGTACAAAACTACTACAAAAATGAACCAAACAACAACAATAATACACAAAATGGCTCACAATAGAAAATTACAACAAAAATACACAAAAAGACAAGAAAAACACAAAAACTGACTTTGCATACACACAATACTAACAAACAAGCAAAATGACAACAGAAATACACAAAAGTGACTTCAAAAAATGCAAAATGACAACACAAGTACATATTATTAAAGATTAAGATTAAATCGGGCTTTCGCCTTTAATTGGCCATGTAATGTTAGTACATTATTGGAATTTGTCTTCTGCACTTAACCCATCCCTGAGGAGCAGTCGGCAGCCATTTTGCGGCGCCTGGGGAGCAGTTCGGGGTTAAGGGACTTGCTCAACATCCCACAGTGACGGCCCCGGTGAGGCTTGAACCGGCAACCCTCCGATTACAAGCCCAGCGTCCTTAACCACTAGGCCACCACTCCCCACTCAAAAAAACATACATTTTACAGGAAAAATACACAAAAGGACAAAATAAATGCACATAATGCCTCATAAGGAGCAGCGCAACAACCAACATTGATTTACAACATATTGGAAGTAGTCCAATTCAAAGTGTGGTTGACTCAACACATCCGTGTTCCTTGAAGCCCAATACCATTCAATTCCATATAATTTAACATTAGAATGGATTGGACATTTAAAATACATATTTGCCAAACTTAGATATTTTAAGCAAGTTAATATGCCTATAATTAGCTTGGAAGTTAAAAGACTAAACACGGCTCTGTTGAATGCTGCATTTTGATTGTTAAATTTAATAGTTCAACATTATGAAAGGAATAATGGCTATTCAATGCTTGTTATTGTTGACGTTACCTGTGATGTTTCTCCAGAGCTGCTGGCGGAAGAGACACTATTGGGTCCACTGGGGTATGCATAGTTGGAGAAATTGTGGCTCGATTACTTTCCCTGTGAGCTGACGGTGACCTCAGTGATGTCAATTAATCACTTTTAGATTGGTACCCTTAAACCTTTTGCCATAGAAATTGTTAACGTTACAGATACAAATGATTACAGTATTTTCCAGCATAAAGGACACTTTTTTTTCCTTTAAAGTTGAGGATGCGGGCAATTTGGCGGTGCTCTTTATCTGTGAATTTTTCAGTCAGTGGCACAAGTGTCCAGTGAAAGCCGCTGTCGGGAGACATTCTCCCCTACAGTGGAATAAATGAAGTGTAATAGCCACTGAAAATCAAGGTGAACTGAATGTTAAGAAATGAGTTTCGGACAATATGGGGAAAGTGAAAGCGCTCACAGTTTTAATAACTTAGGATGGAGGTGTCATGGTCCGTATGCAGGACGGTGTCCAAACGTAACACCATTAGAAGTCATACTTTTGTTGAAATATTTCTGCCTAAAATAAGATTGCTGGTTGTTTGAATAAAAATCAAATACCGGCAATAACTGGAAGCTTGTAGAGTGGGGAGCGGTGCTGGCTTGTATGGATTACAATGGGAAGAGCGTATAAAAAGTACAATAAGGTTTAAACTGTAAGATATCTAGTAGGAAATAATCAACGTCATAAAGTTGTCAAATCAGTGGGTTTGCTTTATCAGGAGCGATCACACACAGGACCGAGGCTGACAGCTGACGCAACTGATACACACACATGGAGAGAGCGAGGGCTCGCTGAAACACTCTGGATAAAGTCAAAATGAGTCTTTTTTATAATAGAAGGAAACAATAATAAACAAAGTTGCCAAATCACCACATTCCGTTTGTTCAAAAGCGATTGTGTCTGAATTCTGTTACATAATCTGGACTCGACGTGATCTCTCCTGAGGCGATTGTGCACAGGAGCGGACGGAGCAGTGTATCAGTCTGCTTCCAGTAAAAACTGACCATAAATAGCTGTAAATGGACTGACATGCAGAAGTGGGCAGTGAGGAAGAGACTTCATGTGGAGATGGAAACTCATCTGTTGAAACCGATCAGAATACAAGGAAATACACGGAAATCTCCGCCTACCGGCATGACAGAGTGAAAAAGGTTACAGGAAGAAAGAAAAGGAATAACACAAACCAATACATCACAGACAAAAATAGTAACATGTTGTTTGTAGAGGATTACATCAGGAGATGATGGGAAAAATTTGTATCAGAGCTATATGATGATGCTCAAGATAAAGGTTATGTATGCTGTGGAGAGTATTGCGCAGACACTATTGAAAAAAGCTAGATTTACAATTGAGGAGATGCAATTCAAGAAAGCATATGGACTAGAAAGCATCAACACTGAAATGCTAAATGATGAAGACAACTTTGCCTCACTTAGTTTTCTAACATCGATGTTGTGTTATACCAGGAGATATGAATTAATCCATCTTTATCAGATTACCCAAAGGCTACAAACGGTATTGAGTATCGAACATTGAGCATGATGAGCCTTGCACTGAAAATGATATTGAACATAATCCTCTATCAGAATAAACACATTTGGGAGAGGAACAATTTATATGAGAGCTTTCAGTCTGGCTTTCGAGCCCATCACAGCACAAAGACTGCCTTAGTAAATGTGACCAATGAGCTCCTTTTATCCTCAGACAGAGGGTTGATCTCGGTTCTGCTGCTCTTGGATCTCAGTGCAGCTTTCGATACAGTGGATCATCATTTGTTGCTGCAGAGACTGGAAAGCGTTTTTGGGATTAAAGAAACAGTGGTGGGTTGGTTTAGATTCTACCTATCAAACAGAATCCACTTTGTTCATGTTAATAATCTATCCTCAGTTAATCATGGAGTTCCACAAGGTTCAGTTTTGGGACCAATACTCTTTACATTATATATGCTTCCACTAGGTAACATTATCAGACAACATGGTATAAATTTCCATTGCTATGCAGATGACACACAGCTTTATCTCTCAATGAAATCAGATGAAACTCATCAGTTATTAAAACTCCAGGCTTGTCTTAAAGACATCACATCCTGGATGAGCTGTAACTTTCTCCTTCTTAACCAGGATAAAACCAGTGATTTTATTTGGTCCAAAACACCTCAGGGAGAAATTATCAGAGCAAGTAGTGTCTCTGGATGGCATTACTCTATCACCCAGCACCACAGTAAAAAAAATGTAGGCGTTCTCTTTGATACTGACTTATCCTTTAATTCTCATATTAAACAAATCTCAAGGACAGCTTTCTTCTACCTCCGTAATATCTCTAAAATCAGGAATATCTTGACCCAGAGTGATGCTGAAAAACTCATCTATGCATTTGTTACATCGAGACTAGATTATTGTAACTCTTTACTGTCAGGATGTCCCAATAACTTACTAAAAAGTCTCCAGTTAATTCAGAATGCTGCGGCTAGAATACTAACCGGAACAAAAAGGAGAAAGCATATTTATCCAGTATTGGCTTCCTTTCATTGGCTTCCTGTAAAATCTAGAATAGAGTTTAAAATTTTCCTGTTAACATACAAAGCTCTGCATTTTCAAGCTCCTGTATATCTTAGAGACCTGTTAGTGCACTATCGTCCAGGCAGATCACTCCGCTCCGTTTGCCTTCTGGAAGTTCCTAACATGTCTAGAAGTAGAACAGGAGGAAGAGCTTTCAGCTACCAGGCCTCTCACCTTTGAAACCAGCTTCCAGTCTCAGTACGGGAGGCTGCTACTCTCTCCACCTTTAAGGCTAAACTCAAAACCTACTTATATGCTGAAGCATATACGTATAAAAGCATTATCTTAACGGCTAGAGTGAACATGGGCTTGTCCGTAAATGGTTGCATTTTAGAGTCCTTGGAGTCGCTGTTAGATTTCATATAAACGGTAAGAGATTCAAATTCTGATGTAGGTGGTTATGATTTACAGTCTGCATAAACAGGACTTGGAGTCGCTGTTAGCTTATCATTAAACGGAAAGAGATTCGTCACTTTTATAATAAGTATTGACCAGGCCACTGGGAGTGAGGCCCAAGGCCAAGGCAGGCTGACTTGATAATAATGTATCATTTTTTTTGCAGTCAGTGCCTTCTCTTCACCCCTCTCTTCTCTATTTCAGGTGTCATGAAGCTGATGATGGCAGTTCCTGATCTGTGGTTCACAGCTCAACTAGTCTGGGACACTCTGATGTTCTATCTCTCTATTCTGTTCTGTTGGTCCTTCTGTTCACTAACCCCAACCAGTCACAGCAGATGGCTGCCACCTCTGAACCTGGTTCTGCAGGAGATTTATTCCTGTTAAAAGGGAGTTGTTTCGCTAAAAGCTTGTTCATGTAGATCTTGTTTGGTTTTCTCTTTCTTATTATGAATTTTATATTTTGATAAGCGCATTGAGATGACTTTGTTGTAAATTGCACTATACAAATAAAGTTGAATTGAATTGAGAGTGAAGTTAGAGAAACACAACGAGGACTTGTGAAAGGTTAAGGAACTCAAGAAAGAATCATCAAATTGCGAACCATCTCTGAGCTGTTTCTACACATCAACAAGTCTGTATACATCTGTTCCATGACTGCATTATAGAATGCTTGAAGACCACCAGCACAAGAGAGAGAGACATCATCTTTATTAAGAATCTCATTTGGGAACTAAGGTAAATGTACGACTGGAGAATTCCCTGAAGTAAAGATCAAGAGCGGTATCCTATACGTCAGGGATGTGTACTCTCCCCACCTGTACACTGAGCATATATTTCATAGTGTAGACAAACTGGCAGGGAATATTAGCGAAATGAACATCAACAATCTGCAATACACTGATGATATAGCCTTGATAGCAGAAAAACCTGAAATACTATCGGCATGAAGATCAACGCTAATGAGACAAAGGTAATGATGATCTCAAAAAAAGAGGAAAGACCATATAACATTAAAATAGACAACACAGACCATGAAAAAGTTAAAGCATGTGTTTATCTAGGACAGATGATCACTCAAGATGGGAAGTGTGTCAAAAGAAAGAAGAAAACAGAAGCGTTGAGGATTGCTTTGAACTCTGTATACAAACATTTGGACAATGCTAAATCTCAGAGAATGTTGTTCATTGATTACAACTCTGCATTTAATTCTCTTGTCCCAGGTAAACTGGTTGAAAAACGTACGTCTCTTGGTCTGAGTGATGCTATGTGTAAGTGGATTTTTAGCTTTTTAACTGGTAGACCACAGAGAGTAAAAAATCACAGAGAGTAAAACAATCTATAACTGTCTTTCTGACAAAGTGTTTGTGAGTGCTGGATCTCCTCAGGGGTGCATTTTAAGTCCTTTGCTTTTTACTCTGTACACTGATTGTGCGGCTTCTTCTGACTCTAATTTGATCATCAAATATGCTGATGATACCACCATTATTGGTCTCATCACTGAGAAGGATGATTGATCTTATAGAGCAGAAATTGAAAATGTTGTTCAGTGGAGTAAAGAAAACAACCTCCTGCTGAACACATCTAAAACATGTGAGCTTATTTTTGATTTTAGTCGTGGTAACTCTCACCCACCTGTTGTCATTGATAACTCTCAAGTGCAAATTGTTGAGGAGTGCAAGTTTCTTGGGTCTTCTTTCTGCAGAAACTTAGGGAATTTACAAATAACTCTAAGATTCTGCTTAACTTTTATCGCTGCACCATAGCAAGTCTGCTTGTTAGCTCTATGACTGTATGGTTTGGTAACATCACGCTCGGCAAAAAGGACTGTGTGCTGTGAGCTGCCTGTTCTGGAAGCGCTTTATGATTGCATACTCCTAAACCGAGCTCTGAAAATCATCAATGACTCTTCTGGCACTGGCCACCCTGTTAAAGCCATGTTCCAGCTCCTTCCCTCCGGGAGAACATATTGTTCATAGAGATGCAGGACATCTCGCCACATTAACAGCTTCTTCCCACAAGCTGTCATCAGGCTGAACAAAGCACTTTGAAGGCTGTTCTTGCACTTTTATTGGTGCATTGCTTTATGGTTGTATTGTTTTAAGTAGGTTATAAGTGTGTTTATATTACCTCGCTTCATAGTGTGAAATGTTTCCCTTTGAACTTTTACTGTGTTCATTTATCTTGTCTATTTTGGTGTTTGTTGTTGCTGTCTCTGGTGCATACTGGTGTATTTTTGCACAAATATGGAACCTGAAGAAGGAGGAGATCTTACACCATATTTAGTCAGATTCAACCTGATAGTCTTGGTCAGTTAAACTGAGATCTAACTAAAATGGCGGTCTCATATAGGCATTAACACCTCAATTATGGTGATGAAGTCTGTGCTGCAAACCTGCTCCCAACCAGGTTTAAGCAGCAGGTTTGGTATTTAATAGAATAGAATAGAATACAGTTTATTGCCATATGTACAAGTTAAAAAGAACAGGTACAATGGAATTATTGTGCATGTCCCAGAGTCACATTTAAAAAAAAATGACAAACAACAAGTTTTAGTTTTAGTTTGCGAGATTATCTATGTTTGTTCCAGCAACTAGTAATACCGATTCCCGTAATTTTCCTTCTGCGTCATAGTGTGTTCCCTGTTATGTGCTTCACAGATCTTTGCCTTTGCCTGTCCCTCTGTACTTTCACCTGTGTTACAGATCTCCTGTGTACCAACCCTGTTTTAGCACACACAAAGGGTTAATGTGTGTGTTCTAACAGAGCACAATAATTAAGCTTCATTGAAGCTCTTTTTTTAAAAATATATATATCCAACATTTTTAACCTTTTTGTATATATATATATATACATATTAGCCAAAAAGTTTAAATTACAAAATGTGTCAAACATTTCAGTTCCAGCCAACAATAATATTGCCATAAACTAAAATATAACTGCAATTTGTACACTTTAGCAGTGAAATTGCTGCCTATGAGTGTGCTTCTTTGCACGAGCTGTTGTAGCAATCCTTCTGTGAAGCTTTATTTTGCAGAGCTTTACTGTAGTGCCTCAGGTAATTGTGCAATAGATCTCTGCCAGAGGGCGACCCCTCTGTTAGTGACGCAGTAATGGGAGCCTGGACCACTGCAGGTTAATTTTCTCAGGCCTCTTCTACCCTCCAACCCTCGTCAATGCTGTGAGAGTTTTAGAGTTTAAGAGCAACATCTGAGCCCTGTGTTCCTCTCTTCCTCCTACCATTCAGTCCCAGCCAATTGTCAGACTTACAGTCTGGTTGAATTTGTCATTTTATCTACATGGGTCTTTAGCTGCAGTGTTGAAATAAGGACAAACTGTTGTTCCTGAAATACACAACTGCCTTACACCTCATTTATATTCTGCAGCCTTATGTCCTGACTTTATTTACAGCTCATGGCCTGCTCTTGTTCCCACCTCATCAAAGGAGCTAGAACAATCATCACGAAAGGCAAGGCTTTCAACTTCCATACTGAAGCCAGAAAATCCTAATATTCTCTGTAAAAATGGCAATTTTCCCAGAAGAGATATTTCACCTGCAATGAGCTTCAAACCACTGCGTATCAGCAACACTGAATCCTTTTTCCAGAAGGAGTAAGTGACATGTGTGCTCTTGGTCAAGGTGAAGGTTACCCTCAACATGAATCCGTTCCTGCTCTATTTTAAGATATCACTAATGAAGGGAGGTGGCCAGGCACAGCCCGCTGTCAAAATGACATGCCTGATTAGCCTCACTGTGCTTCAGAGTGCATAGATTGTTCAGGTTGAAAAAATACAACAGTTAAGCCCTTTAAATCCCACATCTTACAAAAACCAGGTAATAAAAGACTGACAGCTCCCACAAAAGACAATCTCAAAGTACAATATTTTAAGGAAATTATGTTATATTATACAATATATTGCCATAGCTATTGGACTGTAGCGACGCGTCGACAACGTTGACTACTCGGTTCTAAGAAATTGTCGACGTCAAATCCGGAAGTCGACGCGTCGCCACGCCTACTCGCCACAAGCACGTGGGTGACCAAAACAAACCAGCATGGAGGACGAAACTCTGTCTCCAACCACCTCTCAGGCTCAGCAGCCTACTCTCCCAAGCTCTACATGTCACCAAAACACAACCTGCCGGCCTATATCAAAGGTGTGGGAATACTTTAAATGCAGCCATAAGCGTCAAGGTATAGTTATTTGCAGTCTTTGAACGATGGAGCTGGCATATCACACCAGCACAACTTTCATGTGGGAGCATTTGAAGCGGAGGCAACCCATTGTTACTGAAGTAAGTAACGTTACTATTGCTAGGCCTGGGCCGACAATTGATAAATCAAATCAGCTCAAACTGTGTGACTCAATTGCAGAGCCCCATTGTGCACAGCTCATGATTTATGTTCTCATACTATACGGACCGACACTCTGACACGATCTGACTGCTCACACTGTACATCCATACATGACACGTCAGGGTCTTGTTTCGAGAAATGCAACGTACAAATTAGGAGAAAAAGAAGAACTATGAAGCATCGCCATTAAAACAGAAGAAGAACCCGGAAGTGGAGAGACACTCAAAAATCTGAGCAAAAACAGCTTTAAAGGCGGCAATGCGATGAACCTACAGTGTTTGTGCATGCGCAGTGTGAGAGTTTGACGTAAGCCGGTCCGTGGCACTGCTTCAACAGTGCGATACCCTCACGAAGCGACTGGATTTCAAACATGATTGATTCCCTTACGGACATACGATTGATGATTGGGAGCTGGTCGTGAGGTGTTAATCGCTTCTTGTGACCCCATGGATACTACATGATACATGACACACGATTTAGCGAGACTCAACCCAATCCCAAAAATAGATCCACAAGTCAAAAGTCTGCTCAAAATGGGCCTTTACTCGTCTGGCCACAGAAATAGTCCATTTAAGTCAATAGTCCATTGTTTTGTCCAACTGCTGCATCACATTGGGTCACAAACATGTGAGATCATCCGATAAAAGCAATACAAGGTGGTATAACGACTACTAAAAATGGAAATGATGAACCGCTCACTCTGCGCTGCAGGGAAGTAACTCTCAACTATCAGCTGAGTCAGCTATTTCAAACACTCACATAAGCTGCTACACTGCTTTCTTCTCCTTTTTATCTTTTCTGGTCACAGAAATAGTCCATTTAAGACGATAGTCCATTGTTTTGTCTGCATTACATTGGGTCACCAATAAGTCAGATCATCCCATAAAAGCGATACAAGGTGGTGTAATGGCTCCTAAAAGTGGAACTATTGTGAGTGGATGTGAAACTTTAACTTTGACCCTCTGAATGAGGCTAAATGACTGTATATCACTGGCAGCAAAACCATTATAAAGTTTTTTTTTTTCATAATTTTGCCTCTTTAAGTGCTTCATTCTTAATCAGCCTCCCTCACTATTTAGCAGAGTGTTTGGACACAAAGAAGTTGCTGTTTCAATTGCATTTTTCTCCCTCCTTGCATGTTGCAGCATCTTCTCCATTTCTATTCAAGTCATGTTTGGTTTTCTTGGACTTATCTTTATTTGAAACTGTGAGTTTCTGGTTTTGTGAGCACTACTATTACCTACAGCCTCTGACTGCATCTGGGTTCTCCACACACCAAGCCATGAGTCATTATCCAAATGTTCAAAAAATGTTAGTAAAAGCTATGAATTTGTCACTGAGTGATTGAAGTTTTTAACTTCCATATTCTGGTGTAAAGTTGGGCGCATGCTGGCTCAGGCTGATGGAGTGTACATTAAAATTGCTTGACTCAACTCCAATTTTTAGCTCATCCACTGAACTGTTCACCTTCCACCATCGCCCTCCTCGTGTTAACAATATGGTATTTAGAGCCAAAGCCAGCCAGAGTGTTGCTGGCTGCCCACACAGGTGAACATCCAGCAGCAATCGTGGATCTGTGTGGGTGGATGCACCTCTGCTGGCTAGAGTTAGGAGGAAATGTCTAAATTAAAGCATTTTGACCTTTAGCAGCTGTGAAATATCACTGCTCTCATTATTCAGAGACTTAGGTAGAGGTTAGTCACACTGTGTGTGATATGCCTATGTCATGACACACAACATTAGACCTAAACAAAGCAACCTTAGCAGATGTTGTGCTTATATCAACAGCTGATGATTAAACATATAAAACTTGGCAAGAGACTAAAAATCATGTGGATTTTGAATTAGTTGTTTAACAGACTAACTAGCAAATGTTATATATGAGCTTTCCTATGACAGAGCAGCCTGGCATCTCAATCTCTTGAACAGGCCCTGTGTTGTCAGAGCCTGGTCACCTTGAATGGCAAATGTGGGATTCAGGGATTTTCCGATGACTCTCCTGTGGGAGGATTAGATTTTACAGGACTAATATGCATCATGAAGAAAATCACCTCAGTCGCTCTCTCTTATACGGTGCCAGGGCAGTTTGACAAGGATTTTCTTTCTATTATTTACTGGGATACATATTAATTGCCAAGATCTGCCGCATTTGAGGTCACAGTCCTCCAACAGGAAGAACAATGACAGCAGGGGGGATATCATGCAGATATCCACAACCTTCTGATGACAATGTGTCCAAGAGCGTGTTTAAAGGGGACTGTGGTAGTGAAGACCCGTGGCCAAGAAGCTTCCATTTCACACTTAGTGCATCAAATAAAAAAATTAAAAAAAAAAAAAACATCTGTTTGATATGGCTTGTTGTTAAATTGAAGTTTCTCTTTAGCACAGAAAATTGAAGAAGGTAAGGCTAGTTCAGGTAGAGAGGCGCCAGAATACAGAGTGCATCACAGTCAGCGTGCTCACATTGGCTTCTGTCAAAGTTTAAGATTAGCGCACCTAAATAATGCTGATAAAGACCTTCAACTTCAGGTTTCATTTCAATTACATTATTGTGGCAAATCAAAACATGTTACAAAGTGGCTTTATAATGTCATTTATTGTTTGTTTTTAACAGACTAGAACAGATGCAGGCATAGCGATTTACATTCCACTGTATTTGAGCCTAGTCCCAAAGGCTACTTTGCGATGCTGTGTATCTCCAAATAATAGAAAATACAAGTAAAATAAAGGTCATATGTAATGCTAAAAGTTAGCACATCATAAACATTAAGAAAACATTTCTGACACCAAACTTGTTTGCCTTTTCTCTCCTTCAGATAATAATATTTATCCAATTAATTTGTTCATTTGTCAGTCACGGCGTGCTCGCAGCGTGTAGCAGTTAGCACTGTTCGAGTGTCCGCGCTAGCTCTCCATGCTAGCTGTCCATGCTAAATGTCCGTGCTAGCCACTACATTGAGGTGCTAGCTAAGGCTACAAAGCTCCGGTGAGGCAAACTCTTTCTTGCACAGTTTGCACTCACCTAGGCTTTAGTTGTCTATCCGGTGTTTTTATAAGCCAAAATTACCGCAAACGAAGCTGAGCAGCTCGGCAGTCTCCCGTCTTGTACTGTATCCTGTGCATCAGTATTATGGGTATACCGGGCACTCTTGAAATAAGAATGGTTTTGCGCTGTTTTGAGTGCTTAAAAACGACTATATTTTTTTAGCCTGTTAATTTTTCCTGTAATTAATTAATCACAAAATAACACGTTAAAGTGACAGCCCTAGTTAAGGTTGACCACACGTCCACTTTTCATCTCTTGTCCAGGCGGATTTTACTAACCAAGGAAATGTCCTAATTTCCCAGGGACTCTCAACATATTGCAGAGAACACACCACCATAAATGAAAAAAATACTTTCATATATACTCTATTGGAGAAATTTCACTTATAGTAAAAGAGTTGCTCTTTACCGCCAATATGGTGTAATTACGGTAATTTTAGTCACACATGACGGAATCATTAATAATGATGGCTTTCATTGAAAAATGTCAACACAAAGACTCTCCTGGATGAGAAAACCTTTATGAAGGTTCAGAGAGGGGTTTGAAAAAGCCATGGGACAAGAAACTTAGCCTATAGGAAGTTAAGGTAAGATATGTAGAATTTCTAGATCAATAAAGTCAATTAATCATTCATTTTAAGAAATTAAAAAGAAATACACCATGCACAAAAACTGACCTTTGACCAGAAAACACCTTGATAATGTATCTTTTGGTTGGTGTACACATTGGGGTTTACATTCAAAGGTAGTTTTTATCCTAACTTTAACCCATTTTGAAGACACACAAAACTACTTTATATAAGCTGGAGGAAAAGCCAGTGATTTGAACAGAACATCCACAATGAACAGACATCATAGCAAATTATTTTTAATACAAAGATTATTCAAGGTACTCCTTCCATCATCATAGCAAGTAAGTTCTGTTAATATATAGTTGTCAGTCCTGTAATGTATAGCAATAGTTCTGAATAATGTATTCTCTACAGAATGCTGTTTGCTAATGTTGCTAATGCAGCTCTTTATCACAGCTTTAGCTAATTGTGTTTAAATAACATGAATTCCTCCTTTTGAGAGTGAGAGCAAGAGCGAGGTTATTTGCCAGAAGATACATAGTCGTGCGTTAAATGCCCCATTAGGCTGAAACTAAAGGATTATGAGCGTCCTCATTAGTTAACCCTGCTGTAGCGTCTCATATGCGTGTTCTTGCAGTAAGAGCTCTCTGAGCTTTGTTAAAACAAGGCTAGGGCCTTGTTGGAAAGGAAATCGAAATATGAACAATGACTAAAAGCTAAAAAAACATAACAAATTGGTTTTCCCTCTAGATATCAGAGAAGACTGGAAACTATATTTGAAGTTTTATACATAAAGCTGACATTATGCTGTCACTATCTATCATTTAGCATTTATAAGGTGTCGAAAGCTGTTATTATGTGTCGTTCACTAAATTATGACACCTTTGGAGCTATGTTGGCATGTTTTGGTTTAGTTAGAGGAATTTAATGGGGTCAGGTAGGGTTATGCTCCATTCAGGCCGGCATCAAAATTGCCTCTAAAGCCCCTAGTTGGACACTTGTGCTCATTGAATCAGGCGCTTGTCACCGAGTTGGGAAGAGAGCGTGTTTTGGGGAGGGGCTTCTCTGTTTTACCATTGTGAAAAGTTTAAATAACTTACCCGAGACACCAACCTCCTCACTAATCCTCCTCCAAGTAAGGTCCTTTCTATTCTTGTCTCGAAAATAATAGTCTGCTGGGTTATACAGTTGTATGGCCTTCCTGGTGCTTTCCCGGTCCTACAGTCCTGTCACAAAATCGATGTGGCAATCCCAACTCTAGCGTCGGCCGCTTTGGAGGCGCAGGACGTGTGTCAAAAGCTTGAAATCTCAAAACGTGCAGCGTCCACCTTGCAAAAAGCTTGAAAAGTGGGATCTCTCGACGTTCCTAGAAGTTTCTTCACCATATATTGTCTATGTAAACCTGATGCTTTTGATGAGTTTGCTGCGAAAGTGCCATTAGGAGTTAGGGTTAGGATAACAAAGGGCACTTAATGACAGCCTTCATGATGCCCTATTCATGCTAATGACAGGTGTCATGTCATAATAATGACAGCATAATGTCAGCCTTATGTACAAAACTTCAAGTAAAGTGTTTCCATATTTTACCCTACTTTGAAAAACCATAATCCGGTCGTGAATTATCATTTCTATGCCAAGTCTTTGCGTTGCTGCATGAGGTGGGGCGTATGTGTGACAGAGTAATATGTTCCCTGTGAAATCAGATCTGTCTGTTTCTATTTTTACCCCACTAATTGGAAAGTGATCTACTCAATAGTAGTTTTTACGGAGAGGCTGGGAAAGCGGATTAGCTTTGAAATGGTGTCAAAAAGATTACCAAGCTTAGTGAGATTCAGTGAGTCATCCAGAGTGCAAGAAAGATGTCATCATCACTACACCTCGATTGCAGAGCTTTGGAGGAGAGCTTGAGTGGGGACAATGTGGTTTTCTGGTGTTACAGTAAAAGAACTTAAATTAGTTCCCAAATGGGTTACTACTGATATCTCATGTTTCAAATGTCAAAGTCAAAGAATATATAGTGAAATCAAAGTTTTGACCGTGTGTTTTATCCCCCAGCAACTCCTCTGAAACACAGAAGAAATCTTGATCCATATCATTTTCACTCTGGAGAAAGCTTTATAGGACGAGTGTTTCTTTTACACCCACGTAATCTCTGAAACATCGCCCCAAAACATTGATCTCTGTCTTCTAGGGGAATCTGAGTAAATCAATCACGCAAGCACTTCACAGATAGCTCAGACGCCCCTCGATCATCCTCCCATCAATAAAGAAGCAGAGCGCATTACACATAACAACACAACAAGAACTTTTTCTACAGATTCTCAAGATGATGCTCCTTTAGGAAATACCTGTGTGATAAAGCTAAATGGGTTAACAATTTCTACGAATCAATGTGTTCATAACTGATGATTATAGACTAACTAGCTCACAAACGTTCCTCACAATTTGTCTGAAACACAGTATTACAGTCGTATTCATGTGAACATAAGTGTATTGCATTGATCTTTATATTTAAACAGGACAGGTCTTTTGATCTACAAATGAGGCAACTAATGCCACATTCAAATCAACCTTCTATACCTCTATGCAATGAGATTTCTAAATGCTTATTTATAAAATAAAGAAATAGAAAGTTTAAATAGTCAGCAGCAAAATGTGTGCTCCCTTCTCTCATGTTTCAGGTGTCTTCATCCGAGGTGTATAAAGTACCTGAGTAAAAGTACAAATACCACAACTGAAAATGACTTTGGTAAAAGTGAAAATCACCCGTTAGAAAATAACTAATAGTACCAAAATTATCTTGTGAAAAAATATACTCAAGTATCAAAAGTACAAGTAAAAGTAAAGTTCAAAATATGCATAAAAATAAGCAAAACAGCCATAAATGTTGTCCTCTTAGGAAAATGAAAAAGATGTGGTATGATTAAGCAAACAAAAAAAAACACCTGAGCAAACATGAACAGTTAGTAAATCAAGTGTCTGCCTCAGAACATAACTATAAATAAAGCCTCTGTCTGCTTTTTTAGGGCTTTCCACCAACCCACGGTAGCCAATCATTTATGACAGGTATGACCATGGGTGACTGTTATCTTCTACAGAAGGAGATGCTGTTGGTGTGGTGACGTCTTTGTCCTCATTAAAAAGTAACTGCTGAGGTAGCCATGTTGATCCCCGCCTCCAATCCATGTGCGAACCAGAAGTTGTTCTTTTCATGCTCTCGGATGCCAATTCAGGTTAATTATATTTATATTTTAATTTGTACTGAGTAACGAGGTGACAAAAATAAAAGTAACAGAGTAAAAGTCTATTGTTAAATCTAGTAGACTAAAAACAAAAGTGCTGATTAAAAAAAAAAAATTGAGTATTGTAACAAAGTACATTTACTTTGTTACTATATACCTCAGTCAGCAGTAAATGTGTGCACCCTTCTCTCATGTTTCAGATGTCTTCATCAGAGGTGTATAAAGTACCTGAAAAAAAAATCACTGAGTAAAAGTACAAATACCATAACTGAAAATGACTTTTGTCAAAGTAAAAGTCACCCATTAGAAAATCACTTGAGTAAAAGTATTAAAGGTAGAGAGGAGGATTTTCTCGAAGTTTAAAAAAGAAACACCCTCTCCACTTTTGGAAAAAATGCACATGCACAACACTCCCACACCTGCTCCCACGCCTGTTAAACGTGTGCATTGCTAATCATAGCTTACATTAGAACAGGGGTCTGCAACTTGCGGCTCTGGAGCCTCATATGGCTCTCTGACTCTTTTGCAATGGCTCCCTATAACTTTAAAAAAACTATTGAAATATATATATATATATATATATATATATATATATATATATATCTGTTGACCACATGATCATGCGTTATCAAATCCAAGTTACTTTTTCTAGCCTTTCAAATACATAAACTGAAAAAAAATCTTCTTAACTTGATGTCAATTTATTTTATTTTATCTTAAACAGTTTTTAAGTTACCATTTACATGATCAATATAAATCAAATTAAATTAAATCAAACATTATTCTATATCATTTTAACTGTATAGAATTTTGTATTGTCTTCATTGAGAAGGTATTTTTTCGGCTCCAGGATGACTTTAATCCAGGTGAGATGAGGTAAAATGGCTCCTTTGAGAGTAAAGGTTGCAGACCCCTGCATTAGAATAAACTTCTCTGCTAATGACTTCTAGGTCAATTATTGTCAAATCTGAATCTTCCGAGTCCATTTCCAGTCAGTGATTTGCCCTCTTTTAAACACTTGAAAGTGAGCATGCGCAGCAAGAAAGAACTAGCTCGGGACGAGCATGTACAATGGCCTTACAGAAACCTATCACAATAGTGATTGACAATTAGGAAAACCAATAGTTGTGATGATCCACCCTGAATTTGAAGCCAAAATAACATCCTCCACAATACCTTTAAAACAGATCACATTAAATATTAAATGTACTTACGCATTTTGATGCAACTGGACTTCTTAGATGAAAAACTTTACTTTCTCTCCTGCCCCTCCCTGACTCCTTTAGCCATTCTCCAACACAGCTATACTGGAGTACTGGACTATTAATCAGTCAGGTGTTCTCCTAATATCTTGTTTGTTTGAGTGGTAAATGCAATTTGCAGGTTTTAATCAGTTAATGCCATGTTTATCCACTGTGGAGTCCAGCAGAGGCTCTTTTCTCTCAGTCTGATACAAGTTTCTGCAATCACACCGTTCTTTTCAAACATGTGGTACCCATAGCTGTTGTTCTCATGCCTTGATTGTCATCTGCTTTGTGTCTTCTTTTGTCTTTTTGTAAATATGACGAACTGACAACTTTCTAGATGATTTCACTCTCAATAGATTCACTGCCGGCAAGAAATATCTATCAAACCCAAACCCCTCACAGGTCCTTCTTTGATTTACAGTTCATAAAGTGCACATGAAATATTCAACAGATAGCAAATCAATTGGTATGAAAATAAAGAGGCAAATGCAGAAGGATTGTGGGAAAAACCTTATTACTATTTATGGAATCAGTTGCACAAAATATCACAAGCTGATCTTCATTAATGTCTCATACGATTCACTTGATGGATCAGTTTGTGGATTTTTTTTCACATGATTGACACAAATGATGAACATTTGTTGGAATGGTATGTTTAAATAATGGAACTAAAATGTGATCCTCGTGAGCAGATCAACGACTGTTTACACAGTGTGCATATCTTCAAAGTTTATTCAAGGAATATGATGTCCATCAAAACCTCTCATTGCTCTGACTGTCAGCTGTCGTTTAATTAGAACTAATGTACTGTATTTCTATTAGTCATTCAGGAACATTTTTTCAGTAAAGTGTGAAGGATAAGCACTTGAAAAAATCTGGTGCTTGGCTTGAAAAATATGTCTTCATGATGACAGAATCCCAGCATGTCTTATGCAGCAGTGCCAGCATCATGGATGTGAAGCTGTACCTGTTAAGGCTTGATTTAAAAAGGTCCTAATTAAAGAGTGTTAAAATGGGTGCACAAGCAAACAGACAAGCATGGAGCTAGAAGAAAATAGCTAATCTGATTATTTTTCATTTAAGTTTGGTTCTCTACATCGCCTTTCACTTTACTTATGTCGCCTCACAACAATAAGTGCAACCATCTGCACATAAACTTGCCCGTCCAATGTGCTAAATAAATGCACAAAAACATCCAGTGCTAGCAGTGCTATTGATCTGTTTGTATTTTGTCCTCCCAATCTTTTGCGCATTAAGGCAGATTGGCTAGATTAATTATTAATTAGAGCCAAACCCAAACCAAGCTGTTGTTATTTGGCCCGTTTGATGGACAAATCCCTGGTGTGTCCAGTCAGTACAGTTAACTGCAACATGTATTTGCTTGTCAAGTTAGAGCACATTTTTATGCTGATACAAACAAAGAATTACAGAGCAGGAACCTACTATTAGAACAATAATAAATGTTGGGTTTGTCTAAGGTGATTTGTAGGTTGAAATTCCACTCGTGTCCCATGTCTTCCTGGCTTTTAGCTTTATTTTCAGTCGAGATTGAACTGTGCTCTGACTCATATAAACTATCAGATTGCTATTCCTGATGTTTTGCAATAAATTAATTCATTAAAGTCCAGTGTTGTGCTATTTTTCACCCATCTCCAATTGTTGTAAGAAGCCCAACAACATAGTATTTCAGGTTTATTTTCTCAAACTCGCCTGTTTTCTGGAGTTTTAGCCCTCTGAAAAGTCACTTTCAGAGCCCTCCTAAAAACAGGCAGTTTTTTGGGCCTTCATGCGTAGGTGTAAACACAGCTACTTCACAGCGCTGCTTCAGCGTGTGTGTTTATCACAGCAGCAGCAGCAGTAAATCATTAAGAGTCTTCCTTCTCCTCCTTACCTCTTCTAACCACAGGAATAGTCCATTTAAGACGATCGTCCATTGTTTTGTCAGACCGTTGCGTCGCATTGGGTCACAAACACATCAGATCATCTCATAAAGGTGATACATGATGGTATTACGGCTAATAAAAATGGAACTGATTGTGACTGCTTGTGCTGCGCCGCAGGGAAGTAAACTCTCAACTATCAGCTGAGTCAGCTGTTTCAAACACTCACATGTGCTGCTTTCTTCTCCTCCCCACCTCTTATGACCACAGGAATAGTCCTTGTTTTCTTCAACCGCTGCATCACATTGGTTCACAAACTCATCAGATTTGTCCCATGAATTTATAGTGGCTACTAAAAATAAAACTGATTGTGAGCGCTCTTCTGTAAGATATTAATTGTGATGTAACTGTAATATCAACCTGCCTTCGCTATATTTGTTTTACATGTGACGTAGTTTGAGAGGGAGGAGCTCGTATTCTAATGTAGGGTCGGAGGAGCAAGAATTGTCAGGAGGAGGAGTTTCCGCATTGTGACGTCATAACGTGAGAAAAATTTGTGGTGGCAAAGTTAATAAATCATATTTACTCATATATCTTACTCCATTAAATGTATGCCTGCTTTGAGATGTAACTGTATCACCTCTTTGTCTGTCTTTCTTGGGAAGGTCAGAGATTCTCACATGCGTCACTCCAGATAACACAGCTGCTCACTCGAGGTCAGTCACACAATACACACACACACACACAACACACTCACAAACACTACCCCCCCCTCCCCACACACACAACACTCACACACACACACACACAACACACACACACACACTACCCCCACACACACATATCGCATGCATGTAATATGCAATGGTGCCATTCCCGGAGGGCAAACTGCCCTCTTCCCTTCCTATCTGTTGGGGTGGGGCTATCAATCTGTAAGATATTGAGTGTGGAAAAGTTATCCAGTAGTTCTGTTTTTCCGGCCAGACCTCCCTCACCATTCTGCTTTATACCCTTTTTTTATTTAGTTTAGAATAAATCATTTCTTATTACTTAATCACCTTTCCAGTCTGGTTTTCATCATTTATCAACACAGAGCGTCCATCACAAGTTAAAGCCGAGGTAACCGTAAAATTGGCCCTGACAAATCCAACTTGCATGTTTGGAGCTGACTTTTTACAAAATGTGGAAGAGCAAGGGAGGGAGGAAACAGATGTTGGCCCTCTGAATGAGGTTAAAGGGATGTAGCAACACCATTATAAAGTTATTTTTTCATAATACTACCCCTTTAACACTAAATTATAGGGCCGTTACTGTTGTTTAGTATAGCAAGGGTTTAAGTTGTTTGAATGGATAGCATTTGCTTTAATTATTCGTTTTTTTTTTCCTCGGATGCAACTTGTGTCTTTGTGAAATTGAGAATAAATCATGTAACTAAAATCAGCCAAGATTAATAATACAATATTTGGCATTCATTTTATTTGTGAATGTTCTCAGTCGTCCAGTTTATCTTAATTGTATTAGGTTAGTTAGGCTACAAAAAAAGGCTGATCAGCTCCTGACTAGTCTGTTTCTGGAGGAAGATTTTAGATGAAATCTTTATTGCCATCAAGCAGAACTTCAAGAACTTTCAGCCTAAGCAACTAGAAACCAATCAAAGTTTGCCCTCTGTAGGGCTATCACTGACTGGGCAGCATGGCCTCCATCAACACTGTTATAATATGTAAAAGCTTTAACCTTGCTGAAACTGACCCATTAAGCCTCAGCATTATTCTCATTATGAACATGATTAAAAACCAATTAATTGGAGTGATTAAAGTGTTCCCTAACTCAAGCGGAGTTCAGAAGATTGAGGTCAAATGGTGCTAATTTATTTCAGTGGATGTTGTAGTGCTGCCCCTCAGAATCACCCCGCTGTCTTTTACACTGATCAATTCCTCATCGTTAATTGTTGTGTCTGGCAGAACAGAGGATTGTTGTCTGTTTTACTGCACACTTTGTTAAATTGATGTCACTTGCCATGGAGCAGTGAGTTCAGAGGAAAAAAAGCGCTTTCAGCTCAGGGAATCTTGGAGAATGATTTGACTAAACAGTGTTCTGTTGTAACACGCTAAAACATCAAGGAATGACCATCACAGAAAGACTCATTAAAGAAATAAATTCAGATACATGTTTTTCCTATGATGTTATTTAGTTAGGCAGTGATCTTGTTTGGTTATAAGCTTTTCATATGATTTTCCACAGTCCATCAGCAAAATTCTAATAAATTGTCCACTTCATGTCAGAAATCACTCTTCCCGTGGTTTGATGAGTCCACTTTTTGCATCAAAAAAGGGGCATAAACAACAATTTTTATGTCAGTAATGATATTATTTTAGTGATATGGTATCATTGTAGGATTCCCTACTTCAGATTGAGATTGCTGCTGTAACTTAAAATAAGTGTTTTGACAGTTGTTTTGTTTTCCCCATTTTATCATCATCAAAGATTTAATATCACATGAGAATTTCCCCTTTGTAGATTTGCCACAATTTAGCTGTTGTTAATCCTGTGTCTTTCTGTGGTTGCAGGTATTCCGGCTTGTGTCGTCACTCCCAGCCTTGTCAGTGTATGTCCTGCTGCGAGTGATAAGGCTCTGTCTTGTTTGGCACTCAGATGTGCACTCAGCCTCCCTCACTAATAAACAGAGTGTTTGGACATAGAATGGTTGCTGGTTGACTGTCATTGTTTTTCTTGGTAGTGTGCTGTGTCATCCTCCCAGGTCAAAGTAAATTCAGGCATGTTTCATTAGTAAATCTTTTGTACAAAGCAGTTTTTGTCATGTTGCAAAGCATCAAATGATTCCCTACCAGTGACGTGCAGTCAGGGTAGGCAAGGTAGGCAATGCCTACCCAAGGGTGATTTGATATTTTCATTATTTGTTTTAATTATAATATAATTATATAAAAATATATATATATTTTTTTTTCAATTTCCGATAGCCTACAGTACCTATAAGTTTGAAAGTGTCAGCATTTTGTGCTTTTCATAGCCTAAATGACTAAACATTGCTATTTCCTGTTAAGGCACAGACGCTGCACAAGTCTCCCACTGTAAGTCAAGAGGAGGCTACGCTCTCTCCCAAAGGCACATTGCTCCTCTGCCTCTATTCCCATAGCCTGTTTATATATGTTTGGACGTACCCCTGATTCAAACTATTGGTACAATATTGGTGGTGTAGGGGTTAGAATTCCTAGTTTTCACTTTCTGTGTGAATGGTTTTTGAAACAAAATATGTGTTATATTTTTCAGGGCCTGCAAGTGTTTTTCTGTGACAGACTGATGTCCCAATGTGAGCATATTTAGGCACCAATAAATGAAGGGAATTGAAGATGAATGATTTTATGAAAAATTAGTTTATTTATACCTCTATACTGAGATTCAGTAAAGATAAGCAGTAGAGATTCTGTTTGACATCCTAGCATGACTCGGTGGCCTACTTGCTTGCCCCAGATTAAGATTATAGATATACCACTGGTTTTTGAAGCAGATGCAAGACAGTGAAATTATGCTCCTCTTCAGATGAAAACATTTATAAATTCTCACTGCTATGATTTGCTAATTCAGAGAAGGTTTAACAGTGGAAACCCGGGTCAATTAACCTCCTCCTTTGTAAAGCAAACATTCTCAGTAGCAGTATTATTTGCCTTTTTTGTAACTTAAAAAAAATCCTTATTTCACACAGCTTTGCAATTACACACAGAGACCCAGTCTTCCTTCAAGGCTGAAGCAAGAATAACTTGTTTGTTACCCTACTCTTGTGTACATGAAAAACAACACTTTCCATGAACCCCAGGCACTAATTATAACATAGTGAGCAGAGTAATTGTTTTGCCTAATGCACTGTGGAGTTGTGCACGTTGGCTCTGCTGTTTTGGAAGTGGGTCAGTAGTCGGATTGCTGTAAAAATCCACAGCGTCTGGCTGCTGGTGGAACTCCAGTTGAACCCGTTCTTGTAGCACTGGATTAGAGCAGAGAGGCCAGGAATTGCTGACAAGGGAACAAAGCCAAACACGAGGATGATTTCATCTCGAAGGTTTTAATTGCTCTGGCTTCAATTCATGCTCTTTCAAGATGGGCCAAGCAGCTTTGCCCATTCCCAGGAAAAAAAAAGTCAAGGTTCAGCAGAAATAACTGATTTGAAATACTAAAGTTTCAGAGCCAAGGCATCAAACCGTTACAATCCTGTGATAAACAGCTTTCTGTGTAAACCCAGCAGCCACAACCGTACAGTCTCAGGGAAGCTTTATAATAATCCTTGCTTTGACATAGAGACAGTGTGAGCATTGTCTCCACCCAAATGAGCACAGTGCTAGCACAAAGAGGATGTAGGCAGTTTGTCGCAACTTTAAATATGGCAAATTCTGTTGTATAGGACAGGGATTTGCAACTTATATCGCAGCGTGATCCGGGGCCACATGATCAACATCCATTTGAGCATTTAGAATAATGACTAATCTAAGCAATAACACATGAGAGAACAAAGGATTTGCTCTTTTTTGCTGCGTTTTTGTTTGGTTGTGTGCATTTTTAGTGTTTTGTGTGTTTTTCTGTTATTTCAGGAATAATTGTGTTTGGAGTCATTTTGATTGATTAACGAGTTGTTTTGTGTGCCTCTCAGTAATTTTGGAGTGTTTTGTGTATTTTTGGTGTTACTTTGTGAATTATATTGGCTTCATAGTACCAAAATTAGATAGAGGGTCAAGGTCATTTCAAACACAAGGCACTGATTCAAAATGAAACATTCAGGCTGAGATTATGAAAAACTTTAAACCTGTCAGTGTGAAACTAAAAACATGAAAAAATGTCAAATGAATCACCCCCCCCACCCCCCAAATAACAAACAAACAATCACTTCCATCTTGATTACGTTAAGATAAAGAACACTTTGAGACATCCATTGATTGATGTGGTCAACGCACTTACTTAGAGACACTAAGGGACTGTAGTTGAGTGATGACAACAAAATATAAAGTTGTTTGTCCTCTGCATATGATCATTTGTGATATTCTATAAACTGAGCTAGAGGCAACATGTTGATGTTAAAGAAAAGGTCTCCTAGGATGGACCCTTAAAGCAGCCGTTCTCAACTGGTCTCACCCTGGGACCCACATTTTGCCATGGTCATCAAATTGTGACCTACTTTTTTTTTAGAATTCAACCAACCAAATTTAGTTTTGTTTTTTTTTTAAATAGTTGTTTAATTCACACATACATAATCTTTTTTTAAAACATAAATCTATATATTTTCCGGTGCAACATGCATTTCACAGAATACCTGTCAAAAGAAACATTTTTTTCAAAATAAAAGACAAGTCAAACATGAGAGACATTAAGTATTCATTTATTTTTTGATCAGCTGCCCATGACCCACCCAGTACAGGTCCTCAACCCACTTTTGGGTCCCGACCCACCAGTTGAGAATTGTTGCCTTAAGGAATCACATAGGTGATTTCAGTTTGTGCAAACTTGTTATGAACTGAGACAAAGTAAGTCCTGTGAGTGAGATCTGAAGCAGTTCCTGAAAGTCTGACTTATTTTTCCATTCTATCTAGGAATAGCTGCAATGATCAAGGTCGAGTAATTTGATACACATGTTTGGGATGCATCATTATTTAGATGGACGTCGTTTATGACCTCAGCGTCGTCTCATTGGTTCGGTGTTGTCCAAAACTTGGTTAGAATTAATTGAAAAGTAGCAGTTGCAAATACTGGTAAATTTATTTTTGACCTAAAATAGTTTTGGACTGTTACTGTAAAATGTGAAAGATTAACTGGAGGACAAGAAAGGGAAAGTGACTGACTGACACTTCTGAACTCAGTGTGTTGCAATCGCTGTCCATGGTGCTGAATCCACAATACTGATCCACTTTTACTGATCTTACTGTCACCTGCCAAGTCATAGACATCCCATTGTTCCACGTCATAGTTGCAGGCAGTAGGAGGTGTCTGCTCTGTACTTTAGAATTAATAAATGAGATGACACTGCTTGTTGCTTGCAGGTGACAGGTGAAAATATCTTTACTATGAAATCATTTTTATGGGATGTGAAACATTACAGGTGCTGTGTGGGCCTGGGTACACTCAGGGGAGTTACTTCTCTCTACAATCAAAGGGAATGTATTCACAGACAGAATTACATCTCTTTTAGAGCATTATTTTTCCTTGAAAGCTGCCACATTATAATATAACAGGGATGTTAAAGTAATTTTAGATCAGGGCCAAATACGGAGCATTTTGATCTCGAGTGGGCCTCAGATTATAGGTGGGAAAACAAGCAATTTCAACTTTATTGTGCCCTAGTTTATACTTCCAGGTTTAAATAATATCAGTTACTGCAGAATCTCCACCTACATTTAATTTGTGGAAAATGTTGTGAAAAAAACCCCCAAAAAAACGCTACATCTTGTTTGACCGTGTTACGGTGAAATTTACGGTTACCTCGTCTTTGACTTGAAAACACACTCTGTGGTGATAAATGATGAAGACCAGACAGGAGAGATGATGAAGTAATAAAAAATGATTTAATCTAAACTAAACAAAAAGGTACAAAGCGGGATAGACAAAGCAGTGGTCTCCCTTGGCCAAGGGAGAGAGGCGAAAAAGAAGGACCCAAAAGTTCCTTCCACACACATTTATACCCCACTGTCCCACCTCCCCCCTTCCACCGACAACAAAGAAGAGACCAGGGGTGTGTGTGTGTGTGTGTGTGTGTGTGTGTGTGTGTGTGTGTGTGTGTGTGTGTGTGTGTGTGTGTGTGTGTGTGTGTGTGTGTGTGTGTGTGTGTTGTGTAATGGCTACCCAAGAAGAAGAAGAGAAAAACAGGCACAGAGTTAAAAAACAAATTATCCCCTTAATCATACACACATGACAAATATAAATGTATCATTAAACATTATTAGATAATTTGCTTCGACAACCGTTAAATTAAGTTTTACTGTACATCGGCAAACAAACTATTAGGTAGTAGTGGTTTTAGCTTTGACACTATTTGTGCAGTGTTTTTAAAGATACCCATAATTCACATTACTATTGAATACTAATTTGCTAATTTCTTCATTTATTCTGCATGCACATTATCTTGTAGATGAGGTTATTATTATTATTATTATTATTATTATTATTATTATTATTATTATTATTATTATTAATAATATTATATGTCTTTATGGCTGTGCTTCTCAATTATTTTCTGTTGCACCCCCCATAGGAAAACAAAATTATTTTGCGCCCCCCACTCTCTGATGCAACTATAAACAGTATAATTTGTCTATAAAATGGTTATAAGTACACCTCTGCATAACACTGTATCCTTATTAACATTAACGAAAACCAAAATATTAAGAAATATAGATCCCCTGGCACCCTGAATGTATTTTGTACATTGTCCCTGTCAAATAAACTAAAAAACATTATGTTTTAGTAATAATAATAATAATAATAATAATAAATTCAAATTAACCAGTTTGCTTAGTGTAAAAAACCCCACACCACAGCGAGGAGCTGATACTGCAGCATTAGACATGATCTCTGTCATGCTAGAAGAAACCAGTGGTGCAAAAATACGATGAAGCAATTGACAGCAACACAAAGAATTTTTTATTGCTTATATATGTTTTGCTACCTTATATCATATGATGCTAACAGTGCTCACTGGTAAGTAACATTCACAAAGCGCAGATTGTTGCCAATTTTTGGCACGTTTTCGCTGAAAATAATCAAGTGTTTTATCTGCGTAATTGGGGTGTAACATCTTAATTGACGCCTCGCTTCATCCGGTGGGGTCCGGGTCTCGCCATTTCCCCCCTGCAGACACCTTTGGCCCCGGGGCCGCTCCGCACTCCTTCACACTCGGCCTCCCGCGGCGCCCCACTAGTTGAGAAGGGCTGCTTTACGGGGATCTCTGTTGCTTTACACAATAGACATTATTTTTAAATGACCCTTAAAGCAGCCACAGGGTAGGGCTGAACTGCCTTGTGATTATAAAAACTGTCTTCCTTCTGTGAACTGGTTGCAGGAACTGCCACAACTTTACTTGACTATAACTCAGAATATTTATGCTGAGAAATATAAATACATGTCATCTGTCCTCAAAGATGAAGAAGAAGGTAGAGGAAAACCTTACACACCTTAGTACAGGTTGGATGACTATTGTTTATTTATTATTAAACAAAAGTCAACCAACTTCTACTAACCCATACCTGGAAAAGGGCAAATTTTGTCCATCCTCGTACTAACTCTGTGTATCTAATAAAGTGGCAGGTGATGGTGAAAGGCAGAGTAAAGCTTGCTCCTGAAGAGAATGGCAAACTATTTTTGCAGTTGTGTTCTGCTGAATCTGAGGTAAACCATAACGGATAGTGCTCATTGTCTGTGCTCCCTGAACAGCAATGATTATCTGATGTTTGTTTGCTCCCTCGCATTGTGCCATCTTCACTCATTTACTTTTTATATGTGCAGTGTGCGCGCTACCTTTGTGTGCTTGCTCAGCAGAAACATGCATAACTTATTCTTTGCATCACTCGTGTTATTCCGACACTGCAGTAGCTGTAGATGTCACGTTGGCTATTGTCCAAATGGGACTTTCTCTCTTCACTGTAGACATCAGCAGAATATAGAAAAAGTCCTGGAAGCAATTTTTTATTTTTTTGTTTTTATTGAAGGTGCCACTTCATCAGGCCTTCTTTTACCCAGTCATAGCTGGGAAATAACAGCAGATAGACCAATGCACATTCAATAACATGAATTGGGGCCTTTGCTGAAGTATCATTTTTGTTTAATTTAATTACTCCTAATGTGTGAAGTGCTATTTTTCTCTTTCCCTACTTGTTGCTGTAACAAACAAAATTTTCCCACTGCTGGATGAGTAAAGCTCTATCTCATCTGATCTGATCGTATCTTTGTTGTGAACTCTGTCTATTAACAGGTTGATCACAGCAGAGGTTGAGTTTTAGCACTGGGCCTTAAAGCTGATATCCGGAGTTTCTGAGAAACGACTCGATGTCCCGCCCTAAACAGCTTCACTTCCTCCCACTGCCTCTGCCAATCTACCAGAAACCACGCCTCTACTTTCGCAGAGCATAACAAGATTGCATCGGGTCGCATTGATATACAGTAGGTCTATGGGTCAGGTAAGAGCCAAAATCATATTTACCAGTTTGCTGTTGTGACCTGCGGCCATGTTTCCGTGCACAGTTCCGCATACACTTTGATTGACAGACTCCGCAACAGGAAGTCGAAGCCTATTGGCTGGGCAATCACGGCGCTTGTTTCCATT
Source organism: Gouania willdenowi (assembly GCF_900634775.1). Classification (NCBI taxonomy): domain Eukaryota; kingdom Metazoa; phylum Chordata; class Actinopteri; order Blenniiformes; family Gobiesocidae; genus Gouania; species Gouania willdenowi. The sequence goes on from NC_041066.1 coordinate 2,621,306, forward strand.
TGTAATGAGGTATATAGTACAAAAGGCGGGACTTATATACATTGAAGTATATGATCAACCTCCAGCAGTAGACTAGAGTAAAAAATTAGTTTGGTGTTTTTTCGCATTTCAAAAGAATGACACATAAACATAGATTTATAAGAAACGCCAGATATCACCATTAATATCCTCAAACTCAAGCAAAAGTTTCCTGTTAGCAGCATATCTGCTACCAAGACCTCAGCATCCATGCTGGATATGAAAGTGCACATGAAACACAAAGTGAATTGACAGAAAACAGTGGGACGTTGATGTCTGTGCTGAGTGTCACCACCTGCCAGTCTGCTATTGTCATCTTGTGAGAGAAGTGTGCTGCCACCAGCAGAGTCCGCAGCATCCGTTCCCTGCCCCACTTCCTGAACACATTGACGGATGCTAACAGTTGAATGATTGCTTCATCCCCTACAGACTTTAATCCCCTAATCTCTGCCTGTCATTTCAAACATCTCCAGCTGCTCCGTGAAGAACGCACAGCCACCACATCCAACTCAGCGACGGCTAATCTGCTTACAGCCACATGTAAAACGCAAACAGCTGGAATGTTTGCGCTTGTGCTAAATGGAGCGACAGGAGGTGAATTTAGCTGATGAATCACACACTGATGTTGGTGAATAGGCTTTGGAGAAACAAAGGGAGAAGGTTAATTTGATTACAAACTAATTTACTCATAGCCCCACATGGGACAGTGCACACAGTGATACGGTCGAGTTGGGAGTTTTTCTCCGACAGCTTTTATCATTACAATTGAAAACAGAGCTTGAATAAATATAACTTAATATTTAAAATAATAATATTAATATTGTTTATTTTTTAAAGCGCTTTTCCAGACACTCAAAGACACTTTACAGGTAGGGTAATGTGCGATCTGGCCGCGATCATCATGGTTACGCCCTACCGAACATCTCCTGCAGCCATGGAACTTTTGATCATACTCAAGACTATATGTAGGTCAAGAGCAGACTTTCAGTTGCCTGACATTCTGGAGCAGTTAATCTTAAAGGTCCAGTAATGTGCTATTTTTCACCCATCTCCAATTATTCTAAGAACCCCAACAACATAATATTTCAGGTTTATTTTCCTAAACTTGCCTGTTTTCTGGAGTTTTAGCCCTATGAAAAGTCACTTTCAGAGCGCTCCTAAAAACAGGCAGTTTATTGGGCCTTCATTCATATGCATGAGTAGGCGTAAACACACACGTTGCTTCAGCGTGTGTTTATCACAGCAGCAACAGCAGTAAATCACTAACAGTCTTCCTTTTCCTCTTTACCTTTTCTGACTACAGAACTAGTCCATTTAAGATGATAGTCTATAGATTTGCTTGCATCGCAATGGGTCACAAACACGTCAGATAATCCCAAAAAAGCAGTTTGAGGCGGTATAACCACTGCTAAAAGTGAAACTAATTGTGACCGTTCGCTCTGCGCCACAGGGAAATAAACTCACTACTATCAGCTGAGTCAGCTGTTTCAAACACTCACATGAGCTGTTATGTCACTTTCTTGTCATCCTCACATCTTCTAACCACAGGAATCGTCAATTTAAGATGATAGTCCAATGTTTTGTTCTACTGCTGCATTGCACTGGGTCACAAACACGTCAGTGAAACTGATTGTGAGCGCTCTTCAATTTATCTAAATACTAGATTATCTATATACTGAATGTAAAGATAATAACTGTAATATCATCCTGCTTTCGCTATGTTTGCTTTACCTGTGAGAGAGGAGACAGGATTGTCAGGAGGAGTAGTTTCCCCATTATGACGTATTAGTGGGGAAAAATTTTACTTGCCCATTTGGAGCTAACTTTTTTACAATATGTGGCCACCACCCCACAGCCAAGCAACCCCCCAGACGCCCCCAATATCCCAAGCCAAGAGGCAGCCACCGCCCCGCTCCCCATCCAACCTTTGTGTAGATGTGTATGTGGTGCAATAGCTCCGGAGGGTGGAGGTGGTGGGCGTACCCTCCGGGGGTGGTGTGTTGAGGTGTGATTAAAATTGAGGGCATTGGTAGGGCAACTTGAGGAGGGAATGCCACCCCTGCACCTCTACTTAGTAGCACAGGCGGCGGCCCCCTCCAACCCCCCAAGGATTGGGATGGGTGTGTGGTGCACCAAGTGAGTGAGCCAGACCAGCTGGAAGTGAAGTGTCCATGTAGGAGGCCTGTCTGGTGTGAGCCTGGCCCGTCCGCATGGCGGGCCACCGGGGAGGGTAGATGGTGCAGACTGGCACACGGCACCGCGGACCCCAGGGACGTGCCGAGCAGCACAGCCGGACACCCACCCCGCAGCACCCCCCAAACCATGCTGGCCCCATGGAGCATGGCAGCATCCCCCAACCCCCAAGCATGTTTCTCCCTACTAAAGAAACAAGTTCTGATGAACTACTTCTTGCTGAGTAGCACGTATCACTTTCCCAAGAATTCAGTATAATGACTCGATTCCACCGAGTAAAACAAATGAAATTGGGCGATTCAACATCGTAATCTACGTTTAATTGCCTTTGAAACAATATATCACACGGCTATGTTCCGATAAATTTTAAAATTAAAAATCGGGCTCTGAGCGTCAATGCGTACACATCCATAGATTATACCTACCAAATTTCAGCCCGATCCGTTCAAGAATAACATAGGAGTGGCAATTTTAACATAGTGTACACAGCAACAGCAACAGCAACAGCAACAGCAACAGCAACAGCAACAGCAACAACAACGTGAGTGGCGTTCTGAGTCTGGTAGCCCGGCCTAAAAACACTCTTTTAGCCAAGGAAACCCCTCTCTGTTTGACTTCAGTAAAAGAGAGGTGAGAGATGAATCTTTAAGACCAAACACAAATATAAATCTAGATTACAAAGCAAGCGGTCCGAGAGGAATATCTCCTTAGGTTGGTCAAGCATTCAGCAACACAGTGATTCCAGTTAAAATATCGATGGCTTTATGTGTGGCAATAAGCTCACTAATGACCTGAATAATAATATCTGAAGTTTGACTTTAAAGAGGAAGTTGATTGTCTGAAAAAAGACCAGCTTTTTATCATAGAACAGAGTGAAGCGGAAAAGACCTTCCTCTCTCTTGAAACAAACAAGAGTCCAGGCCTTGACAAAATAAGTGCCACCTTGCTGAAGTCCTGTGCGAGACAGCGGAGCTGTATTTTTCAGTATATTTGTAACAGGTCTCTGAAGGAACAAACTGCACCCAGTGTGTGGTAGCAGGCTGTGATTATCCCTAAAGTAAGTAGACCGAAAGGCCCCTCAGATCTTTAACCTATTGCTTTTACCTCCATTTTAATGAAAGCTTTTGAAAAAATTGTTAAATCAAGGCTGTCAAGGAAAACAGAGCAGGCAGTGGACCCTCTGCAATTTACCTATAGAGCGAACAGAGGAGTTTAGGATGCTGTAATCACTTTACTAAATATTGTACTTAATCACCTTAACACTCATGCTAGGTTGTCTTTTATTCTCCTCAGCTTTTAAATCTATCCAAACCTATATTTTAGCCACTCGACTGACTGAGCACTTCCAGCTGAGCCATAACCTGCTAGGATGAATACTTGACTATTTAACAAACACAAAGGGTGAAAGTCAACAGGTTTTTTTCAATCCGGAAACTTGTGTTCTTCAACAGATTCACCCAAGGCTGCGTTCCTTCTCCACTACTTTTTATCCTGTGCCAATTTAAGCACGAGAAAAGCCATATTTAAAAATTTGCTGATGACGCAGTCATTGTGAGGCTGCTCCATGACCTGACTGTATGGCCATGGTTATATCATCAATTAAGTTATTAGATGGTGCGATGCCTCTTTGTTTTAGAGCTTAACACATCTAAAACATACATTGACTCCAGAAAGAATGCTCCAACTTAGGATCTGACATCCATCATGGGTAAACCAGTGGAGTGTGTGGAATGTTATAAGTCTACAGTTATTGACTCCAAACTAACATCAAACAGACACCAATGTCAAGCGTGTCTAATCAAACTGTCACGTTTTCACATTGAGTAAAAGATGTTGACTCTGTTTTATCGAGCCTTTATTTAATCTGTCTTTTCATTTTCTCTTGTGGCAAGAGACTCGTCTAAAACTTCTGCACAAATGCTATGCATTGTTACAAACCTTTTCCAGTTAGGTTCTGCTTTGTTGCAAGTGACACGAATGTGTCACAAATTTCACATATTTGACATTCGCAAAGTGGCGGGGCTCTGTGTAACTCCAGCATAACATCAACCTAGTTTTGTGAGGGATTGCTTGTAATATAAAGTTTGAACAGTGGAAACTTATTGCCCTTCAACATTTAACAGTGTGTAGAAAAGTAATCAAGAAAAAAAATAGAGCTATTTCCAAAAGAATTGAATAAAACCTTGTAGATTGTGTCAAAGAAAGTCAGTTGTCGTATTTTTTACGTCTTTAGAGTTCAGATTAAGGTTTGTTTGTGTCTTGACCTGATAGTTCTATGATGATAAAGTATGATTCCTTATCTTCAATGTATTAGCTGATCAAGATCTTCTGTGAACAAATCCAAGGCTGACAACGTTGTTCCACTATTCATTGGACTGGGCTCTCCATGACAGATCCAGATCTATCGGGTAGTCAAGAAAACAACCCAGTAGTGTCTCCTTGCCTCCGGAAACAGCCTCCCAACCTGAGCGTATATCAAGTGTGCTCTGACACGCACACCCTAACAATATATGTGCATTGTAAAAACCAACACCTAGATCTACATCAGCAACCTGATTGTGGGTGAAATCTATGTTAGAAATGAAAAAGAAAAATACAAAGGGTTTGTTTTCATGGTGTGAGACAGAACGCTCAATCCTTTTCAGTACTGTACTCACAGAACTTTAACTTCCACATCTAGCCTTTCACAACAAGTGGCCTTTTTACTGGTTATATATAGCCTACACTTGTGAAGTTCTAATAATATAAAACAGTTACTGTAAATTCATCTAAAAGATATTATGAGCCACTTTTTCTCTCACACAAGTAGCTGTGCCTTTGATATTTTCCATTCATCCATCCATCCATCCATCCATTTTCAGACCCGCTTTGTCCTATTTCAGGGTCGTGGGGGTCTCCTTTGATATCTTAACTCACAAAAAACTCAGTATCCTAGAATGAGTGAACTTGTTTACTCACTGAGTAGTAGTTTACAAATGTTACTTCACTCATTGTTTAGGGTCACATATATGGTTTAATCAAGAAATAAAATGAATTAGAAGTAGAAGAAACACACGTTCCCACACTCTAATAAAGCTGTCACAGGTGCAGTGTGGTTTGGTGGTCTGTCGCACTTTATTGTTCCTCTGAGTGTTGGGATTACTGTGACTTTTGCTGCACTTGGGCAGCAATTACACCAGTGAACATGTCCAGAGAGCTTGTCTTTGCCAGCACTCACAGCCGATAAAAGAAACAGTTTATATAGAAATCCTGAGTGTACACAAGTTTGTATGAAAGCCATAAAAGGCAGCAGGCACACAGGCAGATCTTATTATTATTATTATTATTATTATTATTATTATTATTATTATTATTATTATTATTATTATTAATCTATCTATCTATCTATCTATCTATCTATCTATCTATCTATCTGTCTCTCAGCTTTCAACCCCTAAAAAGCAGGATGATAAACATCTGCTGTCAATCAAAGTTGATAAGATATGTTTGTCGTAAAAATTAGCTGTTCCTTTAAAATATGAAAACGCTTTGAAAGCTTGTTCAGAAAGTGCAAAAAGCGACAACATGTGTAATGTCTCAAAGTGCTTGGATGTAATTATAAGGGTTTTACCCAGTTCGTTTGCTGAACTGCTTGAGGACAAATGAGTTGGCCGGTCAGAAGATAGTGAGTGAAATCTAAAAATCGAGTACAGATATCTTCTGGGCTGGGGTGTGCCCCATACAAAGTGGAGGCTGGCGCAAATTAGATTGGGGAATTATCCTTTTCGGCAGTCCAACTCCCTACCTTCTGGCCTTGAGGGTTATGTAAAAACAGTGCACAATTGTGTGAGTGTTGTATAATGCATGTATCTAAAGCAACAGAGTGCCTGGGCCTACAAAAAAGAAAATAGTTAACAGACAATTGAAAAATAAAGAAGTCAAAAAAATATATTTCATAAAGTATCTTCTGCCTTTTTGCCTTTACGGTCTGCTGTTTGCACGACACATGGCAAAACAACAAAGAGAGCCGCAGGGATTTGGCTTTTCATGGTAGTAGGTTTCCTTTACAATGCAACAGTTTTGCAACTAATGCAACAAAACCACATATGAGCGAATTAAAGTATTTGATCAGGTAGTGCAACTACATCTTCTTCAAGGTCAGCTCAAGTCCATCTTTTTTCTTCACAGAAAATTGATAAAAGTGGTCTATGCAGCCTGATACAAACTGTGATACAGAGCAGCCAAACGTGCACATTCTAATAACCATTGAGAGACAAAAGATGTGTGGAGCAGAAGTTGATAAATTACATTACATTTATTAAAGCCTGTTATAAATCTATGGCCACCACTCAAGTCTTGCATTTACTCATCACCTTAGGCTGCTAATTTTGTTTTCAGCAAATCCTTGGGGATCTGTTGGGTTTTTATTAATATGCACGAAGTGTTGTCAGCCAAGATAAATGACTTCTATTTATATGTGATTTATGAGTTTTATGCTTATTAAGTAAGGAAAGGCCTGCTTTTGTAAACAGCATGTGACATGGTGCAAAAGTCCAAAAAGGTGATCGAACAATTAAATTCAAAATTACTTTCTCAAAGTCAACTAATATTATCCTGACTAACTGGATAGTGGATTGGTTTTAACATTTCACCATCAATGATGACCAGCACAACTTCTTTTTCATATACTTAGTTCCTCCACCACGAGTCAAACCCAAATCCTTTTCTCTGTCCAACCACTACAACTGCATTGTCAAGGACACAGACACACACACACACACACACACACACACACACACACACACTTGGTTAAAAGAAGAGGAGATAAAAAAAAATTAAAGAGGAGAAAATACAAACAAGTTATGGACCAAATGCTACTTTAAAATCAACAAAAGAGATAGAAAGAAAATTTAAAAAGGTATAAAAGAGCTTAAATATATTGGGACAAAATAGCACCAAAATTCAAGAAGAATCATAATATTCTTAAATTAAACTAGCTTAATTTAAATAGAAGTAAAAAATAATAATGACATGAAATACATTATTATTATTAACTTAAATTACTTGCTTTGAAAGGGTTGGATGAGATGAGCTCCACTGAGAAAGGACGTTGTGGACTGCTGAAGGACTCCCACCTAAAAGGACTTCTTCTATCCTCAGGGTTGGTGCGTCTTCAACAATCTCTGATTACTTGCTAACTTCAGCCATCAGAGCATCAGCCGCACACTGAGTTCTTCTTCTCTGCTTCATTGTCTACTGCTAGACCACAGAGTTAGAACTGTCAACCCCTGCAGTCATAGATTATTTTTTGCTATCATCTTTCGGTAAACCAAAGAGGTATTCCTGATTATTTAGGCCCCATCTACACGAAGAAAAACACAAAACGCGTTCCTCTAAACCAGGTCTGTATATGACGCTGAAAGACTGCCACAGAAATAAACCAAAACAGGGGAAAAGGCAGAATCTATTTGCAAGAACGTATGAATTAGGAGTGGAGGTTTTTTTTAAATTTTTTTATTTATTTGGTCATGAAGAGAAGCCCCAGATGATTTTTAACGTATGACAGGATCTAGTCATTACAATAATGACCAGTGGATGGGCAGTAATACGCCTTGTGGCTACTCTGCCGTAAATACAGAGGAAGAAAACACGAAAGGATGCACATAAAACTTGAACATACAAAAGAAAAGAGGAGAGAGATGGTGACAAAGACATGACAGGAGATTTGCTTGTAGACCTACGACAAGGTAGAGCTGCTGCTTTGTTGCCATTGTTACTGTTGTTGTTGTGAGGGATTGTATGCGTATAAGGCGTTCATACGGCGACCCAGCGGGTAGCGTTCACAGATATCCTCACTCTGTGACCCGTTTTCAGAAGTTATTGTATTTGGCTTCCAAATCTTCATTGGCGTGTGAACACAAGGCATAAACAATAAAAAAAAAAAACGTGACCGTTTAGACTACAACTCTAAATATTAGCAACCAAAATAAGCAGGAATTATCATTTTGACCAAGAAAACTGCTAAATTATCTAAAAAGCAGGCTGATTGCTTCACTCGAATAGAAATCAATGGCATATAAGGTTGTGTGATGTCATCAAGCACCTGATTTCAAGATGACTGAAAAAAATTGTAAAAAGATGGCAGAATACAGGTTTTAAAACGGTAAAGTAATCCCATTTTTAAAAGTTAATAGAAGAAATATGGTACAAGATAATGTGTTTTCTTCACATAGATCTTCTAATAAGGACATTTCAAAGATGTTAGGCCACATTTGTGAAAACAGTGGATGATCCCTTTAAAGCAGCACTTTCTGCAGTGAGATGAAATGCAAATGAACCAGTGCGACAGCAAGCCGCCCTTAGAAATGTATTTTTCTATAAATCCTTTAAAAGTCAGACTAAAGGATTAGTCCATTTCCACTGATGTCCTTAGACTCTCAGGCTGTCCTGCCAAAGGAACCTCAATTTGCAACTTTAGAATAAATAAAGGGAGACTGTGTGAGGACCTGACAGGTCTGTTGAATGGGCTTATACTTAAATGTTGCTAAAAAACTGGCCAGCGCAGACTTTAAAATGTTTAGTGTGTGCTTTCTTCTTGGTCTTTGTGATTTAAAAGTATGATTGAACTAATTGTACACTGGGGAGTCAGGCCTTCTGGACTTGTGCCTTATAAGTCATTTTAATATGAGAGATCTACTGTAGATGTTCATAAGTGAGACCCAGACAGCGATATTACTCAGAGTGATTAGTGACCAGTGAATGAGTGCCAACCTGTGTTGTGCTAATGCATTCCCATGAATAATTGTGATGCTGTTTGGGATTCCAGCCAAAGAGATCAGTTTAGTTCAGAGGCTGCAGGAAATGAATCAATATGTGGGGAGTCCATTACTTTCTTTTGCATGATTTCATACTCGTGCAGTCTCTGATGTCAGGTCGTAACACTGCAGCAGCTTGAAGCAGGAGGTTTTACACAGACATTGCTCTAAAATGTCATTGGTGAGCAATGGTTGGCTCCAACACCTGGAAAGTGAGGTCGGGAGCAGAGAAGGATGAGGGAGGGACTTTTCTCCCCCCAGAGGAGCTCATGTTATTACCTTTGGTTTCAAGAGTAGAAGTGTTGAACATGGGAGCTTTGAGGATGAAGAGAGTCCAATTTTGAAGAATAATTGCCTTTCCGGCTCAGTTTGAAACATTTGCTATTTGGTGAGAGGAGTAGCCCACTCTGAGGGAAGCAGAGGCTTATCAGAGAAGGCTTCTCACTGAGGTGAGTTCAGATGTTTCCCTAATCATACAAAAAGACTGAGGGCCATTCATAGTTCAGCAGTGAGTGGGATTATTTGCAGTTGACAGTTTGATATACATTTAGCTCTGCAAAGGAAACCTTCAGGCATCTCTCCTCCATGACTTCCTGCAAAGCTAATGTATCATTGATTACTGTAGCTTAATAAAGCAGCTGAGCTTTATGCAAAAAGAGAAACATTGTGATGTTCCACTGCCAACCTGCAAAGCTCCCAGTGTTCAGAAACAGAACAGAAAACCATTGAAGAGACACTTTGGACTGTCACGCTGTTATAAATGACTCCAATGAGAGCTTAATGTTTAAAGAGCAAAGCAGGATTTTTATTGCACTATCACACAAAATGTGTGCAATATGTCTGCAGGAGTTTGGATTCAGTAAGAACTGCAGCAGTTATAGTGATGCAAGGCTGTCACATGACACGAGAGGCTTTAATTTCTCTTATTTCCTTAATGATTGTACTGTGCATTTACTTAAAGGAGACATATCATGCTTTTAAATCCTTCTTTTTTTACATATAAATCATACAGTTGTGGTCTATATAAAGTGGAACTGCAATGCTTGGGTCTGAATTCCTCATTATTATAGCTCCACAGACCCCTTTTCTACCCCTTTTCTGATGTGCTTCTGAGAGCAACTCGTTTTGGTGCGGTCTCTTTAAATTCAAATGAGACACTTCATACCCCGCCCCCTCTCCAGGTTGCAGAGGCGACACTCGGTTCAACTCCACCCTGTTCGGCCATTTTTGTAGTTTGATAAAAGAGATACGATTATCTAGCGTTGCAGAAAATGTTTATTCACACGTTATTTACAAAATGTCAACAACAGAAGACTTGTCCATCCAGCCTTACATGTTCGAGCCAGAGTCGGACCCAGCGGAGCGAGATGAAAATGAGCGCCAAGCTAACGTCACGAAATGCATTTTAATACAGTCTTTTCTGAGACAAAAACGGCAAAATGAAATGACTATTGAAAACTTTAGACTTAAATTAAATCACGTAGGCCATATCATCAAGGATCTAAAACGAGCACACAGCGCTAACATATGAAAACGGTGCAACTGCTAATGCTAACAAAACAATGACAGGGACGTCTTATCATCACACTTTTTAGCATTATTTACAGCTTACCGAAGTGCTCTGTTCGTCGTCTCCAAAGATAGAAGGAATTGAACCCTCAATCAGACAAAGTCTTTTGGCAAATCCTTCTTTATACTGGAGGAGGTTGCTGAAGCAGTCATCCTTGAAGTGCTTCGCACACACAAAAATGACCTTACCCACAGATGTGGGTACATTTCCGTAAAAAATAAAACTCAACCAGGCACTTCGAAAAGGTTCTGATGCTGGGAGATGGTGTAATGAAGCGTGTGGGTTACTACATCCAACAACTGAACATTTTGACTTATCCTCTCGTAACTTCAGCATCCTTGAGCTTGGACTACAAAATAAAAGCGAGAAATAAAAATGGCGGATTGCTCGAAGTGTTGGGCCTGGAGTCGATGTACTAATTTGGCAGTTCCGCTGCAAATACTGTGACGTTGTTGTTCAAAAAACGTAATAGAGAATCGAAAAATCAAAACAGATTGAAAAATATGACCAAAACAGAATATAAAGATATCAACGGAGCACCTGAAGAGACTAATTTGAACTTTTCTGTACTTCTAAACACTCTAAATATATAACAAAATGCATTTAAGGGCTAAAAATGTGGATTTAGCATATGTCCCCTTTAAAGGTCTGGTATCATGCTATTTTTCACCCATCTCCATTTGTTCTAAGAACCCCAACAACATAGTATTTGAGGTTTATTTTCCCAAACCCACCTGTTTTCCTGAGTTTTGGCTTCTGAAAAGTTACTTTCATGATGCTTCTAAAAACATGTATATCACAGTAAAACACATGGCTATTTAAGCAGCTATTGTGATTGTGAGTCTGGCAAACGTTGCTTCAGGGTTTGTGTGTGGCAGCAGCATCTTAGTCATCTGTTTCAAACATTCACCGGACTGTGAGGCTGCTAAGTCACTTTCTTGTCATCCACATCACTTCTGATCACAGGTATTGACCATTTTTGTGAATGATCACATTGCGCTTCAAATTTTATTTATACTGGATTATCTATATACTGAACATCCATACTGTATTTTAACTGTGGATAAAGGGACGAGTGGTTACGGGAAAAGGCTTGTAATCATAGGCTCACTGGTTCTAATCTCCCTGGTCCATCACTGTGGGATATTGATCAGTCCCTTATATTAACCCTAACTGTTCCCTGGGTGCTACACCATAGCTGCCCACTGATCCTAAGAAAGGGGTTAAATGCAGGTAACTAATACTGTGTATGTAGCTTTACATATATGACCATAAAGTATAACATACACTGTATTCTATAGAGTGTTTTCACAACGTGTCATCAACCGTATCATCAACCAAGAAGTCGCCATTTTGGAGATAAGCAGCAGGTTTACAAACAACACACAAACGAGCAAATCCCGAATTTTGAGAGGAAATGGTGAACTATTGCCGTCTTTTTGGCTGTACTAATCGGTCAGACGCTGAAAAACATGTGGAGTTTTATAGACTGCTATAATTCTACATCAGGAAAGCAGTGACATGAGACTAGCTCACTGTTGTTCTTGGTGTGTTGCATTTAAATCCAGCTACAGGTGATACAGTTTGTTCTCCAGGGACATTAGAACACAGGATGGAAGGAAGCGTTGTTCTCTGAGGATTAGCTTTGAGCTTGGTTGCTAGCCACGCTCCTGCTTCTGATCACACCGCTTACGTCTTCTCCTTTGGCGAACACCGCTGGTACGAGGCTCTGCTGCTTCACAGGTCGCTGGATGTAGCCAGCGTAGCAATCAGAGGCTCGAGGTCCAGAGTAGTCGCATCTAACGGACTATAACTGATTGAAATCTAAACTATTTTAGAGTAATTATGCTGCAGGTTCTGCTGCTAACAGAAGCCTCGACAGCTGCAGCCAACCTCCAAACTTCTATAAGATTTAAGGTCTTCCGCTGTGTATGGGCTTGGTGAAATCCAAGTAGCTGACAATTTCAGGATACATAATAGCCGGAAGACACTCCGGGTCATCATTGAGCCAAAATGAAGAGGCCGACTCATATGCATCTGCACCACCAATAAACTGTATTTTTTCCAAATATTGTGCCCTTTCCTGCAAAGCAAGTCCTTCCCTGTATGACTTTGCATCTATAATGCATTTTGAGGAGCTTTTCTGTGGTTTATCCTTCGCAGAGTTCACATCTGTGAGCCTCCAACATGTAGTGTCAACATCTGCTTACCTCCAACATGGCCGAGTTACTACCCAGAAAGTGACGTTGGTGAAAACCCTCGATATTAAACTGCAGTGTTTGTTTTACCTGTGAGGTTGTTTGAGGGGAAAGAGCATACATTCTCACATTCTTATGTAGGGTAGGAGGAGCAAGGATTGTCAGGAGGAGGAGTTTCCACCTTAAGACAAAATAATGGGGGAAAAATCCAACTCGTCAATTGGAGCTGACTTTTTTAAAAATGTGGAATAATAAGGGAGGGAGGAAACATAACTTTTTCAACTTCGGTCCTCTGAATGAGGCTAACGGGATGTATATCACTGTAGCAAAACCATTATAAAGTAAATTTGACATAACAATGCCCCTTTAATAGAACACACAAAGCATGTTTTTATCCAAAGTTCGTTTTTTACATTACTGTGTATTTATTCTGAGCCTGCTCACTTCAGAAAATGTTATTAAGTAGATAAGATGAAAGCATGTTCCATTTAATGAAGTTTTGTTAGATTTTCCAATTTCCTTTTTTTTTTTCTTTGTCTGCACATACTGTCGAATGTTAACACTGCAAGAAGTGCAATCTTTTATACAGCAATGCATATTTTGTTATTGCAATTAAATGAATTAATCTATTTTATTGCATAATTGTGACCATCGCCAGCCCTCCCTAAGGAAGGGTAAGAAGAACTTTATTATAGGAAGGATGTAAAAAAGAGAGAGAGCAGTGTTACACCTAGGTGAGGGGGGAAGGGAACAGGGAAGAAGGAGTCAGGGTAGTGAAAGGAAAGGGTGGGGAAGAAGTGACTGCTTTAAAGTGAGAGTGAGACGTGATGTTGTAGTTGTGGATATTGTGCTTATTGTGTGGTGACAAGTGTGGAGCCTATGTTATAATGGTAGCGGCCATTGACAGAGGGAAGGAGTGAGTGGTAATACCTAAAACAGGTATTTGGGATCTAAGGTTAAGCCCAGTACGAGTTTATCCCACAGCGTAAGACATGCCAGTGCGTCCATGAACAGTTTGTGCAAGCCGCCACCCCGGGCCAGAAGAGGCCGCCAGGCCAGCAGAAAGAGCGGGGGCCAAGGAGCCCCAGGCTGCCTACAGAAGTCTCTCAACAGCTTCAGGGACTGTCACCACAAGAAACAGGAAATCGAGTCAAACTATTTACAGCAAACTTAACAAGGTAAACTCATCAAGACCAGTCAAAGCTATCCTGTTTATTATCTCAGCCTATGCAAATGTGAAAACAGCATCCTCACAGGGACAGAGAAGAGGTGCATGTCAAGGCTGTAAACTTCTACAAAAACAACTCTCAGCCATCACAATCTGTCAGAGATAAGAGGTGGCTCCCTCAGCCTGCGGGCAAACTCCTGCTAACTCCTGTTTTCAGACACAAACACCACTGAGTGTGAGCTGTAGTGTCCTCCTGGTGTCGTCTCAGTCACAGAGATTAAACTCTGTCCCTTTGGTGGGTGAAGTCCCAAAGATGAGTGTGTACTTGTTGATTTGTCTCTACCCTATAGTGATTAATATTGTGTAGACAAAGGTGTGTCAATTCGACCCCCACCTCCCTACAATTAATGTTGGCTGCACTGCATCCCTGTCAGACTCAGTTTGCTGTGATGTGTTCGTTCATAGCTCTCATATATCACCCCAACAGCCACAACAGTTTGTGTGTGTCAGTGTGCGTGGCGAGTAGATTGGTTTTGCAGTTGCACAACGTTTCTTGGAGGTATTTTTGCTGACACTGGAAGCAGAAAACAATCTAATTTCAGTTCAAACCCCAATGACAGAAGCCAAAGAACAAGTCATTTCTCAAAGTTTACCCTAAATACATTGTTTGCACCACTTGTTGGTGCCATGTCTTGTAAATACAACCTTCTACGTCTAATCGAATACAGGGTGTCCATGTCTGGTCCTGGAGGGCTGCAATTCAGCATGTTCTGGATGCCTTAATGCTAACACACCTGTTTGTAAAAGCTTGCTTTCAGAGCTTCTGCAGACACATTTATTAGCTAACCTATATCTATAGACCATCAAAGCTTGAATACGCTAAGGATATTAAATTATATAAAAATCACAGAGACACTGTGAGGCAGCAAAGTTTCAAAGTCGTTTACCTAAACCCACGTGTCAAACTCAAGGCCCATGGGCTAATTCAGCCCGAAGAAAAAAGTAAAAATGACAAAGAAACCAAATAATTCAGAAACAGACCTCAAAATCTAAGAAAATGTACTGTATATTGTTTGCAAGGGCTCACAATTTTCCTGAAAAAACCTTTCTATTGTTCCTGTAAATTATCACAATTTTCAATCCCACAAAATTTCTCTGTATTTAAAAAAAATCGGCCACAAAATCAACGAGGCTTAACGTGAACATCCTGCTGAGACTCTTAATTATTGCTTGGTTATTGTTGGTGACCTACAGACTGTATATTATAATTTATACGTGAAAGTGCAAACTAGGGCACACTAAAGTTGAAATTAATCTTTTTCCACATAAAGTCTGTGGCCAACTTGAGATCAAACTGCTCCATAGTTGGCCCCTGCCTTTACTTGTATGTCTGTACTGTCAGTGATCAGTCATTTTTGTGAAGGATTTTCATCTCTAGAAAGTTGGTACATAAACCCTACTGTGATTAATATTTAGGCACACTATACTGACAAGACTGTAACAAAACTATGGAGAATTAAACAATCATTCTTGAGCTTGGTCTTCATGCAGCAACTGGCAAGACACCATTACAGTTTACTTTAGCAATCTGAAAGTAATAATTTAACAATACAGTAATCATGGATGAAGGGAAGCTGGAAGTTGTTCAAAAATGTATCATCACAGCCAGGTAGGAATGCAGGGGGAAAGATTGGAGGAGGCCAGAGAAAGACATTTTGAAGGCTTTTCCAGGGTAACATGGGGGAGCTTTAGCAAGGGCATATTAGGGCTGGACGATTTTGCCTAAAAAACTTACTTTCTTACTGCAGACATCAGATATATTGTCAAAAGTGCAACTTTATTGCTATGATTGTCCTCAAGAGTTAAAATGCATAGAACAATCCTAAAATAAAAAATAAATGAGGCTCTGTCATTCAACTATTTCAAGCTTTCACCCAGGTTTAAGCAACAGCAACGTCAAAGTAGCTTAAATTTTCTGATTAAGAAATCAGATAACTACATATTCTATAACATATAACATTACAATTCAAAAAAATAATAAACTCTTCCCTTAGTATTTCAGCATAGTGCGAATAAAAAATGGAACATGCCTGTGGCACACATATAGCTTACTCAAAGGGTAAACAAATGTAAACAAAGAGGGGGCTGGCTCACATTGCGCTATGGCAACCCATGAGGACGGAATTAACGCGAAAAAGTCCGAAAAAACTATGGTGGGAAACTAAATTATTTAATTTAAAAAAATAATATTAATTTCATTTTTTTTTTTTTTGAATTCCAATTTACAAAATAAAAATGGTTTTAATCTACAAATTTGATTAATCGATTAAATTGATTTTTTTGCCCAGTCCTAGGGTATATAGATCCAACAACAATTCTCCATCTGAGGCTGCTACGAGGTACAAACAAAAACTTGATCTGTTGGAAAAATCCTTTACAAAACAGGGGCAGCAAAATAATGCAAAATACACAAAAAACTGCAAACATGTACAAAAACAGCAAAGATATGCAAAATGATGGTATGAAAACCACATGCAAAATTACATATAAATGCAGAATAAGGACAACAACAATACACAAAATTACTGTAAAAAACACAAGCTGACTACTAAAATGATGGAAGAATTTAGAAAACAACTAAGAAATACACACAAAAAAAGAATCCAAAAACATAATAAATTACTCATAACACACAAAACAATAAAAATATACAGAATGACAGAAAAATATACAAAACGACAACAAATACACAAAAATGATTCTAAAAATCGTGGTAAGATGAATGATGGTTTC
The DNA here is from genome assembly GCF_900634775.1 of Gouania willdenowi. Lineage (NCBI taxonomy): Eukaryota > Metazoa > Chordata > Actinopteri > Blenniiformes > Gobiesocidae > Gouania > Gouania willdenowi. The sequence goes on from NC_041066.1 coordinate 2,638,040, forward strand.
TATCGGGCCTTTGAGTTATGAATACACAGGCTTTGACTTTAGCAAGACAACTTTCCATTTCCTGTGAAAAACAAACAGCCCTAAAAAGGATTTATTTTATTTTTCTCTCACAAGCCTTTTTCAATTTGGTCTGTGACCCTGCAGCCACATTGAGGCCAAAGGGCAAAGACCTGCTTATTTACTGTTGTGTGAAATGTCAATATATGCTCAGAACAAAGGCTGTGCTGCTTGCACAATCAGCTCTTTCATTTGAACCTAAGCTTTTTATTCCTGGATACCCAGGTGGTGTCCGCTATGTCTACTTTTAACGGGAAAAACAGGAAGATTGAAGCGGTGGATCAGGTGCTTCACATAATAATTAGGTTCTTCTCTTTGTGTTTTCTCACCAACTTTTTCAGAGGCCTGTCTTTATGATCATTTGTACAAGTGTAGACAGCGTTAGTAAGAAGCTAAGGGCAGAGCCAAGAGTGAATATTATTCCAAATGTTAATGTGTTTAAAATATGAACTACGATTTTAGCTCTTGGGTCACATTGTCTGCCTCTCGACTCAAAAGAGGCCAATTAGCCATAACAGAAGAGACCTAACTACCCTTATTGTTACGTTTGAATCTTGTATTGTTAAAATATTGTATTAGTGGTTTAATGGCACTGTAACGGGTGAAAGTAACCTAGAATCTAACAATGTTCAAAGCTGCATGAAAGAAAAGCTATGGGCATTAAATGAAGTGATGAAAGTGAAAGTCAAAGTAAAGGGCATTAGTTGAGAGGTGCTTTTATCTGCAGGAAAGACTGAACTATCATCCTGTTTAGTCATGCACAAAGAGAACATGTAGAGTAGCACATATCGCCTTTGATGCCTCCAGGCAGGCAATGAACTGTCCTTATGAGTGCTGTTAAAAAGGAGACGTGGATCTGATCTCACCTGAAGCAGATATGTTTGCCAAGTGTAATGATGCAGAAAAATGTCTAGAATGAAGGTATTTATTCCTTTTAGCATCATTGCCAGATGCAGAAGCAGCGAAGTGGGTGGATTTGAGTCAAACCAATTGTGTAGATTGGCTTCAGGCAATAATTGTGATTCACCGTTAATCATCAAATGTTTTCAAATCAGCATTGCAGTAAGGAAGGCTCTAACTTTGTTTTTTTGGCAGCGCATGACGTGCCTATGCAGCGCCTGTGTGCTCATTAGTGTTTGCTCTCTCTCTGCATTGTTGCAGGTGTGCCTGCCAGTGCCCAATCCTTTTGCACGTAGCCTACGTCACTTCCTTCACTCGCAAAATATATATGAAAATATTAATAGTACATATTTAAATATGTGACTGTTCTGTGGTATTTTTAATTGTTAATTTTAAAAAAATGGAAAAAACACAAGACAACATTGACAATCAAAAACCAAAGAGAAAGTAAAATAAAAAACTAAATAAATTGGAATTATTTTCTAATTATTTTTAAATAGCAAGGTTTCAACCTTTTAAATAGTACATGAAGTGCCATAAAACAGGGAGACTGGATATAGACGCATTTTGCACATGCGTTGAAAAGGTCCGAAACTATCAGGCCCACAAAAGAATAAGGTGTGGTGGTGCAGAGTTTAAGCTGGGCCATGCTAGTTGGAGGATACCGAACGTTATCCTGGGTGCATAATAGATCGCCCCCAATTTGTAATGGCACACACAATTCATTATATTTAATTTTTACAGATGCAAACTGTTGGTAAATCAGCCCCATAATGTAGCAACTTATCTGACAAAATAAAGGGGAAAACCACACTTTTTATTTTAATGAAATGTGTTCTATCACTTTATAATATTAAAGTATGGTGGCTGTGAGGCAAGTCCAGGTGTACCATGGGATTTTGTGACAACTATACTGTTGCTTATGTATTTAAGGCTAAATTAAGTTTGTATTTAAAATAGAGTAAATTTCTCTTTCATAAAAGTCAGAGTGAAAATATTTAATTTATGTATGAAAAAATAATATTAAATTATTTTTGTTGAGAAATTGTTAAATTAAAATTATAATTGTAATATCTATAATTGACAAAAAAAAAAAAAAAACATAAGGAAAAAGGTTTCAGGTTATAAAGTAGACCTCGTTTTCTGTTTGGTTAATGCCTAATTTTATAGTTTACACACCTGCATTGATTTAATAAAAAAAAAGTCTAAAATATACTTTTACCAAATTAAATGTACTTACCTGAAATTGTGTTTATTTGTTCTTACCTTGTTTGATGAAACATGATTAACTTATTTGCGTTGTGTTTTGTGTGTTTTTCACCTTTCTTGTCACTGGAAAGAATAAAAGTAAGAACGAATGAAATCCTGAGTCTGGTCAAGTTCTTCCTTTTTTAAGTATGGAAGACACTTGACACATACATTATTATTGCAATACAGAACTACACAAAAATAATTATATTTTAATTTACTACTTTGTATGCACTCATTTCAAAATACAGAAGCAAAAAAAAAAGAGAGAACGCAATATTATGTATAACAGTCCAGATCTTCAGCTTTAACACTGATCAATGCTGCTCTTGATTGCTATGCTCCTCTCGTGGCCTTATTGCACAAGCATCACACACACGTCCATGCAGTTAGTAGATGCACACCTGTCATACAAATGTGAGAAACGACGGTGGGACCAGAGTCGTGTAGAGAGAGAGTTGCATCAACTCAGTTCACTCCAATGGTTCGTTTTTTTACAGCAATGGCTCATGGCTCATGTTCCCAGAAGTGATCAGTTTACAATTGTAGCCAATGACGCTAGAGCAGATTAGACGGTTTGTGATGCACTTTTGAACGGTGAGAGGTTATTATTATCAGCGTATCTAAACTCATTAACGTTTGCGTTAAAGCATGTTAGTGGATTATCCCCCACTAAACTAGCACATTTTTATTTTTTATTTACTACCATTATCAGGATCATGTTGTTTCATTGTGAGATACACTGCTGTTGTTTTCATGTTCAAAAGAAAAATAAAAAATATTCTAAATTCTTCTTAGAAAATGAAGGGATCATTAGCAGATACACAGTGTTTACTTCACACAGTTTTATCTACTCACATAGGCTACATATCTTCTTTTTTTTTAACCAAACAATAAGCTTTTCAATTGTGTTATTTGTGTAAAAAGTGCAAATTAAGTGTTTGAATATGATATTACAGATTTTTTTATTGTTATAATCATTTTTATTTATTTATTTAGATTGCTAATACTGACTTTGGCTAACCATTTCTTTCTTCTCTCTGGTTCGATTGGGAAGCCGTACATTTTCACTCCTTTTTCGGAACGAGTGGAGCATCCCATACAGCATGACAAGTTATTAATGTTTCTGACTTTGTTAGACATTTAATACATTTATCTTGGTATATAAGTGCATAGTAAAAATCTTATGTCTATTTTTCTGTGTATGAACATATTAACTATGTTTTGTCATTTTGTGGTGTTTTTTAATGACCCCTTTTTTTTAAGAAAATTCAAAGCAATACATTCTGTATACAATACATATTAACACATTTTTTAACCAAATAAATGTTGGCCTTAACTATTTAAAAAAAGCAGGTAAGCTGTGTACGCTAATTATTAATTTGAAATTACGTTAGGAAAAAAATATATTTATGGAACTACATAAACACATTGTATATACACATACATATGATGGTGTGCTGTATACATATTGTCAATCAATGCAGTTATTGATGAAAAATAACCAAAAATCCCAGTTATGTCACTTGGAATCAATGGATTCGAATGGCCCGCCACTAACTTCCGGGAACAAATTCAGTCTTACATGAATCACGTGACAGTCAAGCATTTTGGACTTCCGTTGTCGCAACTCTCTCTGTATACGGCTCTGGGTGGGACCAAGTGAAAGGCGGAGGCAGCAGGCAGGCATCACGTTCATAAAAGCAGTCCATATTTATTCTAATCTAACAAAAATACAAAAGTGTACATGCATGAGGAAAACAGGGAGCAGTGGAAAAACGGCCACAGCACACAAGGAGGATAACTACAGACAACGATCCAGCATACATTCCGTTTCCAAACACTGAGCTAAATAGTGTGGGAGGCTTGATTGGAAACAGCCCACACCTGAGTACCAACCATGAGACAACTATTCACTCACAGCACATGCACACTGATGAAACTGGGAGGTGGAGACACAAACAGGATACCAGAGGGGTATTCCAGAAAGTTATGTTAAGTTTTACTTTGAGTATGTCACCATAGTAACATTCTCTGTGAACTGAACCTGCTCGCTGGCAGGTTTTGTCTAAAAAAAAAAAAACCTGGATTTTTCCCTGGCTCCGCCCACCTGAACACACCTTCTCAAGGAACACTTTAATATACCTTGACATTCTTTTCTGACCACACATTTGTAACATCGCACACCACAGACGTGCGCTCTCATCGTTACAAATGTTGTGCTGCTTTACAACATTGGGGATGCAGAGCATTTAGGGAACGGCACTGTCAGGTTGATCTGCATTAAAACACCTACTGCCGTCTTTTGTAAAGTTCCCTGGATACAAACCTGTGGCAATTTAATGTCAATTTAAAGGAAAGCACATTTAAGGCTCGACATTTACATTGTCACTGAAATACAGCTGGATATATGCTTATTGATTGTAAAGTTGGACTCACAATACGAATGTGAGTCCAAAAAAACAAAAACAAAAAAAAACCAATACAAATGTTATGGTGGAACAGCGGTTAAGGAAGCAAGCTAGAAAGCATAGTGTCAGGGGTTCAAACCTGGGGCATCTTTTTATGATGTTTTCTTGGAACATCTTTTTTGGACGTCCTGACGAATCTGGCGTCTACATTATAATCAATGTAAATGATGCAATTTCAAACGTTGGTCACTGTCTTTACAAATGCTGCAGGGGGAGAGCTGTACACTTCCTCTACTTACTGGGGCCAAATTAAAGTGGCAAACTCCTTGAATAAGCCTTTAAAATTTTAAGTGTATTAAGAGTGAACTCATCCTTTTGTAACTCTTTGTAACTCCTTTTGTAAAAACGTACGGCCATAGAAGAAGTGATCAGCCCTCTCAGCGCTGTCTCCTGCTCTGCAGACACACACACTCCGATCATCACTGGAGCGATTAAGTGATGAAGCGACCAAAAAGTGTGACAATGTTCAAGCGATTTAAGCGACTATCGTCCCTGAAGTGGCGTTCTGTGTGAATGCACCTTTAGGCTCATTTTCCTCATACACCGGCTTATTTCACCTATCGGGGTGAAATAAGGCGCTCTCTTCTGGCTTGTTGCCATGGTAGTTTGTGTTATCTTTGCTCCATTTATGATAGCTTTTCATCACATTCGTGCATGTAAGTAACCCAAGGTTTACATACTTAAGAGTTGATTGACCCACTTCATACCAGCCCTAATGGAATCGAATACTTAGAGATTCCCATCGAGGGGTATGTTGACTCAGAGTTTATGATAGACTCTGCGTTTGTTGAACCTCCTTTCTGGAATACTTCTCTGGAAGCACAGAGACAAGTGTTAAAACATGAAACAAGAACTAGAAATGAAACTACATGGAATTAAACAAACGCACACATGCACGAACGCACATCAGTTATCTTCTTTAGCTGATGTGCTTTTTCCATGCTTTTATACAGAAATTATGGCCCTGTGTAGATACCAAATGAAAAGACCTGTTTGCTTGCTCTTCTGGTTAATGATATTTTCCCTCTCTAACCAGACCCAAAACTATCATTTTCTTTTTACCTGTCTAAATACCTTGAGGTACATGTTCAGCAAAAAAAAAAAAAAAAAAACGTAACTGTGAATTTGTTTCTTCTATTAAATAATAAATAAAAATTATAATTTCATATATCACGTCGAAAGGAGCCAGCTGTGGCTCGGGCATCTGTTTCAGATGCCTCCTGGTCGCTTCCCTCAGGAGGTGTTTCAGCCATGTCCTATTGGGAAGAGGCCTCGTGGAAGGCCCAGGACACGCTGGAGGGACTATGTCTCTGAGCTGGCCTGGTGCCGCCTCGGGTTTCCCCAGAATGGCTGGAGGAGGTGTGCGTGGATCGGGAGGTCTAGGCATCTCTGCTGAGAGTGCTGCCTCCGCGACCCGGCCCCAGATAAAGCAGAAGAAAATGGATGGATAGATGGATGGATTTCATATTTTCAGTGAAGGTTTCTGGAAAGAAAAATCCAATGAAAATGAAAGTGTGTACTGTACATCAAGTGGTTCATCTTGGTTCACTTCTTCTAGGAGAGGTTTCAAAGGTGCTTCCTCTTGACATACATTGCTAGGAGGAAGATGATAAAAATGTATTTCAAACTGCGTAAAGTATACTAAGATCTAAAATCACCAGTGTCTATCATTTGAACACAGGCCAGAATCTACAGCCAAGATGTTCCAAATGTGCTTTGAAGCTTTATGATTTGAACCTTGAGCTTCACTTTAAAGCCAACAGCTGCGGGAGAATTTTGGAATAAATTCAACCAATCCGAGCAGCTCTACGGTCACAGGTAGTGGGAATACGTATTGCTTAACCCTGCTTTTGGCTAAACAGAGGTGTTTAACACAGACCTGAAGTCCCTGAAGTTTATTTTTTTCCACACTGAGAGAGAGCGCAATAAAGACATATCTGTTTATTTCATTTCTGAAATGTTAGTATGATGTGTGTAAAGACAGGGAGGCACCGTATGGTCTACACACATAGTTATAAACACGGCTTCAAAATTCCAATCGACCAAATAACAAACAAAAGCCAAAGACAAACATACACCGTGGAGAGTGGGGCAGCGTTTTTGTCGGACTCACAATCACAATAACTGCTTAACTAGCCATGTGTTTTACTGTAATGTGCAGTTTGTTTGGCTGAAAACAATAACAAGAGAGTGTGGACAATCGCTATGGTAATGAAGCTGTGGCATGAAGTCTGCGTTTACAGACACGCTTACTCATGCATATGCATGAAGGCCCCAAAACAGCCTGTTCTTAGAAGTGACATTAAAGTGACTTTTCATAAGGCTAGAACTCCAGAAAACAGGCAAATTTGGGAAAATAAACCTAAAATATTCTTAGAACAAATAGAGATAGGTGAAACATAGCATATTACTGGACCTTAAACCTCCACCTTAGGACTTTTTAAGTTGTGCAAATTATCAACCTGTTCATTTCCCTCCACTTTAGAATGAGGGACCCATAGGAAGGAAGCAGCCAAACTCTTACTTTGTATATAAATGAGGCCCAAATGTTTTCATACTAAAAGCTGCACAACTGTCTGAGGCACTGAAAGACGATCAGATGCCCCTTTTCCTGATTGGAACACTGCATTCAGGCACAAAGGCTGCTGCTCCTGTCTGCCCATTTCAGGGCTTTTGGACTTGTCTGTGAATGTCATTGCATGTTGAAAGTACTGGTTGGATATGTATTGATATACAGTTTTGTTTGTAGAATTATGTTTTGGTTTTTCTTTTAGTGTTTGTGGAATGTGTAAATTCACAACAGGCATCACATTTATCCATTGGAACTGAAGAAGAGAAATCTAAGTGTCAACCCTAGACTCTGTTGGTCAATACAGCCAAAGCTCCTGAAATTAGACTGTCCATGTTCCCAACATTCACAATGAACAGACTTGGTTAGATGCAACTTCTCCTGCCCTTGAAAACTGACCAAGTATGACATGATCAATTGTCTTCTGAACGGCATTTCTCCTAGTTCCACCAGAAGAGCTGTAACAGAGGATACTTTAATAGGTCTGATGCTTATTCTTAGCCAAGGTTGCTCCAGATCAAGTTTTTACAAATGGCAATCTGCTGCTAAATTATAAACTAAAGCCCTGTAGTCAAGGGTGTGCAAGTCTGGTAAGTATTCATTAAAGCGGTTTTGGAAGCACACCAAAACTGTGAAAGAACCCACACTTTGTTTGGCTTTTACACTGGTTTTAGCAACGTACCCCCACCAAGGTACTTTCTCATCAAAAAGGAACCTAAGAAACCTGACCTCCCAGACCTGTCCAAGCAGCTGACCAGTGACGTGCCGTCAGGGTAGGCAAGGTAGGCAGTGCCTATTTGTTTTAATTATAATATAATTATAAATTATTTTTTTTCCCATTTCCAATAGCCTACAGTACCTATAAGTTTGAATGTGTCTGCATTTTGTGCGTTTCATAGCCCAAATTATTAAACAGCGCTATTTCCTGGAACAGCTGCATAGTCTTTTTTTTTTTCACTCCGCTTTAAGGCAAAGGGAGGCCACGCCCCCTCCCAGAGGCACGTTGCTCTTCTGCCTCCGTTCTTATTGCGTGTTTTTACGTGTTTGCGCATGCGCAGTCAGGTCCCCAAGATGACAACCATTTATGTGCAAAGGCAGCGTAGAGAGCTGCCTTTGCACGTCACCGCGCAATGCTAAATGCTATACCTAAGTTCACAGTACATTAGTGAATAGATGCCACGTGACCGCTGCTGCTACGTTTTCTTGCTAGTGGGTGGAATAACACTACTGCAGTGTGGATGACAGCGCTAGAGATGGTAGAGAAACTTTTTTTTGCGGAAAAACGACAGCTTTTAAAAGATGGAGACCAACACCTGAGTTACCAGAGCTTCAGCAAAGGTAAGGTCAGAACATTGTTGGTACTTTCTACAGTGAATGGTACAAAAGGAAGGAATGGCTTTGTGGATGCTCCTCACTGAAGCTGTTCTGAGTTGTTGTTGTCATTTTCTGTTTTCGGATGTGCTGCCGTGTCATGAGATATATCTTGTTGGGAGAGTATGGAGGCTATATAAAATAATTGTTTATGTTTCTTTAATGGTGTTTATGATTTTGTTAGATGGCTAAATGCTTGTTCATGTGGATCTTGTTGGGTTTTTTCTTTTTTATTACAAATTCTATATTTTGAGGTCATTTGCTTTGCCTATAGCCAGAGGGTTATTTGAGTATTTTCCACTATAAACTTATATACAAAGCCCCATTTGTTAACCCAATACTCAACTAAACCAATTGCAGACTGCATCTTATCATAGAGGTCATTAAAATTATGTCCCCTGATCCATAAAGCCCCATCATCTGCAAATAATGACTTCCCAATGCTTTCATCAATACCCTCAAAAATTAAATTTATGATAATATTGAAAAAGAATTGGTCTTCAAACACCCCCCCCTTTGGAATCCCATTCTCAACTAAAAAAGTTGAAGAACAATCCTTCCCAACTTTTACCCTGGGGCCCATATTCTATTGAATAACAGTAAAACTGCTCTATGTGGTCTCTCTTTGACCCCCGAAATGCAGTTTAACTTACCAGTTTCAAATTCCAACTCAAAACCCATTAGTTTAAACTTGCCTTCTCCCTCTGATCGACAGCTCTTCCAATATTGTCCACCTTATTTTGTCTTTGTATTGTTTGTTGTTCCTGATTGTTTTGGGTTTTTTTTCTGTATGGTGACCTTGAGTACCTTGAAAGGTGCCTTTTAATAAATAAATGTATTATTATTTATTATTACTATGTGCTCTAACATACTAAAACAGAATAGATCTTTCCCAGGTGTAGATTGCCTTCTACCTATGGAGGCTCTTTTAACGGTAAATCCAAACGATCCTGAAGGAGACTGACCTGAAAGTTAACTGCTGGATGATGTAGAAGAATGTCACTCCTGTGCTGTTGTAATTTTGAAGCTGTGAATCGAGACCAAAGTTGTAGCCAGAAGTTCAGCCTTTTCCTGATTGCTGACAGCTGTCTGATAACTACCCTTTAATACTGGTGTAGAGGAGTTCCTTCTAATCCCACCCATACGAGCCATTTTCAAAGATAAAATTTAACTTTGTTTCGTAAGAAACAATTTTGTGAGTGTTTAAGAGTAACTAAACCTCTGGTTTTGGTTGACATGCCACTAGGGTGGAATTTAAAAAAAATGTCTGTATGGGCGGGGCTTCTGGAGCGGATAAGACATGGCTAGTTTGTAATAAAATCTCCAAAGAACCATCTATGCTATGCTAACTAGCTACTCAATACTCATTAAATCTCTCTATTCACGATTCTCTCAATCTGACCTACTCACCACAGATTAGAGTCCACAGGTGCCAATTTTTATACGAGGGGCAGGGCCAACAGTGAGAAGCCACCAAAAGTTCACAAAGTACCATTCTTAGACAATAGCACAATTTGATTGTAATAGCTGGGTTTTAACTTTGAGTGGGCATTTTACAAAAAAATCTGCCAAATTGTAATATTTTGACTAAAATCAATGCCATTTGAACTACATTACAACAATAGTCATCTCAAAGCGCTATCAAAAACCCAACAAATCCACATGAACATGCTTCAGCTACAGTGGGAGAAATCTCCAGCAGAACCGGGCTCAGAAGTGGCAGAAATCTGCCTCGACTGGTTGGGGTCAGTTGACAGAACAGGATAGAGAGATAGAACATCAGAGTGTTTCAGATTAGTTTAGCCATGAACCACAGATCAAGAACTGCCATCATCAGCTTCAAGACATCTGAAACAGAAAAGAGAGAGAAGGCCGAAGAGAAGGTCCGCCTGCATGTAAACACCTGGTGCTAGACTATGTGAGAGTGGGATGAGAATGAGTATGGGGTGTATATACAACGGAGGTCAGAAGTGGCGGATTAACTACAACTTTCTGGACAGCATCCTATTAGAGGACTATGTGTAGATAGCAGTGTTTGGAATAACAGCGTTTAAAATAACGGCGTTAGGTAACCGCGTTTTTTTTCAGTAACGGGGTAATCTAACTAATTACTTTTTGCGCCGTTACAACGCCGTTATTGTTACTTAACGTTAAATGCGGTGCATTACATGCATTGATTGAATAAACTGTGATACGAAAGCATCCCTGGCTTCATACACAGCTGTAGTGAGGAGGTGGGTTAAAAACAAGGTGAGCGATTATGATTGGCTAAGTCGGCGTCATGTGTCATGGTAGCCAATCAGAGCCAGTGTTTTTACACATGTGCCAGCACACACACACACACACACAGCAGATTGGATGAAGCAGCAGAGATGGCGAGCGTGGAGCAGTCCAATGAAAAGTTGTCATTTTTTAAGGTGACGATACAAACACTACTTTAAATTAATTGTGGTCAAAGGCAAGAACGTGCATGTGAAGTGTTCATTATATCCAGGAGTGAAGACTTTGTCGACTTTGTAAACAACTCAAATTTAATGCAGCACCTCACAACGACACACATCTAAAAAATGTGAATTATTTGACATATAGGAACTTTTTTTTTTTTCTAACAGTAACACAAATAGTTACTTTACTTGGTAATGAGTTACTTTTATTATAGAGTAATTCAGTTACTAACACAGTTACTTTTTGGAACAAGTAGTTAGTAACTACAACTAATTACTTTTTTAAAGTAACGTTCCAACACTGGTAGATAGTGGATTGTGTTTAAATGTAATGTTGGTGTTCTACTATATAATCTGAATGTGAAGTTCCTTTTTTTTAGGTTTAGGGCTTTGTGGTTAGGATAATGCTATTGTATGATATATGCTTTTGCAAATAAGTAGGTTTTGATTTTCGCCTTAAAGTTGGAAAGAGTAGCAGCTTCCCGTACTAAGACTAGGAGCTGATTCCAAAGGAGGAGCCTGGTAGCTGATCGCTCTACCTCCTGTTCTACTTCTAGACAAGTTTGGAACTTCCAGTAGACTAGAGAACTGAGAGCGGAGTGTTCTGCCCAGATAATAGGGCACTAAGGGGTCATTAAGATATACAGGAGCTTGATTGTGTAGATTTTTTTTTTTTTTGCTAACAGGAGAATTTTAAATGATATTCTAATGAAGCAAAAGCAATACTGGAGAAATATATACTCTCTCTCCTGCTTGTACCTGTAAGTATTCTTGCTGCAGCGTTCTGGATTAACTGGAGACTTTTTAGTGGGTTACTGGGACATCCTGACAGTAAAAAGTTACAATAATCCAGTCTATGCATGGATTCGTTTTTCAGCATTACTCAGGGCCAAGATAGAGATATTACGGAGGTGGAAGAAGGTAGTCCTTGAGATTTAACATGAGAATTAAAGGATAAGTTACAGCTCATCCAGGATTTGATGTCTTTAAGACAGGCCTGGAGTTTGAGTACCTGATGAGTTTCATCTGATTTCATTCACAAATAAAGCTTTGTATCATACACAATGAAAATGTATATTATGTTCTCTGATAATGTAACCTAGCGGAAGCTTATATAATGCAAACAACACGAGACTTAATACCAAATAATATTTTTGGTTTTGGGGTTTAGTTACTCTTTAAAGAACAGACATGTTGTTGTGCTGCTGTTTCATTTTCAGCTGAAAATGTAGTAAAATATCACATCATCCTCATATCCGTCTACTGTGTTCCTCCTGTGAGGTGATTATGGAAAACATGAGCACCAAACAACAACCCAAGGTGTTCTCCTGAGCACTATACCAAAGAAGTTATGTTCATTCAAAGCAGGAGTTACAGGACTGCTTTGACTGCACTGATTGGAGTGTTTTTGAAGCTGCATCAGACAACCTGGATGAACTGACTGATACTGTGACATCTTACATCAGCTTCTGTGAGGACATGTGTGTGCAGACCAAGACTTTCTGCACATACAACAACAACAAACCCTGGTTCACACCTCAACTTAGGATGCTACGTCAGGCTAAGGAGAAAGCCTACAGGAGTGGGGATAGGGACCTGTTCAGGCAAGCCAAGTACACACTATCCAGGGAGATCAAAGTAGCCAAGAGGTGCTACACTGAGAAGCTAAAACAAAGCTTCTCAAACAAAGATCCCTCTGCAGTGTGGAAAAGCCTGCATGAAGTTACCAACTATAGGAAACCCTCCCCCCACCCTACTGGTAACAAAAGACTAGCTAGAGACCTGAACAGCTTCTACTGCAGGTTTTCACACCCACCCCCCAGCTCATTAGCATCAGCCCATCACCTGGACTCTGCCCTTCCTGCTCCCCCTACTTCCCCCCCTACCTCTCCCTCTGTCCCCCCACCTGCCCTGAAGATCAATGAAAGAGATGTGTGCCAGCTTTTCAAAAAACAAAAGATCAAAAAGGCTCCAGGACCAGACGGAGTATCTCCCTCCTGCCTGAAAGCCTGTGCTGAGCAGCTGGCTCCCATCTTCACACGGATCTTCAACACATCACTGGAGCTGTGTGAAGTACCTTCCTGCTTCAAAAGTTCCAGCATCATCCCAGTCCCCAAGAAACCTGCCATCACAGGACTTAATGACTATCGACCCATTGCTCTGACGTCTGTAGTCATGAAGTCCTTTGAGAGGCTGGTTCTGAGCCACCTGAAAAAGATCGCAGGACCCCTGCTGGACCCCCTGCAGTTTGCCTATCGGGCAAACAGGTCTGTCGAGGATGCAGTCAACATTTGTCTGAACTACATCCTGCACCACCTCGACTCCCCAGGGACCTACACTAGGATCCTGTTTGTGGATTTCAGCTCTGCATTCAACACCATCATCCCGGACATCCTTCACCAGAAACTCACCCAGCTCACAGTGCCGGCCTCCACCTGTCAGTGGATCACCAACTTCCTGACTGACAGGAAGCAGCAAGTAAGGCTGGGAAGCATCACATCTGGCACCCGGTCACTCAGCACTGGCGCCCCCCAGGGGTGTGTTCTCTCCCCACTGCTATTCTCCCTCTACACCAATGACTGCACCTCAGGGGACCCCTCTGTGAAACTCCTGAAGTTTGCAGATGACACCACCGTCATCGGTCTCATCCGGGACGGGGACGAGTCTGCCTTCAGACGGGAGGTGGAACAGCTGGCTCTTTGGTGCAGTCAGAACCATCTGGAACTGAACCCACTCAAGACTGTGGAGATGACAGTGGACTTCAGAAGAAATCCCCCCCCACTCCCCCCCTTACCATTTTAAATAGGGAACTGGCTACCGTGGACTCCTTCAGGTTCTTGGGATCCACAATCTCACAGGACCTGAAGTGGACCTCCCACATAGACTCAACCAGGAAAAAGGCACAGCAGAGGATGTACTTCCTGTGTCAGCTGAGGAAGTTTAACCTGCCCCAGGAGCTGCTGATCATGTTCTACACTGCCATCATTCAGTCTGTTCTGTGCACCTCCATCACTGTCTGGTTTGGATCTTCAACCAAACTAGACAGACACAGACTACAAAGGATAGTCAGGACTGCAGAAAAGATCATTGGTGTCGATCTGCCCTCCATCCAAGACTTATACCTGTCCAGGGTCAGGAAACGGGCAGGTAGCATCACTGCAGACCCCTCTCACCCTGCACACAATCTGTTTAAACTCCTCCCCTCTGGCAGACGCTACAGATCACTGTACGCCAAAACAACCCGCCATAAAAACAGTTTCTTCCCCCAGGCTGTCACTCTGATCAACACTAAACAGTCAAAGAGTGTCAGTCCTGTTTCTGTGGAAAAACCCTGGAACCAAACATAACAACCCTGGATCAATCTGACACTGAGAATGTTCATGTACATACCTTTAATTTAAATGTTCTCCTGCACTACTTATCAATGCTCTACTGCACTATTTTCCTTTTATTATTATTATATTTTATTATTATCTTTTCTTTTCTATTATTTTTTTTCCCTTCTTTTTATCTTATTTTTTTTTAATTTTTATTTTGTATTTGTTTATTTTTTTTATACTATTATTATTATTATTATTATTATTATTATTATTATTATTATTATTATTATTATCATCATCTTGTTATTTGCACATTCTAGTCTAACTACTGTTTATATTTATACTTATGTTTATACTTATTATCATCTCTTCTAGTTGATTGTTTATTATTGAATGTTTCACTATTGGAGAGAGCACAGTTGACCGAGTCAAATTCCTCGTGTGTACAACATACACTTGGCCAATAAAGATGATTCTGATTCTGATTCTGATTCTGATTCCAGCCTATGTATCCCTCTTCAGGTTTTCCACAGTAGGTAATTATTATGAGTGCATGGGCGGTTTCTTCATGAGGGCGATCAGGGCAACGCCCTACCAAAGGGGAAAAAGGAGTGATTTTTTTTTCCATCATATTCTTCCAAAGTTGTACAGGGTTGTGACAGTTCTAGACAGTTTGAGCTTCTCTCTATGTCATTGTCCAATCAGCGCAGGACCGTGTTCCACGAAGTACCGCCCCTTTTGGACGATCTCAGTCAAATTGAAAATTGCCCTCATAGACCCCCATGTGAAATCATTTACTTAACAAAAGAAATTGAATATAATTGTTTTTAACCATTGTTTTTAACGTGTAACACAACATGTCAATTACAAAATACAGATGCTTCAAAAATAAGAAATAAGATATGAAATACAATATCAATAACTTTACCACAAAATGAAAATCCTCTGAATGAATAATAGAAATAAAATATTATACATACAACAATTAACATCACATTTAAATAACCACACTGTTTGCAAAAAAAAACATCTATACATTTATAATACGCAATAACTATATACAAAAGCTGCACAAAAAAACTATGTACAAGAGGCATTTTACAGACTGAGACATCTAGCGGTGATTTGTATTACTGCATCCACTAGTGTGATTAACTATGCCACTATGTACTTTGACCTCACCTCTACTACTACAGCTGTACTTTCCCAGATGTTCCATTGTTATACATTATTAGTGTCTGCAGGCTTGTCTAAACTATTTCCTATGTCTCAGCCAACATAAACCTTGAATTAAGGCTTTTTTTAGTAATTTATTTCTGATATTTAGCTTGTTTTAAAATTAGAATTTCACCTTTTCATATATTTTAAAGAGCTGTAACACAAATTATTATTGATGGATGAGAAAAAAGTATGTGCGCAAGTAAAAAAAAAAAAAAAAGTGTGCGTGTGCGCGCATGCAGGCAGTGCTGTTATGGACTGGCATCGTTCCAGGGGTATCCTGGATAAACTGCAACATCCATCGTAGTATAACATGTTTGTGTTTTTAAAAAACGTGTAAGTGCGCCTACTTGGTGCCAATTATTAAATCAATGTGCCACTCTGTATATCCGAGCCACACAAATACACACACACACTCTCTGTATTAACTGATGATGATGGTTTTTTATTGTTATCTTTTCATACAAATGCTGCTTTCAAGCACTATGTTTATTTTTGCAAATCTATTCAATTGACCAGATATTGTATTTGTGTTTATAGTTCACTGTTGAATGCGTGCACTTTCATTTGCACTTAATGATAGTAAAGCTGCACAAATCTTTAAAATGTTCTTACCGATATGGCAATTTCTACATGTACTGTATTTACTGTTTGTTTCTGCAAATAGAGTATTGTTTGTACAATGTTGAGCAATTTGAATGCACTACTCCTTTATTTGGATTTATATAAACTATTTGTAATGAAAGGAACTACTTTAAAGAACTCTAAATAAATAATTTGAATGTTTTTGACTTATATGTAGTCCCCTTTGGTGAAGCAAGGGTATTCGTCCATGTTCAAAGATATTTGAAGTAAACTGATTCACAGTTTATCTCTCTGTTGATCTTCATTTGTGGAGCCAAGTTACTTTTATGGGTTGAACACACCTGGATGTAACTTTTACATGTAGCCATTACATTTGGTATGGCTATGTAAGTATACCAGAAAATAACAAGGTGTGGCAATTTGAGGTGCTGCCTATTAATTTTCCCATATAACGAGCCCCCCCACCCCCCCACCCCCCACACGAGAAATTTGTCAGGAGCTTCCACTGTAAGAGTGGGAGAACAGTATATATTTTTGTTAACTTTGAATTACTCCATGCACGTAATAATGTTAACTTTATATTTAAGATTGATATATCTCACTTGGATTAAAAATGTTTTCTTTTATTTTTTGAGGGAATTCGGTTTCTGGCTTTCCCCCCTTTTTATTTCACAGATAGCTGGTTGTGACTGAGATACTTTGATTGATCTGTGTCATTTCTTTCAAGTTATAAGGTTATAAGGTTAATGATTTCACAGTCATCTGGGTTGTTGTGCCGAGCCAGGTCGATTAAGAGATGTGTATCTATGTCTGGTTTTCTCACTTTACTGTGTTCAAAGATCAGAGCACTCGGCTTTTTAGTATTTGCTTTATCGAGTGGTTCTCAAGCACAACCACTTATCCACTTACAGTAAGTTATGGGTCTGACCCCGACAATCATATCTAGATTGATTTTTCCAATGCACACAAGTCAAAAATAGATTAATTTGATGTTTCATGGAATAGGCTGGGTCCTTTGAAAGTGGGATGGTTAACATCTATAACAGTACTTGAAACTGACTGCTCCAATGGTTTTGAGCAAAATACAATGTTTGTTTAATTATTCATCTCATAGGTTGTAATCAATCACATCAGACATGTTCTAAAACATTTGGTCATTTTAGAGAAACTCATATACAGTGGGGCAAAAAAGTATTTAGTCAGCCACCAATTGTGCAAGTTCTCCCACTTAAAGATGAGAGAGGCCTGTAGATTTGGTTTTAATTAATCACGGACAACCAAAAATAGAGCAATATTGCATCGGACTCATTTTGAACTGAAAAGCATTTATTGCAAAAGTTTACTTACATGTATAAAATAATGATAATTTGAAAAAGGAAAAATCATACGACAAAACGATAAATGATCTTATCTCAACTTAGAATTCTTTGTACCATTATGAGTTATTCGATGCCACCTTTTCTGTCCAAGGAGCACAAACAAATATGTTTTCATCAATTTAATAACAACAAATGCAAGATAGGTGTGTGTTAAATTACTTAACAGACATACAATCCTAAGCTACTATTAGGCAATAAACAGTTATTGCAGTAAAATGTCAAATCAATACTCAAATAACAATAAATCATATCTGGTATTGAATTAAAGAGATGGATTTCAAATATTCAGAATCTTATATTAATATCCCATGACCATACACAAATGTATTATAGTCCAACTAAAGACTGCTCCAGTCATTGGCCTGAAGACTAAAGAACGACTTTATAAATGTCAGAAAACTTGAGGAAGCTATAAAAATACTATAATGTGCAGTTTAAAAAAAAAGTTACAAAACGTATTAAAACAAGAATAAGATGTAACCAAAACAAAGTCAAAAATAGTTAACTTGCAGTAACTGGAAGAGAATGGGCTGGAACTAGATAAAAGTTAATAAACTTAGTTAATTACACCAGTGCAATTTTCCAAGGCATTTTATGGGTTTTAAGCTGAAAATGACATTTTCCTTAAATTAATGATTATTTAAGCCTAAATCATTCTACTGCATCAGGTCAAGAGGTTGACCGATTTGGGATTTTTAAAGGTCGATGCAGATACCGATAGCTAATTTTGAAAAAATTCAGTCGATGGCCGATATCTAAAGCTAATTTTGAAAGTCGATATTTAAATCTGATATACTTTTTTAAAGCACATTGATTATGAAAGACAACTGAAACACATATGATAGAAATGTGGGGTCCTTTCGTCAGTCAAGGGGTGGCTGCAGCTGCCCACATGAGTGCCTGATCAAATATCAGGCACTATTATATTATATCCTTACCCTATAATATTGGCTTTTGTATTTGTATTGGCTTCTACCTCTCCCGTGCACATGCTAATATAATTTTTTTTATTTTTGGATATTTAATTTCCAATTGGATTCTTTCTTTTTTTTTTAATGGCTACTCTCAAGTGCTAAATAAAAATAAATAAATAAATGAATCGGCCGATGGCCGATTTTGAAAAAAATCCATATATCGGTCGACCTCTAATCAGGTAGACACCATAGCTAGTAGGAATGGGAATCGAAAACCGTTTCTTTCTGAGAACCGGTTCCCAGTAATCCAATTCCTAGGAATTGTTTGTTTGCTTGCCTGTCAATTCCACTTATCGGTTCCTCTTATGTTGCAAATACATAACGATAAACTCCTCCAGGTCCTTTATATTGTGTTTATGCTAGCACCAAGTGAAGCTCCTTCCATATAGTTGTTTGCTGTCCACCGTAGAGAATGCACCTCCTCCACCTGCAGCTGTGCTGTCCTCCGTGCTGTGTTTGTAGCGTCTCTGTTGCTACGCTAGTCAATTCCGGGTTCTGAACACTCGCGCATAAGTCGCTTCTTGCACTGACTTTTCTTCCGAAAACAACAAACGTCCGCCAGAACACACACCTCATCACCAGTTTATGTCCTCGTAACAAGTAATCAGACACAGGAGAAGGACTGGTACTGATCGTTGTCTTTAGTTTGCTCTTTCACACCTTCACAGGTTCACACACACACACACACACACGGCTGATGACGTCGCATGTAACGACCAGGGGACGGCGTCTCCAAAGGTTCATTTATAGAAATGTAAACAAAGGCTGTACTAAAGTTTTACCGTTTAAATGCATAACAATAAGTGCAGCTGTACTTTTGGTTAATATGTTTTATGTCTGAATTAGTTTTGGATCAAGTTGTTCAAGTTCAAAAAGAGCACTATAAATATTTTCAAATGTTTGTAGCCAAAATGTGTCATATGTTGTAATAATAATAATAATAATAATAATAATTCATCAATTGTATATAGCGCTTTTGTATAAATTACTATCCAGTGAAAACAACCTATACCTGGTGGATTAAGAGAGAGCCAATATCCCTGCAGGAAATTAAAGAGACAAAGATAATAGAATAAAGACATAAAGCAAACAAATCTATTTGTATTATTTAATTCCCTCACCCAATGAGAATCGATAAGGAATCAAATCGATAAGCAGTATCGATAATGGAATCGGAATCAATCATTTTTTATCAATTCCTATCCCTAATTGCTAGACATAGTTCTTTACGTCGACGCAGACCGTTATGCCGTAACCTTGCATGCGCTTCCTAAAAATCTTGATTGCGCATTGCAGACTGCAAGGGTTGTGATTGGTTCACTCCAAACCTCACCCCCAGTCATTGCCTTTTCCAGTCTACACCGCCATGTTTCAACTTTTTGTGGTGCTGTGTGAGAGTTTCATTATTTCCTTTCATGTCTGCACCTCACATGAAGCATTGCCAAACAAAGTCCAATCACGGAAAAAAGGTGTGTTCTGTTATAATCGCTACTCTGCATTTTCTCTGTGTCTGCAGTCTGTGTTTTTGTTTTACTTACGGCAAACAATGACTGACATACTGGTAGGCTGCCAGAGAACATCAATTATGTTTAAAATCTACAGCTCAATACATTTTGATACTTTGTTTACGTGTTGCAGATGTTTGTATTGTGTCTGTGTCCTGCAATAAACACATGGTTAGGTAGATAAATAATAATCCCGAAATAAATAGCATTTTAAGATGCTTAAAAAACATAATTGTTTACTGTGACAGGAATATAAACAAGAACTGTTTAATGCTCCTCTGAAACCACACACACAGCCACAACCGTCAAGCGGCATTGTGGTAAAGTTGCAGAGCGACGCGTTCCCTCGACGCAGAGCTGTTGTTTGCCAAACTCTGCGCCAAGTTGGCGCCATACCTGTGGCATAGGTCCAGACCATAGACTGGAAAAATGATGGACGGACAGTCTCCTTTTTAAAGCTCCCCCTGTTGACTGGCTGCAGTATAGGTCATAAACCCCACCTCCTCAATGATAACGAATGGGATGTGGGTCAAACTGTAAAGTTTATGTGACGATGATTGTCAGCCTCAGATCTTGCGTAGCTCTCTTTGTGAATAGCATAAGCAGTTACACCGTGAAGAAAAGCCGAGACGCTATTGAACTTTTCAGTTAAATTTTTTTTGTCTTTTTTGAGCTACTTATATGTACCTCTAAGATCTGATCATTTGAACAAGATGTTGGTCAATGTTCTAGTGGAAAGATACTTACGTTTGTGGCTTAGCTGGGCTACGTAAGTCATCAGGGCAGTACGCTAAATGGGCAGGGGCATGTTACCAGGACTCCTCCCGCCGTACCCTACTACGCAAACTCGTCAAATTTGCAAGATGGCAACACCCTTAAGTGCTGTATTTTGGCTTCAAGAATGTTGAGTGGGAACGGCTGCAGTGCACGCCCACTGGTCCCGATGCAGTAACATAATTAAGGCTTTAGATGTATCATTTCCGGGTAGGTGGAGGCATAGAGGAGCAGGCCAGATTCCACTAAAATTGTAATCAAACAGAAATAACTCATCACATTATGGTTGTAGGGTGAGAATGTCTGGGGTAAGAGTGATATGGTCAGGATTCAGCACAGGTTTGAAGATTCAACAAATGTTAGTACAGAAATGCTGCTGTCACATTTGCCAAAAGCAACAGGAACCCCTTGTACAGCTGCTATGCATAACAAATCAAGGTTTCCTTTGTTCATCCTTCAAAACACTTGTCTGATTTCAACTTAAATAAACTGTGAAGTTCTCATTTGTAGAAGACGTGGTGTGTTGGTGGGAACTAAGGCTTTGCAAGAAGACAGCCATGTGATTAAAATTCAAATAGTCTCTCAGTATAAAATACAGTGCGGCAGACGGCTTAATATAGCATTCCCTTTCATGTCTTTGGAATAAACTTATCACACTAACACTCTTGCCCAGATCCCACATTGATTTACATCCCCTTCGGCATGTCAGGAAACTTGAGATGAAGATGAAACGGGAAAGGAAAAAAATAGTCTTTCTGATGTGCAAGTCTCCCAAATCAACAGCAAGACTAATAGCCAGGGTTCAATGTAAGGTCACCAGCTGGCAGAGCTGCTCCAGATTCACGTAAACCACTGCTTCTCTACCGCCCACACATGCCCAAACCTCCACATATTCTATTACTTTAAATCCAACAAGCAGAACATCTTTCTAAGTACCTGCTTTGAACGTTCGTGTTACTGTCACATGCACCTTATTTGTTCCGCCGTAATACAAAATCAGCGTGCCACTTTCTAATAATCTGTTTACTCAGTAGTAGTGGCATTTAAGGACTTAAGCATATGCCCTTGGTAATCCTGTTTTTAGAAGTGATCAGCAGAGAAAATATATGGGAACATCACCTTAGACACCCTTCACAGTCAAAGCAGCTTAACCTCGTCATGCCACGGCCCTCCACCATCATTGGATGTTCAGGGTTAAAAAAACATAGCTACAGGTTATATGTGTGTAATTGACTGAGATAAGACAGGCTGCACTTATAATGGATGGATGGAAGCAGTGTGTGATTGTATATGAATACTAATAGAATGTAGTGTCTGCAAGAGTTTATTGATGTGGATGTTGAAATTACTTAAAGCTGCAGTATGTAGAATCCTGAGACTTGTATGGAATCAACCACGCTCTCCCTCCCCTCCCCGCCCTGTTTCGACTTCACCGGCATCCTCGTGAATGCACACAACTGTTTAGCTCTTTTTTTCTCATTAAAGGCTAGTGACAAATGTACGGACTTTATCTTATGTTATGTGGAGTTTTCTGATGTGACATGAATACATGTATCACTCTGTAGTTACTGTCCTCAGTCAAAACAGCGCTATTTCCTGGTACGGCAGATGCTGGACAGTCTCACTCCACTGTAAGGCAGGAGGAGGCCACACCCTCTTCCAAAAGCACATTGCTGCTCTGCCTCTGTTCCCATAGCCTGTTTATATGTGTTTGTGTATGTGCAGTCAGTTCCCCAATATGAAAACCATTTACGTAAAAAGGCAGTGCATTAATGAATTGATCCAGATAACACTACAGGCAGGATGACAGCGCTAGAGACGATAGCGATAGCTTCAGCAAAGGTAAGGTCAGAAAATGTTTCGTACTTTTCACAGTGAATTGTACAAAAGGAAGGATTGACTTTGTGGATGCTCCTCACTGAGGCTGTTCCGAGTTGTTGTTGTCATTTTCTCTGTGTTTCTGTGTTTCCAACACAAACGACGAATGTGTTGCTGTGTCATGAGATATATCTTGTTGGGAGAGTATGGAGGCTATATTAAATAATTGCTTGTTTCTTTAATAGTGTTTTACGATCTTGATTTTGTTAGGTCAACACTTGCTAGCCGAAACTTATGAACAAACAATGGATGCGCTGCCGTGTCATGAGAGATATCTTGTTGGGAGAGTATGGAGGCAATAATAAATAATTGCTTTTGTTTCTTTAATGGTGTTTTATGATGTTGATTTTGTTTAATTAACACTTGACAGCAGAAACATATGAAACTGTCATTGGTGGTCTTGATTTGCAACGTGCCTACCCAACCCTAGTGGTCACGGCACATCACTGCTGCATATGGATTGTGCATTTAGACTTTAATCTGTTGCTTATCCACGTTGGTCTTCTTTTTTCCTAACGCTGCAATGGGGACCAATTGTTATGGATTTTTGACCAAAAAAAAAACCTTACAAACTGCTACTTTATCAGAAAAAATGTGATAAATGAAACACGTCACACAACCATCGTACCACAAAAATATTTTTTTAATTCATATCATGGCACATGATGCAAGAGCAATGACTTAAGTTAACATTACAAATCACTTACCGCACTTTATTAAAGAACTATAAAAAGCAACACAAATTATTTTATGATAGTGGCACATGAGCATTTAGAAAAATTCTAAACGTTTTTTTCTGAATTACTGTTGTAAACAAAAAGCTTGATTGTGTTTTTTGCATATCAAAATGTATTGATAATGATTGCTTGTATATTGAATTTAAAAAATGTGTTTATTGTAAAAAAAAATAATTAAAAAAAAAGACCCCAGGAAGAGTGGGGATGCTAATGGGGTTCTTAATAAACATAAACATAAACAATTGTGTTATATGTTCCACTTTTTCACCTCTAAATCAGGCAAGTAAAAAAAAAGAATGTTTACAGTATTCTGGTGTGAGATGATGCTACCATTTCTTAAAGGCGTTCACGTAGGATGAGAGCCAGTTTTGACAGAAAAGCAATTTTTACCTACAAATAATTAATATTTTTCTTTTATTAGTCATCAATTTTAGGCCTTCAGTTTAATTGTAGACATATTTATCTTTGCAATATTATCAATTTCTAGCTCGGGGCAAAGTCATGGAGAGGAAATCAATACATTACACTCAGGTTACAATTAGGAGGCAATTAATCAGTGCCACAGGCTTGTTCGCTCTGTAAATAATCAGTAGACAAATTCTGCTGCCGCCTGCAAACCAAACAGGAGTAAAAACAACAGGAGTCTGGTGCAATTTTTAAGATCAATCAAAAGGCTTTTATGGAAATGGTTAGAAAAGAGAGAGGTTCTGAAATCGAGCTGTGATGAATATGTCGGTGGAGGAGAGTGTGTGAAATCAATAGCAGATGATTCATTTCTGGGGGCGTAATGGTAGCAAGCTGAGTCCCCCCAGGAAGTAAGTGTGTGTGTGTGTGTGTGTGTGTGTGTGTGTGTGTGTGGTGTGTGTGTGTGTGTGTGTGTGTGTGTGTGTGTGTGTGTGTGTGTGTGTGTGTGTGTGTGTGTGTGTGTGTGTGTGTGTGTGTGTGAACCTGTGTTGAACCAATCCTTCTCTGAGCAGATCGACAACATTTCAGCCTTACATCTTTATTTGGTAACACTCTGCTTACGAGCAAAAGGATTTTTAGATAGACTGTACTTGAAAAGTTGAGCTCTATCATTAGACAGTCCACAGGGCCTGAGATCATCGAGCACTGGGCACTAGATGAGTGCTGTTCTTAGAGCTTTCTGCACTAACAAAGTCTTGTACAAAGAAAAGATGGCATCTTCTAACAGAAACATTTTAATGGGGCAGACAATAGAGCCTGAAATGTCAGCCTCAAAATAACACTCCTAATAAATAAGATTAGTGATGCACGATATTATCGGTCCACATCAGCTTTAAAATGAAGTACAGTAGTCCCTCGTTTATCGCAGACGGGGTTACGTTCTATAAATTAACCGCAATAGGCAAAATCCTCGAACTAGTCAGTTTTATTTTTAATTATTATACATGTTTTAAGACTAACCTCTCACCACACACTTTATACACTTTTCTCAGACAGGAATGAACATTTCTCTCTTGTTTAAACACTCTCAAAGTTCAAGCCGCCGTAGATTTTAAAACATAAACCTGTTTTCAAACATACAGTGATTACAGAGTCACACTGCTAGCGATCAGACATTGATGCCGAATCCAATCAGAGTCTTCGTTGACGATGAAGTCAGGCCCGCAACATGGACACCGGTCTGTTCACCCATTCAACCATGGAGTAGAAGCTGTGTGTGACCACCTGGAGCTATATGACACGGCCTTTATAACCGGGACCGGACTAGGATTTGGCGTGGAGGAGAATCAGAGAGGAGGTGGTAGTAGCAGGTAAAAGTTCTCTCTGTAGTTTTCATCTTTGAAAATGGTAAATGGACACGATTTCTATAGCGCCTTATCCCCACACTGAAGCAGTCTCAAAGCGCTTTACATATCAGCTCATTCACCCAATCACTCTCACATTCACACACCAGTGGGACAGGACTGCCATGCAAGGCGCTAGTCAACCACTGGGAGCAACTTAGGGTTCAGTGTCTTGCCCAAGGACACTTCGACACATAGTCAGGTACTGGGATCGAACCCCCAACCTCTCGATCAAATGACGACCCTCGACCACCTGAACCACGATCGCCCTCGAAAGTCGGCACTGAGCTAGGTTAGCATTAGCCACTAATCACACCGACATGACACATTTGTGAGAGGAGTGTGATGTGTCGCTGGTGGGTGAAAGCAGCATGAGCCAATCAGGACGCAGAACACAACGCGCATTCATACGCTGTAAAAAAAAAAAAAAACATGCAAAATTGCACTGTAAAAAATCAGTGAAATGAAAGGTGAACCACGTTACAGTGAGGGACAACTGTATTGGCTTCCTTCCTTGATCAACCCAGAGACATACAGTATTTACGTAGATCACCATCTTGTTCGTGGGGAGCAGACAGCAGGAGCGCGCGTTAATGAACGGAGATACGAGCCAATCAACAATCTCAAAGTAAATTATTTACTGAATTTACCGATTACCAAATTGTTTGATTTTTTTCTTCATCTATAGCTGACACATAATCCTTTCATTTTGTAAAACTGCAGTTTTTACACTCAAATACAAGCAGCATAAGCTGCAAGTAGCTTCACTGTTTTGTTTAAAAACAATTGTCATGAATAAGTATGACATGTTTCACATAATGACATACTGTAAGTTGAAGTATTTTTCTTATTTTAGACAAGGATTTATGACTGATCTGCATTTGCCAACATGTCAGCATGATGAAGCGTATGAAGAATAATTCTCAATGTTAATTCCACTACAGAAACCAGATTATCTCTGCGATTAGATGTGAGGGGAAAATAATAATAATAATAATAATAATAATAATAATAATAATAATAATAATAATAATAATAATAATAATAATAATAATAATAATAATAATCAGTATCAACATTAGGTTATCGGTCAAATGAGTTGTAAAATATCGACATAACAAATGAATAAATAATGCTGTTATTAAAGTCATGTATATTTCAAGTCCCAGCCTCCATTAATTTAAATTCTTTAAGTGATTTATGATTTCCAAACTTTGTGAGAGGTCTGAGGCCTTGTTTATAACTGTCGTGCTAATACAAAACAGGGCCTGAAAGATCCGCAGATCACTTTCTGTGTTTGTAATTTATAAAAATAAATGTAGCGTTTTTTATTGATGCCACGACTGTGATCAACAAATAAATGACATGGCCCCCATCACTCACAAGCAGCTTTACTTTGTCTTTCCTGTCATGCTGGAGCATAAATTGGCAATGCAGGTCAGCAGCTGGTTTAGATGCAAAAACCATTCATGTGGACATTTATTAGGCCATTTATGGTAGAAAGTGAGCATGTCGAGGGCGGGAAAAAAGTGAATTTACCTACACAATCTTCTAGGTGGATTGCAGATGTGCTCAGCACGGTTTGATGAATCGGAATATAATTTGGCAGAGCACATTTTCAGATTTCCGGTGCACGTCCACATTCAATACAGATTTTATGCTGTGTTTTATAAATGAGGCCCCAAGTCAAGGCATAAAATAATTATTGCATGCTCTCTCATTCCTTTTGCTATGTAGCAAGAAAAACATCCTGTTGAAAGAGTCAGTTCCCATCAGGGAATACTATTCTTATAAATGCTGTCTATGTTCATTAAGTATGTACCTATTTGCTTCACATATTTATGTTTTTGTAGATTTAACTAGACCATTCACTGGCGAAAGCAAAGAAAATTAGTCATTGCTACAATATTTCTGCTAATTTCTTAAACTACGGGAAAAAACTACTTCAGACATGGTCAGGAGTCTAGTCTGTTAGAAGTAGGGATGCACCAAAATGAAAATGTCTGGCCGAAGCCGAATAAAGTATAAACGCTTGGCCAAATACTGAATAATACCGAATTTCGAATGCGGTTGTTTTTCACTATTTTTTTTTAATAGTGCATAAATAGCCTAGAATACATTTTTAGACATCTTTTTTTTTAAGAAAGTAAATGTTTATTGAATATTCTGACACTTTTTAAATATTCCAGTAGCCTTTGCCTTTAAAAAAAAAAGTTTTTCATTAATATTGGCCCTTCAAATAAAACAAAACATGCATTCCAAAGAAAAACCAAAGTGCAGTAAAGAAACATTTTATAATGCTTTTGCTACAGTGACATACATCTCTTTAGCCTTATTCAGAGAGCCAAAGTTCCTAAATTGAGATCTCAATGTCACCACCAGTGCACTTTTTTTGATTTGTAAATAAATCACTGGAAGCTTCAGAGGGGTATTCCGTAAAGGCGGGTTAACAAACTCTGAGTCTATCCATAAACTCTGGGTCAACATACCCCGCGATGGGAAACTCTGGGTATCAGATTCCATTACAGCTGGTATGAAGTGGGTTAATCAACCCTGAGTATTTAAACCTTGGGTTACTTACGTGCACGCGCGCGACAAAAAGCCATCATCAATGGATCAGAGATTTAATCGAGCTGCCATGGCAACCAAACGGAAAATAGTGATTTATTCACAGTAATGGGTGAAATAAGTCGGTGTTTGATGAATATGAGCCTGTTCTAAAGGTGTGTTCAGTCTTCAGTGACTATAGTGGCTTAAATCACCCATAATTAGTCACACTTTTTGGTCACTTCATCACTTTATTGCTTCAGTGACGTGACGATATGAATAAAATGTGTCTGAGGAGACGTGGCAGCTGCATAGGATGGTTGCATAGAGAGGCCTCCTGTTACACTGGATATAAAGACAGTAAATGCTGCTTGATATCGCATCATTTATATTGATTTTTTATGTAATATTGTCGCCAGAGTCATCTCAACGTCCTAAAAAATGTCATAAAAAAACACTGAAGCGGGACGCGAACCCGCAACTCGTCACTTACAAGAGCAGAGTCACACTTCACCGCGCCATCATAACTCCAAAGATGCATGATCTACAGATTTAACTATATAACAATAAAAAACAACAATCGAGCCTTAAAAGTGTATTTATTTAAATGATCATCTCCTCCTTTATATTATCCACAGGTTTGTATTCAGTGAACTTTACTACAGACGTCAGTCGATGTTTTAATGCAGATCAACCTCTCAGTGACTTTCAATTAATGATCTGTATCCACAATGTTAGATAGAAAACTACCGTTTGCACAAAAAAAAAAAAAAAAAACGTAAAGCAACACATTAGTAATGATGTAAACACGTCCGTGGTGTGTGATGTTACTACTGTGTTTCAAAGAACAGTGTTAAAGTTCATTAAAGTGTTCAGAAACGGTGTTCAGGTGGGCGGAGCCAGGTAGAAACCCAGGGTTTCTTTGATAAAACCTGCCAGCAACCAGGTTTAGTTCACGGACAATGTTGCCATGGTAACATACTCAGAGAAGAACATACATCGCGTTTAGGAATGAGATACTCAGAGTTTCCCTCATTTGAGCCCAAACATACTCAGAGTTTGAACGTAACCCGCTTTATGGAATACCCCTCTGATGGCATGTGCACTGGTTGTTGTTGTTATTATTATTATTATTATTGTATGAAGCCAACATTACTGCAGCTCTGCACACCATTGTTGTCCTGTTAAAGTCTCTTTAAAGACTTAAAAACAATGTGAAATTAGTGGTGACTCAAGTAAATCACCTTCATTATGCATTATAACAATCTGTCTTTGAAACATATCATATAAACCTTTCTTAAGTCTCTAAATTATTGAAACAATGAAAAACATCTCCTAGAAAATATAATTACTGAACATTAAATAATCATTTAGTATACATTTCAATAAATAGGTGCATCCCATGGTCCCATGTTGACTCTGAGCTTTATTCTTGTCTGTGGAGGTGATGGGTCTAGACCAGATGATGGAAACTAGGGTCAGCTCATGGTTTTAATGTCCAGGGAGGGGCGTGTCCACTCTGCATGGACTTAAAGACGAAGAAATAAAAGAAGAGTTAGATATTGTCATGTTCATCAAAAGGTAAACTGAAAGTGATGGAGATAAATATACTCTCACACACACACACACACACACACACACACACACACAAAGTTTAAACAAATACACTAATGCTCTGTCCTAAACTATCTCACACATTAAAATCATATATTTACACACACATTAATGTACACAAAGACTAGCTCCATAAAAGTAGAACGACATTTATTGATCCAGAAATTAAACTGATCTCACCTTTATAGGCTCAGTTTCCTCTTTTGTTTTTAAATCCCTTTGAACCTCCATCCATGGCGGTTTTATCATCCAAGAGAGTCTTTACTTTCAAAATTTGGTCTGTTTTAATTTCTCTCTTTCTTTCTCACTCACTTGGTTCTCTCTCTCTGTTCCTCGTGTCGATTTCATCAAAACAAAGCGGCATCTTTAATGTTTCCGTCACTTTTGAGTAAAATTACCGCAATTTACTGATTCCGTCTGTAAAGAGCAACTTATTATCTTTCATAATCTGGTAAAATTTCTTTGATAGAGCAAAGTTACGGTCATTTAAATTAACATGTTGCGTTCAGGGGCCCTGGTAAACCCAGTCCATTCGTATAATCCAGCCGTGAAAAGAGGATGTGTCCATTTAAATCTGGACGTATAGTTACACTATGCAGCAGATGATATGAAATTAACAGCATGTACTGTCAACAACAAACCCAGAGTCACTTAATGGTGACGTAATGCCATAAACGTGATGACGAGTTTGTCTGTGGGAACCGAGTTGAGCTGGTGATCACGTCCGTTCTACCGTGCCAGAGGAGGAACGGGGAGGAGGGATTCCTGCTGTGAGCTTGGAACGGCCGGATCTGGCAGTATGAGTACACCCTAAAAGTCTGGTCCTGACTTCCAGGGTGCTTCATGGACAGGCTCCAGATTATATCACCGATCTGATCCAGCCCTACACTTCAGGTCTTCAGGCCAAAACCTGCTAATGATTCCTCGAATCTGTCACAAATCCCAAGGAGACGGGTCTTTTAACCCTCTGGGGCTTAAGGCGTTTTTGCTGTTTTTTCGCTTTTTCTTTAATATGGCATACTGTATTAACACAGTGGATCTAAAACCGCTATAAAAACACAAATTTGAGTAGGAAAAAGTTAGGTTTTTTAACTATTAAAATCACAAACATTTTTAACGAATCATTTTTATTGCTTGTATAGCAAATCTAAACTATATATTTCAAAAACTTATATACAGATGAATTATAATTATATATTATATATATATATTATATATTTATATGAATTATATATTGCTATATACAGTGAAATGGAAGCAATGTCTCAGGCGATTTTGTACAACTATTTACAAAAAAGTATGAATCACAAATACAGAGACAGACAAATTATTTGTGCCTCATTATGTTGATATAAAACAATAAAAAAATATACTAGACACTACACTACACACCAATCTCACTCACTACACACTAACTAAACAGTCAAATCACAGTAATAATCACTATTATCTCAAATAATCACTATTATTTGAGATAATAGTGATTATTACTGTGATTTGACTGTTTAGTTAGATAATCACTATTGTGATTATCTGTTTAGTTAGATAATCACTATTATCTCAAATAATAGTGATTATTTCAGATAATCACTATTATTTGAAGAAGGCCATTGATTGGACAATGGCTTTCTTCTTCTCAACCAATACAGAAAATGTGACATTTCAGCGTTGTTTGTTCTTGCTGCACAACACTTTCACTTTTGTTTTAGAAGCGCTCTGCAGCGTCTTCCTCCACAGAGCCTACACTGACGGCTCAAAAAATGTCACAGAAAAACACTTGCACATTTTCCCTCATAACTCCACTTTTATTTGGCCTATCAACATGATTTAAAGACTTGTTTGTAGTTTTGACATGGTTTGGAACGGAGATCCACGCTTTCCCACTAATGGCTCTTTAAAACAATCATGTGATCAGGACGCGCTGTCGCGTCCGTCGGCCCCAGAGGGTTGAAGCCGTTGTGCCCCTTTTCTGGAATGAACTTCCTCTGTCCTTGTGCTCCCTTGACTCTGTGGAGACTTTAATGCTGCATTCACACCGAATGCATCTTCTGCGGCAGTGGACGCATCTGCCATACGAAACATACCGCAGGGTCCGCAGGATCAAAAAATGTCCCCAATTCGCATCATACGCACGTCTGAAGCAAAGACCCGCCCACCAGCGACACATCCAACTCGGTGAGTTTCACTGTCTGCTGAAGCGAGGAGCTGCGCTCCTTTTTCTCCTCTCATAAACTTAAAACACCTGTGAAAAAAGCCGGCGTGATTAGCGGCTAATGCTATCCTAGCTCAGTGCCAACTTTCAAAGATGAAAACTACAGAGAGAACTTTTCCCTCCTACTACCACCTCCTCGCTGATTCTCCTCTAAGCCAAATCCTTCCTGGTTTGAACTTCATTGTGTTCACTGTAAAGCGCTTTGTAACCTCTGTCTGTGAAAAGCGCTATATAAATAAAGTTTACTTACTTACATGTAAACGTTGTTTTTAACAAGCCTCAGTGAGTGAAGCTACAAATATTGCTCTGTTCTTTGCATTGTTGCTGTAATCCTCAGCAGTGTAGTTCAACACCTCCACTTAGTGCAAAACATGCAGCTCTACATAAGATGAGTTACAAAGGTTTGCCTTTGACTCTCAGCAGCACTACAGGTTTCACTTTATTGCTATGCAAAACAGACCTGGACAACAACAGGTTAAGGTTTGAATTTAGGTTTTCTGAATCATTTTGGTCTTTTCCCACACATTTAATTTTAGAGAAAAAAATAGAATCATGTATTAAGAAAATTTAAAAAAAAAATTGCAGTAACTTTAAAGAATAATTATGCACCAAACTAAGCATTACACGATCAAGAATTTTGGGACCTAAACACAGCCTTGTGACTGTGAGTGAGTGGAAGAGTTGAAGAATTTCCATGCAGGACCTGAACATAACATTGTAGACACATGAGCGTCATGGCTATGGTTTTTGCGATGCAAAAAACGTGGCAGATGTAAGTGTGAGCTTCACTCCAGCACTTGAAAACCATTTAATTTAGTCCCTAAACAGCAAGCTGTGTTGACTATAAGTGAGTTGGAGATTAAAGCTGATACCCGGAGTTTCTGAGAAATCTATGTTTATGTATGTTTCTTTTGAAATGTAAAAAAAAACCTAACTAGTCTTTTACTATGGTCTACTGCCGGTGGTCATTCATATACATTAATGTATATAAGTCCCTCCTTCGTCCTATAGACCCTTATGCAAATAGAAAGGAACGCCGAGTGTGCCCAGCCAATAGGCTTCGACTTCCTGTTTTTGTGACTGTCAATCAAAGTGAATGTGGAACTGTGCACAAAAACAAGGCCGCGCGTCACAACAGTAAACAGGTAACTATGATTTTGGCTCTTACCTGACCCATAGACCTATATCAATGCGACCCGATGCAACCTTGATATGTTCCGCAATGCGCGTGCAGAAAAGTAGAAGCGTGGCTTCTGGTAGATTGGCAAAGGCAGTTTGAGGAAATGAGGCTGTTGAGGGCGGGACATCGAGACATATATAATAAATGTTATTGTTACAGTTTTGTAACAGATGTCAAACAAAAAAACACCACCTGAAAATGGTATGTTAGGTTTGAAAAAGTTATATAGTTATAGATACAAAGGTTACATACACAACATAGCAACAATTGTCAGTAGGTATTTTAGGTTCATGTGTCATGTACAGGTGCTGACTTAAATTCAATGTGTGCCGAATACTATTTTACTGAAAAGGATTTCCTAGCCTAACAAATACCTGCAGCCTTCTGGCAGAAGTATTTTGATTTGACTAAAATATTATTATTTCTTTTATTTTAAACCTCCCTAACGAGAGCTTTTACAAGACTAGATGTTTATACTTACAACACATCCATCCATCCATTTGCTAACCCGCTAACTTACAACGCAGTGCAAATAAAATAAGCTAAAAGTAAATAAATTAAAAATATATATATATATATATATATATATATATATATATATATATTAGCAAAAATATAAGACACAGCAAACACATATACAGCCGTTACTGCACACTATGATCTAAATTAGCTGTTACCATGATAGGTTTATATTGTAACAGCTCTGCAGTTTATTGGATGTGTTTATTGTAGATGTTCCTAATTCCTACACTTTTAGCATTCAGTTATGGCAACTTCTTCTGTTTTAATGGTGACGCTTCAGAGTTCTTCTTCTTCTAATTTGAACATTGCATTTCCAGAAACAAAATGCCGACGTGTCATGTATGGACGTACAGTTTGAGCAGTCAGATTATGTCAGAGTGTAAATCCGTACAGTGTGAGAATATGAATCGTGAGCTGCACACATTCAGACTCTGCAATTGAGTCGCACAGATTGAGCTGGAGCTGAGTACAACGATTTTGTCCCAACCTTAAGATTGTTTGTAATTATGTAGACTGGACTACAATAGAGTTACAAATAAGCAGTTTGATAATTGCAACCCCTGTTTATTTGTTATAGCAAGGTCACAGAATAATAATTCAAGTAACTTCAACTCTATTATTAGGGACAAATACAACAATAGTCTTTTCGTAGCACGTGATGACAGGCAACAAATTGTGTAATCACTTCGTTTAAGATAAATGGTAAACAATGTTTGCAGGTGAAAAGGTCAAATATAGTTTAATGTGTGCAAATATGCAAACCATTGTAATATACAATTTTGAATAGCAGATATGATATTTACAGTAATAATATATTGTGTGACCCTGTGGTTTTGGGTGTGCAAAGGTGAGTTGGAGTGAGTGAATATTTGTATGTTTTTTTAAAATATGTTATAATTAATATGCCATTCCACAGTGCTTTTTTCACCACAGGTATGGCAAAAAAAAATATATATATACATATATTCACAAAATGTATAAAGCACCCCCATGTGACCAAACTATAATGATATTTTCTTCTTCAACACTGCTCATTTTGTGACACAACTAAAGAAGGCAAAAAGGTCATTGCATTTTTGTTTTCATGCCTCGCCCTCTGTGAAAAGGTGTTCCATAATTCATTTTGACTTCTTAATCCCAGACGGCGCAGCAGAGTGACGTCAGTGGCCACTGTTCTTCGAGGTTTGTTGGGCTTTGAAGAAGAAAATGAAAATGCAATTTTGATTATTTATTACCAGTTTGATTTATGAGTCAAATAAGGCAGCTACAACCTTCAATGCTTTAGCCTTTCTGCTAAAGCATTTTAATTTTAAAATTTTCCATTTCAAATTGAATTTTGGTACCTATTTGCTGGGCCATTTATTGAAAATTAAAACTTAAATGTAATTTCCTTTATCATTTTAATGAAGTTACCAAATGAACAACCTTAAAGAAGAAAATGAAAATGCAGTTTGGATTATTCATTATTCATTTTAATTATGAGTTTTAAAAATGCAGCTATATTCTGAAAACAACAACCATATTACATTTAATTATGGTACAGATATGTTCCCATACAACACCAGCTTAAAAACAGTAGGCCTAAATAAACAGCGGCTATCCACTGCAGTTTAATACATAAATGTGAAACCTTGTAAAAGAACATGAAGTCAGACAGAAAATATTCAAAGAATGCCTGCTCTGCCCCAACAGAGATGGGATGGCAGGTAAACAAAAGGGATGCATTTAGTTTGCTAATAAGGGATAAATCATTCCCACTCAAATCTCAAAAGAGCCACTTTACCAGCTTAAAAAAGTCAGGAAGTAGGTTAAAAAGGGCTCTCAGTAACTATGAATTTCACATGTATTTTTATCTAATGACAAACTCTGCTCTCCGTCATCAGCCAACAGATCTGACAGGCTCCATCAACACCTCAGCAGAGCTCTGTGAATACAAATAGACTGGCAGCGTAATCTGTGTAGCCATGAAGTGTAAATTTAACATTTGATATTCATACCTGCTGCTACTGTGACATTTGGGCCGGTAAAATCAGGCAACACCAGGGTGAAAAGGCCTCGACTTCACCCCTTGTTGACCTGATTTTTGAAGCACGATAACAACAGGGTTCGATATCTAAAATGGAATTCAGCGTGTACAATTTACACCTACTGTGCGTCTGTCCTAACCTTGCCTGCAAGATGGATTCTCCTGGTGTTCCCAAACACCAGAATCCATCTTGTGCTGCTCCAGCCCTTACCCTTCGTAAGCGAACAGAACCAGTTCGAACCAATCATGGGGCAATGTCGTGGTTTAGGACGCGATATCCGGGTGTGATGAAGGAGCAGTTACGGAGAGAGGAACTAGCTGGGCTATGACTTATAGCATAGCTCAGAATTCAAACAGAAAGATGTCGACGCAGGAGGATGAACGTGTGGAAGCTGCTATAAACTCCGTTTTAGAAGAACTCAGCATTTCCTTTTGAAAGAGCAACAGCGAGAGGCGCTTTGTGCATTTTTGGACAGTAAAGACGTATGTTTTCACCAGCATTGCCTTGTTGTTGTTGTTGGTTGTAGCCATAGAAGCGTCTCTGTGGTGTGATTGGCTAAAACAAACCATGGTGGACAGGCGCTTCGCCCACTCAGCTTCAAGCATTCTGTTCATGTCCTTCCCTGGTTCCGAAAGGATTGGCCTCACACAGACCCAGATCGATGCGGAGAACTCGAGTTAGAGGGAGGGCCACACATCAATCTGGCTCTTGCCAGGTTAGGTCTGTCCTGGCTCTCGAATAAAACTTGTGCTTGTAGAAAGTGAATATGAATTGATGGTTTAAATAATAGCTTTTAAAATTTGAATCTGGATTGGTTTAATTTTAAATTGAATCTATTGGTTTGAATGTGAATCATGATAAAATCAAAACTGTATTTCATTTAATTGAAAAATTCAGCTTTTTATTTTGTTCTCAATTTTCAGTTTCTGTCCATTCAAATTCAGTTTTTCAATTAAATTTTCTGTGCCACACAACCGGGACCTGGCCTCAGGCAAAACTAGTCAAACACAGAAGGGAAGAATTTTACAACAGTAACGCTCTTTACGTTCACTTTACCTGGTGTGTGCATGCGGTGTGTGCCTACCTAAAAGCGTGATGTCCAGCGATCAGTGGCTTAACGCTCAGGTTTGTAAAATAATTAAATAAAATAAATTAGAACATGTATAAGAGGAAGCGTCATGTATGCATACAAAATGATGTTAGCTAAGGCAGCTCCTTGTGTCGCCTTTAGAGGCTCTCAGGAAACGACGTGCATGATACCGTAGCAACGTCTGTGGATGGTAGCAGCAGTAGCTAACTGTAGCGCAGTGTTTCATCCCCATTATTCATCATTCATCTCAAGTCAATATTAAAAATACGACGTGCCCAATGGAGTACTGGCCAGCTGGCACCCCGTGCCAAAATCTGTGACCTGAAAAAATCTGTGCGCGCAGGGAGCGACAGTTCCAACCACTGTGGCTTCTCTGCAGACTAAGTGTCTATTACTGTATTCTAAACAACTAGAAACAATTTCAGCCATTTATGTGTACATCCTGAGAAAATGAGAGGTCACACATTTTTTTGGCTTGAAATAATGTGTGACCAATTTATTTATTAAAGCAGTAAAAGGGTAAATTCTCCAAGGGTGTTCATACCTATGATAGACACTGTAATTCAGTTCAAACTTTATTTATATATCACCAATTACAACACTAGGCAAAAAATTGTGTGATCACTTGGTTTCTAAAAAGGGTTGACAGGGGCTGAACGGTAAAACATTTTCAATATTCTTTTGATGTTGATTTGAAAATATTTTCTAATTAATATGTCATTTAACAGTTCCTTTTTCGTTGCAGGTATGGCAAACAAAACAAAAAAACACCAGTATGCATCAGAGACAACAACAACAACAAAACCTCAAAATAGACAAATATAATGAACACAGTAAAAGTACAAAAGGAAACATTTGACACTATGAGACAAGGTAATAAAGACACACATATAACCTACTTTAAAAAAATACAACAATAAAGCAATGAAACAATAAAGTGCAAGCTTTCAAAGTGCTTTGTTCAGCCTAATAACAGCTTGTGGGAAGAAGCTGTTAAAGTGGCGAGTTGTCCTGCATCTCAACAAACGATATCTTCTCCCGGAGGGAAGGAGCTGGAACACAGCTTTACCAGTGTGGCCAGTACCAGAAGAGTCATTGATGATTCTTAGAGCTCGATTTAAGAGTCTGCAATCATAAAGAGCCTTCAGAACAGGCAGCTCACAGCTAACAGTCCTTTTTGCAGAGCGAACCACACAGTCATAGAGCGACAAGCAGACTTTCTATGGTGCAGCGATAAAAGTTAAGCAAAATCTTAGAGTTATTTGTAAATTTCGCAGAAAGAAGAGACGCTGACGAGCTTTCTTGACAATGCGATTAGTGTTTTTGTACCATCTCAAGTCATTAGACAAAGTTAAACCCAGAAACTTGCTCAACAATTTGCCCTTGGGAGTTATCAATGACAGTTACCACGACTAAAATCAAAAACAAGTTCACACCAAACTAGAACACTGCATTTTCATTTTGTTCTTAATGAAATGACGTAAAACGTTTTCATAAAATAATCCCCTTGAAGAACAACAACAGTACACTGTAGGAAGGACAGGGTCGGTCGATTTTTCACCGTTTGTAATATTTATCCAGTCTGCATTTACTTCACCCATTGGCGCATCAATAATCAGCTGTTAGATTATGTCCTTTTTACAGGTAAAAAGTGGCCAGTATTTCATTAAATTGTTTGTTTTGTCTTTGAAAAAGTGAAGAGCCAGAATTTTATGACAACCCAACTTCTCTTTTCCTGACTACTTTCTTACAGTGGCTCACCTATTCTGCCATAAAAGAAAACAGACTTCAGGGTCAGGGTGCAATTCAACCACTCCTGTTGGACTGAATATGGTGTTCATGCAGTTTGCTATCCAACAGTTTCGGTATGTAGCAATACAATTAGACTACCTGTCCAGCATATGCAAACCTATGCAGAGTTCAAACAAGTGATGGAAGTGACTGTCAAGCCTTGGTAGGCATTTCATAAGGTTTAGGATAGTGTAAACCCTCAGAACAATTACCTCAGTTCAAAGAAAAAGTTTAGTTTAAAAAGTTTGGTTCATTTGTTTGTTACAACTAAAAAATACCTGTTTTTTACATTCCTGAAAATGTTCATAACCTTTTTATGGACAGTGTGTAATGTTTGATGTGTAATGTGTTAAAGTTGCATGTTGCCTCTCAATAATTCTTGTCTCATTCGTACAAGCATGTAGAAAACCAAAAATCATACATTGCAGTGATTTTATCCTGTGTAAAGAGAAAAAAGTGTTTTTTAAACCCATTTTCATCTGCCTTTTAAAACAATAACATTTGTCTCTTCCTGACTTCATTTCCTCTACGTGCGTGTCAACTTGCAGATAGAAGATAATCCACTGTATGTTCGCGGGTAACATATGAAGTACGTTTACAATCTGGAGTTACTGATGACAGTCAAATTATTGTCAATAGAAAATATGATGGACTTGTTAAATAAAACTGAACCCTCTGATCAGCAAAGATATAATATTTAATGATGGTGGAGTAGGCACAGAGCAAGATTTTATCAGTAAGTAGAACTAAATAAATGCCATCATTACTCAACTACCACAATTTAATCAGACATGTCTGGCCTTCTGATGGAATGCATCATTTCAAATTCCCAAAGCTGGTTTGGAGAAAGTCTTTCCTTAAAACTGGATAGGCACTCCTTCACGAAAATATTCTGCAAATACAATTTATTAAACAAGTAATTAGTAAGAATACCACATGTCTCTGAGCCACAAATTATTATCATTAATAATACCTTCACATAATATTTTATTTTACCCCACCACAAATGTGGAAAGGGGGATAAAGGTTTGAGCCCGCGTTTGTTTGAATTAAATGGGACAGCTTTTCTCAGAAACTGTTTAAAATAGGATAATCAAATTTGGTGTGTGGCTTCAGGGTATCAATACCTTGATGGAGTTCGAAAATGAGAAGTCTGCAATAATTTTTTCCGTATTTATTGCCCTTGTGCCTTTTTTTTTACTCTGTCCGAGGTATCTTCAATGGGGACAGCTTTTCTTAGAAACCATTTAAGATAGTAATCTTATATTCTGATGTGATAATATTTTCTTATGTATATTGAGCACAGTGTTTCTTCTTATATTTTTCTATGTCTTAAAGGGGACATATCATGCTGAATCTACTTTTTTAGCCCTTAAATGCATTTTGTTGTATATTTAGAGTGTTTAGAAGTACAGAAAAGTTCAAATTAGTCTCTTCAGGTGCTCCGTTGATATCTTTATATTCTGTCTTGGTCATATTTTTCAATCTGTTTCAATTTTTCTATTCTCTATGAACAATTTTTTTTTGAACAATAACGTCACAGTATTTGCAGCGGAACTGCCAAATTAGTACATCAACTCCAGGCCCAACACTTCAAGCAATCCGCCATTTTTATTTCTCGCTTTTATTTTGTAGTCCAAGCTCAAGGATGCCGAAGTTACGAGAGGATAAGTCAAAATGTTCGGTTGTTGGATGTAGTAACCCACACGCTTCATTACACCGTCTCCCAGCATCAGAACCTTTTCAAAGTGCCTGGTTGAGTTTTATTTTTCACAGAAATGTACCCACATCTGTGGGTAAGATCATTTTTGTGTGCGTGAAGCACTTCAAGGATGACTGCTTCTGCAACCTCCTCCAGTATAAAGAAGGATTTGCCGAAAGACTTTGTCTGATTGAGGGTTCAATTCCTTCTATCTTTGGAGACGACAAACAGAGCACTTCGGTAAGCTGTAAATAACGCTAAAAAGTGTGATGATAAGACGTCCCTGTCATTGTTTTGTTAGCATTAGCAGTTGCACCGTCTTCAGACTTCATATGTTAGCGCTGTGTGCTCGTTTTAGATCCTTGATGATATGGCCTACGTGATTTAATTTAAGTCTAAAGTTTTCATTAGTCATTTCATTTTGCCGTTTTTGTCTCAGAAAAGACTGTATTAAAATGCATTTCGTGACGTTAGCTTGGCGCTAGCGTTAGCTCGGTGCTTGTGTTAGCTCTCTTGTTAGGGTTCTGCAGGTTCATCATCTTCATTTTCATCTCGCTCCGCCGGGTCCGACTCTGGCTCGAAGATGTAAGGCTGGATGGACAAGTCTTCTGTTGTTGACATTTTGTAAATAACGTGTGAATAAACATTTTCTGCACCGCTAGATAATCGTATCTCTTCTATCAAACTACAAAAATGGCCGAACAGGGTGGAGTTCAATCAATCAATCAATCAATCTTTATTTGTATAGCGCCAAATCATAACCAATGGTATCTCAAGGCACTTTACAGTAGAGCAGTCTTAAGGACGGACTCTTCATTTTATGGATACACACATATGCATATATACGTATATACACATACATATGTATCCCACACCCAACATGAATTCATCATGGCGGCAAGGAAAACCTTCTGTTAAGCAGCAGGAACCTTGTGTGGATCCCATTCCTATGATGAACAGCCATCCACGTTATGCTGTGTTGGGTGTGTGCAGAGGAGAGGGTGGAGACAGAGCCGCTGAGACTCTGTAACTCCACACTAAGGATCCCACGGACCTGCAAGACAAAAGCCAGAAGGAGTACAGGAGCAAACACACAAGGGAAGAAGCAGACATAGAGGGAGTGTTTGAGAGAGGAATGGGACCCTCTCCGGTCCCTCTCTAGCCTAAATGACCTCTCTCTTAACGCCCTCTCCAACCTCTCTCCAACCGAGCATGCCAGACCCCCCCCCGGCAGTCTATGCCTATTGCATCTTAATTATGAGCTATGAGCTGGTTCCTAACTAAAAGCTTTACCAAAGAGGAATGTTTTGAGCCTAACCTTAAAGGTAGAGAGGGTGTCTGCCCCCCGAACCGTGGTTGGTAGATGGTTCCAGAGAAGTGGGGCCTGATAACTGAAAGCTCTTCCTCCTATACTACTTTTAGAGACAAATGGAACAACGAGTAGTCCAGCATTTTGAGAGCGTAGTGTTCTGGGGGGATTGTATGGCACTACAAGCTCCTTGAGATAGACTGG
Source organism: Gouania willdenowi (assembly GCF_900634775.1). Taxonomy (NCBI): domain Eukaryota; kingdom Metazoa; phylum Chordata; class Actinopteri; order Blenniiformes; family Gobiesocidae; genus Gouania; species Gouania willdenowi. Next base: position 2,679,476 of record NC_041066.1, read on the forward strand.
TGCCTGTCCATTTAGGGCTTTATAAGTGAGAAGAAGAATCTTGAATTCTATTCTATATTTTATGGGAAGCCAATGCAGAGAGGCTAATACAGGAGTAATGTGATCTCTTCTCCTAGTTTTAGTCAGTACACGTGCGGCAGCATTTTGAACCAGCTGAAGTGTCTTAAGCGACTTGCTCGGGCAGCCTGCTAAAAGAGAATTACAATAATCCAGTCTAGAGGTAACAAAAGCATGGACTAGTTTTTCGGCGTCGCCCTGAGACAGGATAGATCTGATTTTAGCAATGTTACGGAGATGAAAGAAGGCAGTTCTTGAAGTTTGTTTTATGTGAGAGTTGAAGGATAAATCCTGATCAAATAGAACCCCAAGGTTTCTAACAGTTGTGCTTCGTGCCAGAGTAATGCCATCTAGGGCAGTTAGGCTAGCATAGGTTTCTCTAAGGTGTCGCGGGCCCAGTACAATGACCTCAGTCTTGTCTGAGTTGAGAAGAAGAAAATTTTGGTCCATCCAGGCCCTAATGTCCTTTAGACAGGCTTCAAGTTTAGATAGCTGATTTGTCTCATCTGGCTTCATTGATACATACAGTTGGGTATCATCAGCATAGCAGTGAAAGTTAACAGAGTATTTTCTCATAACATTACCAAGGGGGAGCATATAGATACAGAAGAGGATTGGACCTAGCACAGAGCCCTGAGGAACCCCGTAGCTTACTTTAGTGTACACAGAAGACTTATTATTCACGTGTACAAACTGGTACCTATCAGATAGGTAGGACTTAAACCAGTTTAGGGCAGTCCCTGTGATTCCAAGTAATTTCTCTAATCTCTCTAGTAGAATATAGTGATCTATAGTGTCAAAAGCTGCACTAAGATCTAATAAAACCAGCACTGAGAGTCGTCCTTCATCTGAAGCCCAGAGTAGATCATTAGTTACTTTAACTAAAGCAGTCTCTGTGCTGTGTTGAGCTCTAAAACCTGACTGGAAGTCCTCGAACAGGCTGTTGTTTTGAAGGAAGTCACAGAGCTGAGCCGCCACAACTTTCTCAAGAATCTTTGAAATAAAAGGAAGATTAGATATAGGCCTGTAGTTTGCTAAAGTGCTGGAATCAAGAGTAGGTTTTTTGAGAAGGGGTTTGATTACAGCTACTTTAAAGGACTGTGGCACGTAGCCTATTGATAGGGATATATTTATTGTCTCCAGCAAAGATGGGCAGACCAGGGGAACAACTTCTTTAAACAGCTTAGTTGGGATCGGATCTGAAAGGCAGGTCGATGGTTTGGAGGATGAAATAATAGAGTTAAGTTCCTGAAGTCCTATATGTGTGAAACAGTTTAGGTTAGGCCTATTTACATTTAATGGTACAGCAGGCCCAGGTGAAGGCAGGGAGTGGCTAATTTTATCTCTAGTCTTATGAATTTTATCGTTAAAAAATGTCATAAAGTCCTCACAGCTGAGGGCTAGAGGAATCATGGGCTCAATAGAGCTCTGACTTTGTGTTAGCCTGGCTACAGTGCTGAAAAGGTACCTCGGATTATTTTTATTTTCTTCAATTAGTGAGGAATAGTATGTAGATCGACTATGTCGTAAGGCTGTCATGTATTTACTATGGCTTTCTTGCCAGAGTATTCGTGACTCCTCTGTTTTATTGGAGCGCCACATTCTCTCTAATTTACGGGTTGTTTGTTTGAGTGTGTGAGTTTCAGAGCTAAACCATGGAGCTTTCCTCTGACGTTTAATAGTTTTTTCCCTCAATGGGGCAATTGAGTCCAAGGTGGATTTTAGTAGACTAGCAGAGCTATCGACAAGCAGATCCAGTTGAGAGGGGTTATAATTAATATCATAGTTATTTATTGGATGGTGCACTGAGTTTAAGGCAGCAGGAATGGCCTCTTTAAATTTAGCCACAGCACTGTTGGATAGATTTCTACTCGTAACTATTTTATTGCACAGTGCGAGATCCTCTAATATAATGTTAAAAGATATTAAAAAGTGATCTGATAGCAGAGGATTTTCAGGGTAGACTTTTAGTTCATTAATATCAAGGCCATATGTTAGAACAAGATCAAGAGTATGATTTAAACGATGAGTAGCTTCATTAATAGTTTGAAAAAAGCCAACTGAGTCTATTAGGGACATAAAGGCTGAGCTCAGGCTATCACTATCTTTGTCCACATGGATATTAAAATCTCCTACTATCAGTATTTTATCAGAACTGAGGACTAAGTTTGATATAAACTCAGAGAATTCTGATAGAAATTCAGAATAAGGGCCTGGAGGACGGTAAATTATCGCAAATAAGACTGGCTGGCAGGTTTTTGATTTGGTATGAGATAAATTTAGAACTAGGCTTTCAAAGGAAGTGTAACTGGCCTTTGGTTTAGGATAGATTAGGAGAGAGGAATGATAAATAGCTGCTACACCACCTCCACGGCCTATGTCTCGTGGCATATGAGTATTTAAATGACTGGGAGGAGTGGCTTCATTTAAACTAACATATTCATCTTGATACAGCCATGTTTCAGTTAAACAGAATAAATCAAAGTTATTTTCTGAGATAAGGTCATTTACTAGTAGAGATTTGGATCTCAGTGATCTAATATTTAATAGAGCACATCTAATGGTTTTATGTTTTGGTGTTTCTAGATTTGAGATTTTAATTTTTTTCAGATTTTTATAATTGATAGCTCTTTTATTTGATTTTATGTTAAAATCATTGTGAAATATGGGTCGAGGGACAGACACCGTCTCCATAAAATAATATTCACCACCATCACAACAGTTGCCATGGCGATGAACACAGCTATCATAATAGCAATGGGAGGGAAACTGTCCTAAGGCAAGCGCAGAGGGGCGTGGAGGACTCCCCCTCTGTAACATGGTCTCATTCATGAGATGTCATAACAGTGAATGTGCCATGTTTTCTGATAGTAGAGATGCTCCCTCCAAAGTAGGATGGATTCCATCTCTTCCTATCAGGTTCGGTTTTCCCCAGAAGGATCTCCAATTATCAATGAAGCCCACCTCGTTTTCTGGACACCACCTCGATAGCCAGCGGTTAAATGATGACATGCGGCTATACATGTCATCACTGGTCAGATTTGGTAAGGGACCAGAGTCCGACATTGTTTTAGCATAAGCACAAACTGATTCAATGTTCACTTTGGTTGCTTCCGACTGACGACGTCGGGAGTCATTAGTGCCGACATGGAGGACTATCCTATCAAACTTGCGATTACTCTTTGCCAGCAACTTTAGATTTGATTCTATGGCTCTGGCCCCTGGGATGCACCTCACAATGCCCGCTGACTTCGCTAGCTTCACGTTTCTCACTATGGAGTCGCCAATTATCAGAGTTTGTTCCCCGGTGAGTGTGTTGTCCTCACAGAGGGGGGAGAACCTGTTTGAGACGTGAACATGGTGGTGTCCCGAGCGGCTTTTTGACCTTCGACTATGCTTACCACGGACAGTAACCCACTCATTGCTGGCCGGGGGGGAGGCTAAGCTAGAGTTAGAGCTAGCACGGTCCGCACCGGCTAGGTCCTGCTTGCTAGCTTCGGTTTTGGTATCAGGGGTGCGGAACCGCTTCTCCAGATTGTTGATCCTCGCCTCCATATCTAACAGTACGCTACACTTTATGCAACTACCATTGTCCCTAAAGGAGGACGAGGAGTAACTAAACATCTGACACACCGGGCAGGAGAGCGGAGGGGAGGAGAGAGAAGCCATAGGTGCTAAATTTAAGCTAAACTAAGCTAAGGACAAAAGGAAGTTTAAAGGAGATTACACTGCCTATAAGAGGCGAGATTGCTTTTTACTTAACCTTCGTACGTTTAACTCTACGGTAAAAAAAATTAAAACAAGTGTTTTCAAGGCTAAAATATCAATGACAACAAGTTTGATTAGAGTTAGCAGAACACAGTAGTAGAGCGCTGCAAGCAGCGGTAGAGTGTAAACAGGAAATGATCGATACGTCACCACGTCACCACGTCAGCAGCACCGAGTGTCACCGAGTGTCACCTCTGCAACCTGGAGAGGGGGCGGGGTATGAAGTGTCTCATTTACATTTAAAGAGACCGCACCAAAACAAGTTGCTCTCAGAAGCACATCAGAAAAGGGGTAGAAAAGGGGCCTGTGGGGCTATAATAATGAGGAATTCAGACCCAAGCATTGCAGTTCCTCTTTATATAGACCACTACTGTATGATTTATATGTAAAAAGGAAGGATTTAAATGCATGATATGTCTCCTTTAAGATCATACCTGTCAAGTATCCCGTTTTGGCCGGGAAACTCCTGTATTTTACCCCTCTTTCCCGCCATCTTCCCGTATTAGTATTTTCCAAAAATATCCCATATTTTAATGTAATAATAATTAAATGATGCCGCACTAAACTGAATGCTGTCACGAGCCCCGCGAGAACTGACATCTGAAATGGCCTGAGTGACAGTTCTCGCAAGATTAGTGCTGACAGCGGCAACAGACCCGGAAACAACTCAGAAGAGAGATGATGAATGAACTGGTGTAAATACATTGTAAAATGTGACGGAGAGTTTATCTTCCTAAAGAGCAGCAGGATGGGACACAGTTACACGTTCTGTTAGATTAATAACTGAGATTTGAACGTCTACAATTAGGGCTGGGCGATATATCGAGATTCAAGATGTATCAAATTTTCTATTTTGGCGATATAGAAAACTATAGAAATAATATTTCATATATCAATATATACAGTATATATATATATATATATATATATATATATATATATATATAGTAAGCTATTATATATATTACATTATGTATCAAAATACTAGTTTTAGGCGTTGCTGCTTTTACTTCTCAGAACATCATGTCAAGCTCAGTTAGATGATTATTGAGTGCACATATTGATCATCTGTTTGTTAATAAATGTCCCTCTGTGACATTTTGCATCAGCAAATTTAACCCAGAATTGTCTTTCTGGTCAGACTTTATTTGATAAAATTATCTAGATTTATATCTTATATCACCATTTTGAGAAATATATTGAGATATAAGTCCATATGGTCCATATCACCCAGCCCTAATAGGAATGTTCACAGCATTTCAATGTTAATAAATGTCGACATACCTGATTCTAATCACATAATTGTATCTCATAAGTTGTTGACAAGTGGGTATTTTAGATTTCTTGTACACCTACATCTTGTAGATTCCATTTACCTATAAGGGATACTGGAGCTTGGTTGGGCGGGTGGGACAGCTCGTAGTGGGCGTTAGAAAATTTCCCTTATTTTCAAATCCTAAACTTGACAGATATGGTTAAGATGCTAGCAGTAACAGCTATAATGTAAACAGCGGATGGAGGGTTAGATTATTATTAATAAAAATAATGATAATAACAAAATATTAGGTGAGGTGATGATATGATTGTCTGATTCTAGGGCCATTTGATGGCCCTAGAATCAGATGACCAAATGATGGAGTAGTATTGGGTATTTTACATTCAAACTATGTATTTTTGTTGTCATGTTGTATATTTTTCTACTTTTATGTACTTTTGTGAGTTTTTCTTGTCATTTTGTATTTTTTGAGTCTTTGTGTGTGTTATTTGTTTTAGTTGTCATTCTGTGTATTTTCTATTTTTGGGCTCATTATTGTTATTCTGTTGCCATTAAGTGTATGTTAATAATTTTGTTCTTGCTTTGCTCCATTTTGTTGTCCTTTTGAATATCATGCTTTCATTTTGTTTGTTTTGGTTTTCATTTTGTGTGTATTTGTGCATTCACCTGGCTGGTGCTGGCCGCTAGTTGCCTATGTCTGGTTGAGAGTCTGAAAGCAACATGCCGCAATATTATTATTTCCAAATTGGGCTATCAAAAATAACGGATTTCTAAGTTTGTATTCATTATAAAGGGTAGTGCGTTTATAAAAAGTCAAAGCACTGTTCCATGGGCCCTTTGATTTTTGCAGCCTTAGTTCAAATCTGCACTACAGTGCGTTCAGACTCAGAATATACATCTGAGGGAACGTCTGAGTTTTCTGTTAACAAAGCCAGCTCGTCGAGAAAGAATAGCTCTGACAACTTGTACCTTAAGGCAAACAAATGTTTATGTTCAACTTTTGCCTTTCTGAGCATTAAAAGAAAAGACGTGTGATATTGAAGTTTTATACAAGGATTAGACTTTGAGGCACAGATTATTGAAGGTGCTTCCTGTTGGGAGAGAGTTTTAAAGCCTTGACATAGATGTCTCACTCAAATTAATATCTCTAACTACCTTCATTTCAATGATAAATGCATTTGTACCTAAAATATATCTTCACCCACCAATTATTAAAGGATTCAAGTTTTTTTTTTTTTTTTTGTCTCTTACCTGCTCATGCTGCATTGCTCCACCAGAGTTTAACATTATGGTGGTCCTGCACTTAATGCTCTTTACCCAGGGGAGGGGGGTACAGAGTTTTGTGGAGGTTGGGTGGTGTCCTTCATGAAGCAGGAGGCCATCTTCCAGCATCTGTAGGAGTAGATGTCCATGGTGTGGAGTAAGCTTCTGTACGACCGTCACCACTCTCTCCACCCCACATCTGTAGGAGGAGGTCAGTACTGATACCCCCACCCTAAACCTGCACACCTCAGCCGCAGCAGGAAGTAGAAGTGCTTGTGAGCCATAATACATGATACAATATCTTTTACTGAGAAGGAAATTCATTTGTTATTAGTCTTTTTATTAGTCTCTCTATTTGCTGCAGCATCAGAGGCCTGGCTTTGCTAGCCTGTCAGATTCCTACATCACAGCCTCGTAATGAAATCTCTATGGTAATCTAATGAACAAGCAGTGAGCACATCATAAAATTTAGACCACACAGTGTCTTTTAAGGGGAGAAGTTTGCTCCACATGGGGTTTGTTTGACGCTGGGTTTGGCTAATTGTGCAGATGAGACTAAAATATGTACTAATTACAAGTGAAATATAATAATTAGGAGTTTTGCCTTAGAGAAAAGCAGATGAAGTTATCTTCCACGTCAGTCGTGCCGCTGGCTGCTGTGCCTTACCCTCACAGCTGTGATCTTAATAAGAGAGCATTTAGCAAATTACCTGTGAAAATCACAGTCATCCAGCCCCAGGCAGCCTTTCTTTATCTGATTAGAGCATTGTAGTCTTTCAACTCAAAGTGTCACCCTTTTTAGCTGCTGCACAGTTTGTAGCACTCTGGAGCTAAAACAACTTAGGAAATGTTTATAATGTGCAGATGAGGGCCTTCTTGTGGGAAAACATGATTTTTACATTTTCATTGATTTAATCAACCTTCCAGAGCCTGTCCTGGATACACCATAACCATTGTTTTAGCTATTATAAACCTTAAAGGTCCTATATCATGCTATATTAAGACCTTCCAAAATCAACTACAACCACATATGGGTAATAATTTAAAAAATATGACTTTTTTTCTTTCAACCCGGATGTTTGCAACGCACGGTTTCTCGGAGCGACGGTGTAGTGAAAAATAATTCTACGCAGGGCTCGAGACTGACCAAAATGATCGCATATGCGAGTATATTTTCAGTGTGTGCAAATGCAAATTTTATCTGGTCGCATCTGTGCCATTGCGTATGAATGACCTTATGTTGGACGGAGCGGCTGAGCGCTTTGTCACATCCGACAGAGTGCACTCTCTCTCTCTCTCTCGCTCCACGCTGTGGGTGAGAAGACAGTGTGCGCTCACGCAACTTGGCTGAGGGTAATGCAACGGAGAATGCGCAGAGTATAAACACCAATGCGCTCTTTTGGAATGCACGCAGTCCGCGAACATAACGAGCCCTTCACAAAAAATAGCGTAAGCCCTGCTACTCGTTAAAGCCTCCTACAGGCGCATGCGCACTAATAGCGTCGTCAATATTTACAGATACACAGACAACATTTTGCTACCTTAATAGTTCCTATGAGATAAACCTTAATTCTAACCCAAGCCCTAACTCTGAAAATTAGTAAAGTAATTGTTTTGATGCCACTTATTATTATTATAATAATAATTATTGTGTACTTAGTAAAAGTAGTCCTGTGAAAATAATATTGTAGAGGAGCGAAAGCTTCGGCCCTATGAAATTGCAGCTCCCCGGTTGCATTAGTGTGGACTCACTTCCTGTTTCCGCTCATACGCAATCTGGAAAAAGACAAGTGTGTAGCGTGGTTCCTACTCGTACACTCTACATGTACTTTACAGGTTAGTGCTTGGTTTAAAACAACTGTTAATGAAAGCTTTAGGCTTTGCATTACTTCTTAGTCACTTTGTTTTGATAAGTTGTGTAACTTGTGATGTCAGTTTTATTGGATTTTAACAGCGGTAGAGCCGAGCCGCCACGATAGTCTCGCGATATCTAGCGCAATTCCCGCGATAGTTAAGCCGCGCCTGAAATGTGTGTGTGTTAGAGCACAGATGAATGCATTAGATAGGTGTTACATGTGTTAATTCACTCCAATTGATTTTGTATAACTCCTGATGTGACTTAAAGAATGTTTTTATAATCACTGAATGCTGTATTGGTTTAGAATGGTTAGATTGTTAAATTAGAACCAGATTGTCAGTGTTATTTGTTGTATTTGGAAGGAATGATAATGCCATAAGAATTCATAGTAGATAATTCATATTTTTAAATGCTAAGTCCAATTTTAAGTAAACTAAATATACATAGCTAGAGGCACAGAAGAGTAACTGAGTTTTGCACTATTTACATGGAAACCTATAGCACATTAATGCTGCAGTATGTGTCAATTTCTGTCATTACAAAGGGTCATCTGGAAATTTAATAAGCAGTTGTTACATATGGTTTTGGATAACAAAAGATGAATGAACATGGAATTGAAGTTTATTTTGACTTAATTTGTCATTGTTTGTACTGGACATTGAAAGTACTGAAATGTATTATTGTAAATGAGCTTCAAAGAGGGAATCAATAGACGCAATCTGGGAGAAGACGAGTGTCCTACTCTTACACTCTACATGTACTTTACAGTGTTTTACAGACATTCTCTTTGTTAACGTGGACACCGTGCCAGCCGGGGCCCGTAACACATGCGCAGTTCTCCAGGTGTGTAATCATCATTTAGTGGTTGTTTGATTGTTGCGGTTCAGGGTTTGGCCCGGTTAGACCTGGTTACACTCACTGACTTGCAGGGCGTTGTCCACGCAGCCGCGATGCCCCAGCAGAACGACAGCCGTGGCTCATCGCTGTTCTCTCCGCCGCTGCTCGCCTCCTCTCTGGCGTTGTTGAATGTTGATTACATGTAGATCTACCGCTCGCTCCGCGGGAACGACCAGTACACGATCCGCCTCTGGACGGGCTCTGAGATTCGCTCGAAGCCCTCCTCCACCCGCTGCAACGGCCATTTCTCTGCAACTCGCCGCGCCGCAATGGCCAGCAGTGACTCCGAGCTGTGAGTGAGACCCACCCAAGCCACACCATTCAAGCCGACACTGGCCCGGCTTGAACGCTGCCCCGAAGCCCGCTCTACAGCAGGGATGCTGACTCCGCTCCACCATCCTAGCCACGCTTTACCGGAGGAAGTAGTCAGACACTGATAGTGCTCAGCCTCATTCATGACATATACGCTTTAGCAGCAGGGGTGATCCTAATAATGGCTCCGTTACGTAACGCAGCTATGATTTCTGTCCCGCCCATTAAATCCTGAACACAGAAATATGAAACACAGTTTGTGAAGCCTAGCTCCACAATTCAATTCTAAATGGTTGAATGGCTTTGTAAATCTTTTAAGGAATACATTAATGACCTATTTAATGTGTTTAGAAGAAAATGGCTAAATTTGCTCTACACCAGGGACGGCGCTACAGGGCTAGAGGGCGCTATAGACACGTCAGCAATTTGTGTAGCCCCATTTAAGCTCCTTGAGCATTTTTTAAAAAAAAATTTAAAAAGTATTTTTATTAATAATTTATTGAGTTCAAAAACATTAAAAATTTCCAGAGTAGCCGTTCTGTCCAATGGGGCCCATTGATTAACATATACAACAGTGTGTGTGTGTGTGTGTGTGTGTGTGTGTGTGTGTGTGTGTGTGTGTGTGTGTGTGTGTGTGTGTGTGTGTGATAGGGGATGGGGGGGCGGAGGAGTCTTTTTAGCGCATCATTTTAGGGTTCACCAGCACAGTGGTTCCCAAACTTTTTGTGCCCAAGGCACACCATAGGACAAGTAAAAATATGAAGGCACACCTATTGTGCAAAATAGGCTTTAGAATATGTGTTATCACTCATATCATAATACAATATCTGTATTATATATATATATATATATATATATATATATACTTTCCGTAGAAAATGAAGACGCTACAAACTTTTACCCATTTCTGTCATGCCATCTGTCAGTTTTTCCTGGCGTTAAAACATACCTGAGAAACCGAAAATGCTAAAAAAATTTTGTTACCATTGCCTTGTGGTCACTTGTATTATGCTTAACTAATTTAACTAATTTGTTAAATATTCTTTGACCAAATTCAGTTAAAACTGCATTTATATCTAACATTCTGTGTTGCACAACTTCTTTTATTTAAGAAAAAATGAGAAACTCCCTATAAAAGTAATATTATTTTTTATTATTATTATTCTCAGCACCCCCACATATCTATCCCGCACCCTCTTAGCACCGGGAGAGAAAAATCCTGGCGTCGTGCCTGCTTTACACAGACTTTAAAGTTAGGCCCCAATGCGAGATTATCCCAAATCCTACCACAACCAATGTGCATGCAAAAGCCACAACTCTAATAGATTATGTTATTTGATGCAATCAACCAACTTTCTAGACTTAGGTGCTATTTTGAAAATGTCACACATACAAACATGTTGCTGATTGTAGGACTCTGGCCTATGATGGCACATAATAAAGTCTGAATAAAGTTTGTCATAGTTGTCTTTTCACCAATTTTCACTAACATTGCAAGATCTGCAAACACAATAGATTCCAACAACTCTATTTCTTACTTTGGTGTTTACAGGAATCAGCTGCAGGATCAGTCACACACTGAGAGGAAATTGAATATTTTACCCCTGAATCTTTCCCAATGACCAAGTAATGCCACCACAGTTCATTGAATCAGATCTATGGGACAGTTAATGAGGACGATGCCTTCAGATGAGATTGCTTCATCACATCTTGGCAGTGGTTTGTATTAAAGAAAAGGCCAACAAAGCTTTATTGTAACTGAGCATGTAATGGGAGAGCAAAAGCACAAAGTGAGAGCAGAAGATGTTTATGGTTGTTTTCCTGTAGTGGTTATTAGTTCATACTAGATTATGGGAAAACACTATAGCAGGGAAAAAAAACATGACTAATGGTCCAAGTGCTACACCAACATCTTCTCCAAGCCCCGAGGTTCATAATACCCCTCAATATAAAAAGGTCTGTGTTTTAAAAGTCCTAATAACAACTTTTTAACCTAACAGGGTTTGGGAAACACTTTTCCCGCTGCTAATCTTTTTGTTTCTGCAAGGCCACAACACCAAATGTTATATCTACTTCTACAATTAATGTGATTGCAATCTCTGTATATTGTACTTAGGTTTTATTAGTCTTTCTGTGCGAGTGCAAGTAATGGAGACCTCACAAAAACCAACTTATGTTTGGCCATGTTAGAGAACACAAAACAATACAATATGAACTGTGTTTATATTGTATTGTTTTGTGTTCTCTAACAACAGATAATTTCTTTATATTTCTTTCCTGTTTTCAGAACATACATAGATCATCTTCAAATATTTTAATGTGTTGAAAGACCTGTATATTCTGTTAGTAAAACTCATCTATCTGTTTTATAGATTCCGAAGCTGTAATACACAATGTTCTCCTTGTTCACAAAGAATGTAGCGAGTACTGCTGGATGGAACAGCCTGTATGGACATAGTGTGAATAAGCCAGAAGCAACCATTTAGACCTCTTATATGGTTAACAAAAAGAAAAAGTTCAATATAAGTTATGACTGTGTGTCAGTACCAGTAGCCAGTGGGCTAGTTATACTTCAGAAAGTGTGTGTCAAGTATTTTATTGGATTTAAAATTCATAAATGCATTTATCAGTTGAGCTGAAACGCCGTGAGAAAGTTAATTATTATTCTGTATAAATGATATTTTATAGATATCTGCAGCAGTTTACACTTTTTGCATCTTTGAGGCAATCTTGTAAGAATGGATTCTGTCTACAGATCTTTGACACTGCTTTGAATATTCTTACATTTTTGACAAATTGACCAAAAAGTGTTTTTTTTTTTCAGTTTCACTCTGTGATTTAAGAAATAAGTTCATTTTAACCATGAAAGTAAAAAAAAATGCAATGATCACAACAGATGAGGTACTGAGGACAGAACCACAGCTAGCAAATCAATTTTACAGAAGCTTAATTTAATACATTGACACTATGATAAAAAAATAAAAAAAAGTATTCCGTGTAGGTTGGTCTTAACATATTACAGGCCTCAGCGTGAAGAGACTGCTGTATTTATGGTGTATTTATTCATGGTGCAGAAAAGCTGTTGGTGAAGGTTCAGTGAATCTGCAATTCTTTGGAGAGTAATCTTCATTTTACATATTCTGTGCTCCTCTCTGTAAAGTGTAATTGTACATGGCAGTCATACAAAGTTCATTTGTTTTGTTTTTGCAAAGTCATTCACCTTTTAAAAGATCTGGCAACGTGCCATGCTCATTACGTGCCCTGTGCTTCCAGACCTAATGCTCATGCTCTTGTACTTACATGCATTTGGAGGCACAGTGTGTCAGCCAACCCAGTCTCAACTAACAACATTTGTCCACAAGCAATATTGTAAGCATTTTCCGTATGAGGCTCATAGAGCGCAATGCTGCTGCTGTAGGGGTTCTATTGTTTTGTATATTATTGTATATTTGTATTATTTTTATTAGTTGTATTTTTTTTTTTGCTTGGCGTCCTGTCCAGGGTGTAACCCCTCCTAACACCCAATGGGAGCTGGAGATGGGCACCAGCAGACCCCCGCGACCCTGAAAAAGCTACAAGCGGGTGAGAAAATGGATTTGGTGTTGGTGTTTTCTTATTTTTATTCGTTTTTCTATTTTTATTCATTTATACTATTATTCTTTACTCTATTTATTCTTTAAGGGCTTAAAGGGGAACTTTGGGACGTTATTTGTCATCATGTTCATTCACATGATGACAAATAAAAATCCTTGAAATTTTAACAGAAATAGGTGAAATATCTTTTCAAATATAGCTTATTTTTAAAAGTAAAAAAATCTTCTTTGGTGCCTGTCTAATAATTGTTTTCTTACGTTATTAATCAAAGATTAGTCTTCTTTTTTGTTTTTGTTTTTTTTTTTTTTTATGCAAAGGCACAACACTTTTTTAAAGGAACAAAAAAAACATTACAACAGTTTTAAACCACACTTTAGCCTCGGGGTGTGGAAAGATTTTCAAATGTGAATGAATAATGAATAATAAGAATAATAATTATTCTTATTATTATTAATAAGAATAATTTTTATTAAGAATGATTCTTATTAATAATTCTTAATTATTATTATTCTTATTAAGAATAAGAATAATGACAGTGAAAAATAAATAATTCATAGTTTTAAAAAGTAAACACGTAATTCATCCTCACTTCCAGTTAAAATTTGTTTTACTTCTGGTACGTTCTTAATGTGCTAGCAACCAAAGCAAAATCATGATGAATGTACAATGAAACAAACAAATACTATGAAAGTGAAGGGTACATTTCTATCTAGAAATGTCGTCAAAACAATTCTAAGCCACAATCTATCTTGAAATAAGACAATTTGCCACTAAAATATACGAGATGTCCGCCATGTTTTTAATTGGAGGCAGAGGGCAGAGTCAGCAATCACATGACCTGACGTCAGCCCGTTGAAAAGACTGGGTGGAAGAACATGTAAGCATCACACGTTCTAAGAGCCTCATACGTAAAATACTTACAATATTGCTTGTGGTCAAATGTTGCTATTACACGTTTTGCGTGTGGGACTGGGTTGTGACGACACAGATTCCCTTCACAGATGAAAGTACCTGTAGTATATATGCTTCCTTCAGCCAATCAGACTCACCACCACCACGTTTCACCGGCATTCCTCCGCCTCTTGACTGGTGAGGTGCCGACAACAGTCCATGTGTGTCTGACTGGAGCCTGTCTATAGAGCTGACTGTGCAGGTTGGGGCATGGATGCTGTGAGCATGCATTAGTGATGCGCGGGCCAGGATTTTTCTAACCTGCGGGTCCTGCATGTACGGCAAAATGCCTCTATTTTCAGAACCTGCCCCAACCACTTGGGCCTGTCGGGTGGGGGCCCGGCCCCTCTGTTGATGGCTGGGCCACCGTGTAGAGATTGTGAGGGTGCGGTCGGGCTTGGTGGTGCGGTGGGTCTCTGGGGGGCATGGAGGGGTGTTGCTGGGGGCTCTCTTTGCGGGGTCTCTCCGGGCGGTTCCGGCCTGGTAGGGCGCCCCTTCCCTACGGGTGGGGAATGGCGCTTGTCTCGTATCCTGGTTGCCTTGGGGGCGCACCTCGCGGCGAGTGGGTCCAGGGCGGCCTGCCGGGCCAGTGTGGGGGGTGAGCACACTAGGGGGTGCTGGCGTCCACGCTGTGGTTAGGGCACGGTTGTTTGGTGCTCCGGGGTGGTGCTCTTTGCTGGGGGGCAGCTCTAACTGGTATCGGCTGCTTGGTAGGTCTGTCCTGCTATCTGCGGACTGGCGGGTGGGTGGGTTCTGCGCCTTTAGCTGGGGGATGCTGCTCCGCATCGGTTGGGTACCATTGGGGTGCCTCTCTCCCGTGGCGGCAGCTGCCGGTTGCTCTTGCCCCGGGGGGGCATTGCCCCGTGGCTTGCGCTGTCCAGTGAGGGGCGGGGCCTTGGCTGCTGTTCTTGCATCGTCTGGGGCTGTGCAGTCGTGAACTGGGGTGGGTTGTTGCCCCCCAAGGGGGTTTGACCCGGGGGCTCGCCCTTGGGGGTTCCCTGTCCTGCGGTGGTGCCCTTGGGGTCCAGCGGTGGGGGGGTGGGGGGGGATTGTCTAGGGCTCATTGTGTGGGCGGCATCAAGGAAAGGCGATCAGGTCGTCATCCCTGGGGGTGCTGTTCTCGGTGCTACTTCCATTCCGGGTCCTTCCGTTCCGTTCCCTGCTGGCTCCCGCCCCGCCTGTTGCATGTTCGGCGTAGCTCTGGGCGTCTGCTGGACGTGGGCCTTGGCTCCTCTGCTTGGGTCTTGAGCGGGGGGCTCTCTGGGCCCTTCCCCGGGGGGTTGGGTGCTTGGGTGTAGGTGTGTGTGTGTGTGTGGGGTGGGGGGGGTTCTGGATGCTGGCGGGGGGCCTTGGGGTTGGGGATTGGGGTCGGTGGCGGGATGCGCTGGGTGCTCGGCTGCTTGGGACTTCCTCGTGTGTGGGGAGCGGTGGCGGCCTCTCTGCCTGGGATCTCGGGGGCGTCAGGGGGGCTCCTCGGCCGTGGGGGGGTGGCCTGGGGCTCCTTGGCCATCGCTCTTTCTGCTGGCCTGGCTGCATCTGCGGGCCCGGGGCGGTTTTTGCACATATACTAGTCTACGATGCACTGGCACACCTTGAGATGTGGGATAAAACTCATACTGGGCTTAACTTTAGACACGTTAATCCCAAATACCTGCTTTAGGTATTACCACTCACTCATTCCCCCTGTCCACAGCCACCACCATTATAGCTAAGCTTCACACTTGTCACTATACTGGCTTGATTACACAACATAATAAGCACAATATGTTCTACAACTTCACATCTCACCCTCACTGTAAAATAATCTATTCTTCCCCACCCTTTCTATTTCCTACCTTGAGTTTCTCCTCCCTGCTCCATTTCCCCTCTCCTCCCCCTCCACCTCCACCTAGGTGTAACAGTGCTCTCCCTTTTTATATCCTCCCTATAATAAAAGATTTCTTAGCCTTCTTGAGGGAGGGCTGGTGATGGTCACAATAACAAAACATGCATCGCTGTCTCATAATGATTGCACTTTTTGTAGTGTTGACCTTTGACAGCATGTGCAGACAAGTAAAAAAAAAAAAAGAACCTGCCCCAACCGTACGGTATCACACGCTTTACGTCCAACATAGAGCTTAATTTGTGTAAAGAAAAAAGTTAATGATGCATGATGCGTGAGCCTGAGCTAGCGCTGATTGCACAGTCAATCAGTGATTGTTCACAGCTGCGATGCATTCACAAACAGTTGTAAAATAGCAGATACCTATACTTTCAGTTAAAAAATTTACCTGCCTCAACCCGAACCAAGATTAATTGATATTTTCTTCACCTGCACCGCCCCGCTACTGCACTAGTGTGCATGTATATATGTATGATGTATGTTTATGTATGTGTGTATGTTTGTTTATATGTGTCATGCCTATGAATTTATGTGTATTTTTTCTCTCATATTGCAATTGCCGTAACCGTACTGTTACTGTTGCCCAAAAACCGTGATGCATACCGAACCGTGGGAAAACTGTACCGTTGCATCCCTAGTATATATTATATAGATTATTTTGGAATTATATTGTCTTGCATCCTCTCTTTCTTATTCTAGGTCACATGGTCTTGCTGTCTGGATTGGCTCTCCTCACATTGACTCAGCTCTTCCTGTTTTTTAGGGATTATATACTGGCTTGTTAGCAAACAACAATTCTAATATGATCCAGTGTAGGTGCTACATTTCTTAAGAAAACAATGAAAATCTACTTCTTTCTGTCTAATCACACTTTATTTATTATCGGAATAAAAATAAAACATGTTGTTTGCACTACTTTGTTTTCCCTCCATGTCTGTATTTGTTGTCTTAGATTGACAATACCTAGGCCTAGAGCTACCAGTTGGATATTCTCTTCTGAAATACTAACATTTCACAATTTCACTTTAAAGACACAGTGTAACTTTTGTCCACTAGGGGCGCTAGACCTGTAACTTTTACGTCAAGCTCCCCTAGTGCCCACAAGCACCGCAGCACTGTCTCAAAAATCAACAAGCAGTCGGGCCAGCCTCCCTTGTCTTTTGATTGTGTATGTATACAGTAACTTCCAGATAAGGATTGGCTCTACGGGCTGGGTCGGTTGGGCTGGGGTGTGAAGCAGGGCTGGGCTCGCGCCACGGCTGGAGGAGCAGCCGCCACCGCCCTCTTCTCCCCGCCGCCGGAGGCCCAACACTCGGCCCTCCTCGGTGGCTACCCCCTACTCCATGGCCCACTTGGCAGGGGTCGGGGCAGATGGGGAACGGGTCTCGGCAGCACCTTTTTAGCCTCCTCAGAAGCAGTTTTAAACTTTTTGCTTGCTTCGGCCATGACCAGGAGTCGAACAGGCGGAAAAATACTAGCAAAAGCCTTAGCCCAATTAATATATCCCAGCCTGTGGTCACGTGACTGCCATAAAGTGAAAGGTTCTCCAGGTCACTTGACCTGGCCAAAGACGGTTCGTCTCTTAAAACTTACATGGGCAGTATTTCAAGAGGGCAGCCCCACTTGGAGCATTGATACTGTCAAGCGCTGTATATTGGCCTGAGGAATCATTTAAAATAATATGTTCATATGTTTCAACTCTTTAGGTCACAAAGTCTGCGGTGTGCCTTTAATTAAAGGAAGAGGTAATACTTAAGTTTCATAATACAACACTATCTAATTCTGAAACCTTAAATAGGAAATTGTCTGGTTACTATTTCACTAGTTCACTATTACATAAAATATGTGACATGATTGTACAATTTAACGATTTTTTACTTTGTTTTATTAAAAAAAAAAAAACATCTTTTCACATACAACTAAATAAATGACTTTTCTGATGAATAAAATACAAGATTTCCTGATTTTATCTTCTTATCAGCTTGAAAACATGTAGTAATGAATGAAACATCTGCGAAGCCGAACAGCATTATTGTGCTGTAACACAACGTGGATAGAAACATGAAAATGCACAAATTCAACATGATAGAACATGGTTATGACTGCTTTTGGAACCACAGCAGTGAAATGTGTAGACGGCCTTTTATTTTATTTTTCCTTATTGTCTGACTTACTCCATTCAAAAACAATGAGAAGCACCATTTATTTGTCACAAAACACTGTGGCCAGAAGTCAGCGTGCGCAGATTGTAATTATCAAAGAATCGATCCACCTGCGATTTAAACTTTAATCTCTGTTGTTTACTAAACGCTATTGACATCCTCTGCAATGGCCAAACCAGGTAAATCTTTCTTTCTTTTTTACTGGGAGCCTCTATCGTGGGGACTTTGACCTTGTTGCTCTTGATAACAGCCAAATCCAAAGAGGAGACCTGCATGTTGCTTGTCCATGTGTCTGTAATCTAATGAGATGCTAATAGAACAATTCAGGACTGATGGCAGCTGCTTAATAAGACTTTAAATGAGTGACTTATTGCAGCTGAATTTAAATGATCAAACCTTATTATCCAAAACAAAATCACAACATGTCAAGTAATAAATGATGCCCATAATTAGTGCCAGTTGCTTTCAGATTAATGTGTTGCCTGTGTGCAGTAAACATTAGGCGGAGTGTGGTGCACTAAAGACTCTCAGGGGGATACAAACTGATGAGCGCAACAAAAAAAGAGGAACCACACATTTTCTTGTGTTACCTGGGGACCAGCCCTGCAACATGAAACTACCTCTAAAATAAAAGCCAAGCACAACCAAACTTAAAGACCAATGTTTTGACAGTGACACATTTTAGGTACAAAAATAGGTTTAAAAGTAAATGGGGTTTGGCTCAGACAGCGCAGATGGACAGTATAAGAGGAATGATATCATATAAAGTTTCTTAGTCCCAGATGCAGTTACACTTTCCCAGGCTAGTGAGGATCTCCGTCTGGATCATCACAAACTGTCTTCTGATAGAAGGTTGGGCATCATGGTTTTTCACATTCATGATTTGCTCATTTTGTGGCTTTGTCACACCCTTGTGGACTCATGTTTCTACATGTTTCTGTTCACCTGGCTAATGGCATCAGCATATAAAACTAATGTTTCAATACAAAAGGTTCAGCATTGTACCCAGTGCTTCATTTGTAAATCATCAGGTCCTTGAACAAACACTGGGTGTTGTTCCGGCAGTAAGAGAGAGTCAAAAATGTCACAAAATAAATTTGTTCAAAGCGCCTTTTGCTGACTAAATGGGCCAATAATATTACGTGAACACAAACAACCAATTGACCTAAATGTTTAATGAAAGAATGATGAATCAGCATTAAAGAAGCACGGGCAATTGCCTGTTATAGAGGGCATCCGTCTCTCATTCTGAGTGACAGCTGTCAAATATGCCATGTTTCAGCACCAAGGACAGCACAAAATCACCGCTAATTTAGCCACAAAGGACACTTAACTTTTGGAACACAAAAAGCCACAAATACAAAATATTTCTTCCTGTTAAAAGGGAGTTGTTTCTTGTTTGTTCCCATAGTTGCTGATGCTTGTTGGATTTGTTTTTTTTTTTTTACAAATTTAAATTTTGATAGCGCTTTGAGATAACTTTTGTTGTAATTTGCGCTATATCACAAATCACCGCAAACAGTTCCAGATTTCATGAATGAGAAAATGCATTAATTTATTTGCATTTCCTCCTCCCATATTTTTGCTCCCCCTGGGAGATCCGCCTCCTATGCATATTCATTGGAGGGAAATGTGCTAAATGGAATGAGGGCGCATTCTGACACGCCGAAGACATGCAGTCCTGATTCCCTGGGCTTTGTGCTCCTTATTAGCGTGTGGAGTGACATTTGCACACATTTTAATACTTCTAAAACTTCTGTAAATCCAACCCTCAGAGTAGTAGCTACGTAACCACTCTATAATAGAGCTTTTTTTTTTTTTTAACAGATTTATTGTATCACTGTTAAGGCTTTCCATGCAGCAACAACAAATATATAAATAAGAATTATTGTTTATTGAAAATAGTTTTGACCTTTTGTTAACACCAATTATCCACTCAACCAAAAAAAAATCAATATTTTACCATTTTTACATTTTTTAATAAAGAACAGGAAATTGATGTTTATTTAAACGCACTCTATAACATTGTGTGGATCTAACCGCTATTACAATATAACAATATAATACAGTAACATTTCAATGTATCGTTAAACCATGATGTAAGTGGTTGGGACAGACTGATGTAAATGGTAGTGTTTTAAGAGCTGGAGAAGTAAACAAATCCCTGGATTTAAATAAAGTTCAGTGTATCTCTATAAGTCCAGCTTGTGTGTTCTGTTCCATCAGTGATCTATGGAATAAGAAGGAGTGAACCAACACTCTTTTATATGTGAATGCAAAGGCTGGCTCTTCTGGTCCTCTGTTTGCTGAGGGAGTTAATGTAGGTTTTGATGGGAAGTCTTAAGAAAACACAATTAATCTATTATGGATGTATTAAGTGTGGTTAAAGTATGAAGGAATGCATACTGTAACATCCCTGCAGTGTGTTATAGTTGTAGTGTTGTTGTTCTAATGTTAATGTTGATGGCTCCGATTATTGTGTGTTCTTTGAATGCACCTTTGGGGAGAGCTGGGATGTGAGTGGCTGTGAGTGGATGAGGGGGCGGGTCAGGGAGGAGGAGAGAAGAGCTGGGGACCCTTTTGTTGTTTTTGGCGTGGTTACGGCCGACAGTAACCACAGTTCTGTGCAGAAATAAAGCGGCTGACAAACAAGAAGGTTGTCGTCCTTTCCAGCATTTTGTGGGACATTACAATACGATTAACAGAAAGGAATAGGTCTGAACTTTTAAGGGCAATGCACAAAGCTCTGACCACTGTCAAGCTCTCAACACTCTTTAACTTCAAGTGCTTTTTTAAAATACACATATTTAGCACTTGCATTGAATTAATAATGGGAAGGAAAATTGCCAATACAATTAAAACATCATGATCTAAACAAAACATTTCTAACATTGTATAATCATTATGTAATCCAGTGTGGCATTATGGCTCCAACTGTGTTGTTAACACTACACACACAATACTACTGATGTCTTTATAGTTTTCTGCCAGGAAACCTCAGCTAAATCTTTGTTAAACCTGTTTTATTAACCTCCCTCTCAAAAAGGAATCCTAAAACAGGAGAACTTAATTTGTTTTGGTTTAAAGTCTTAAATCGTAGTGTCCTCATCCATGAACCTCACAGGTGATTAATTTTACAATTCATCTCCTTTCTTCATATGAACACAAAGGATGAGTGGCAGAGAAGAAGAAAAAACCTCCACAAACAGTCATTTTACAGACTGGTGGACTTTAAACCAAGGCTAAAACTCTAATCTCACCGTGTCTCCAATTGAAGCGCATGCCACTCAGGCTCCGTGCAGACGCATTCAGGCGGGAAGTGACTCACACCTGGTTGTGCGTTCCTGTGCTGAAGTACCTGACTGCTCTCCCAGAGGGTGAGCGAGGACTGAGCAACTTTCTGACTTCTCAGAAAACAATGTCACCGCATCAGGCAGAGCGTGGCCTGGGGCCAGGCTCAGCCGCAAAGAGATTCTCCCAGCTAAAGTGACAAGCTAGAAATTCTGGCTCATTATTTTTTTAGCAGACACAGGTTGTCACTTTGGGCTCTGAAGAGTCAAAAATAAAAATTTCAGCAGACTTTTTCCTCCAGACTCTCCCACTTTATGCTTGTAGTAGACATCTTTATTACTTCAGCAGTGGATGCTTTGCGGCACATTGAGTTCTTGGTTTTGGCAGTTGAGAGACATCATTGATCCTGTGTGTGGACTAGGAAAACTGAAAAAAGAGCGGAAGCAGTGATCATGGCCAAACAACATAAATTCCATCTCTTCACTAAAAGATAGAGGAATTTCTCTCTAAATCTTTTATGATAATGGAGAAAATTCTTTAATCTTAAACTTTGAACAGTTGGTAAATATATATATATATATATATATATATATATATATATATATATATATATATATATATATATATATATGTACCTGGAGTGTAAATGTAAACAACATAACATTTGTTTACAGTTTTTGTGCAGATTTATTTTTTTTGTAAAAGTCACACATTTGAAACACAACAAGCACAAATGTCCAACATGTATACAGACATGGAAATTTGAAAAAAAATTAAATCCATGACAGCTCGAAGACGTTTACAATTCGTGTACCCTTCATCCCTTGGTTACTTCGTTTCAAAACCAAATTAAAAAATAGAAAAAACTAATTGTTTTTTTGTTTCGTTAATTTCAAACCAGTGACAGGAAAATGGGAAAAACCTCATTTTAAAAACCTGTGTATTTATGATTGGTTTTGAAAATCAAAGTAACTATGGCAACATATTATATTGTTTTTTGTCTGCCTTTTTAAAGAAGCGCAGTTGAATCTGAATGTATGTCCGAAAAAATCTGTGACCGCAAGTGGCGACAGTTGCAAACACTGGGGCTTCTCGGTGGTCTTGTAGTAGAGAATAAGAGTGCTACGTCTACTGTGTAAACCACTTTGTAATGATTAAGGAGCTATTTACTCCCCCTAAACATGATGCTCAGGTGGGTGAAGTAAATGCAGATTGGAGAAGAATTACCAACGGTATAACCAAAGACAAAAGTCTACGTTAGGTCTCACCTGAGACCTAAACCTCTTTTTTGAGGTTTTCATAGTTCTTTTCTCCACATGTTCATTTTAATTATTACTATAGGTGTGTAAGAAGCTTTTATTGTCAGCTCATGTGCATCGAAGCTGCCCCAGCCGGCAGTCAGCTGCACTGTGAGTAGAAGAGAGAGTGGACTTACCGGGGAATGACTCTGGGTCAACATTAAAGCCATTTAATCCACTATAGTACACATTGTGGAGCCTCCAGCTCAGCTAGAGGCAACGGCCAAACATCACTGCCAGTGTCAGAGGTGAGCAAAATGGCGGCTACTTTATCAGCAGCTTTAAAGTAAAATTTGATACCTATGGTAAAGTAACCACTACCCTTAATTAAGTACAATTATGGCTGATTTACTTTTACGAAGCCATTTTTCAGTGAGAAACTTACTCTTTTTTTTTTTTGCTCAATTAAGGTCAATGCTTATTCTATGCTGGTGAGGTTGACATGTATGCAAGTGTTATTGTGGTGTGTGAGAGCGACCTGCAGTCAACATACTGGACACTGGCTCTTGCAGAGGAACAATTAAGAGTAAAAGACTATGAACTGGACTATAGAAAGTCAACAACAAGTCTGTGTGCCTGTGTTGTGAACCCTTACCTTGACAGTACACTGTAAAAAGTGCTGCAGAGCAAACTTTGATTTAAAATATTTTAAGTAATTACTATATACTTAATTTTTATTTTTTTTATATTTTTGGTTGACAAATAAGTACTATATATCATTATCATAGCACCGTATACAATACAGATTTTATTGCTTTAATTGAAAACATTTTAAGTATTTATTTTATCTGAGTGGTGGTCCTGTAATGACAAAACAAAAATAATGTGTTGATCGAAAACAAATTTAATTTGGCGGGTTGGTAGGCTGGCTTTCAGACCGGTTCAAAGCCAGTCTAGCACTTCGTCCTGGAAGCTTGGAACGTGAGCAGCAGTGTGCCTTTGCCGTCGCGGTGGCTCGCATCATTTTCGAGGTGAACAAGACAAGGTAGGTGTATCCTTTTCTGCAAACACGGTGGTTATTATTTTTGTCGAATCCGTCCAAAAAATTAGGCAGTTCGTGTGTTTAAAATACGTGCTCCCAGCTAGCATTAGCCAATGTTAACATGTTGTTGTTGGTCGCTAGAAAGGAATGTTTTGGATAACTTTGTAGAACACGTGTAGATCAGGCGGAGGCGAAACAAAATTGCACTCGGATATAACGCGCCACAACAGCGTTAGCTCTCGAGCTCAGAACCGGAGACCCATACAGTGTTCACTGAACAACACAAGGTGAGCCAAAGTGCGCGAACTTATCTCTTGTTCTCCCCTCATCAAACGCACACTTTATTATCTCCAGTTCACCCTGTGTCACCGTTAAGTTGTACGGGGAGGGGGGAGGGGGGGGCGCTGTGCTGTAGCCGAAATAAAGTTAGAGCAGACCAACTTGTTTTGGCTATAAAATCAAATTGTAAGAGATATCAATGTGTGCTTGTATATTCTATATAAAACTATCCCTTCTTTACATATCTAACACATATGTTGCACAACCTAATCAAAGAAATATATAATTGCTGTTTTTTATTTATTAAAATATTTTTAGGGTTTTTATTAAATCAATAGCTGAAAATGAATCATGGCCACCTCAATAACACACCTCAGAAAACTCTGCCTAAGTTGGGGAGGGAACATTGGTGAATATACCTCACATTGTATGTCAGTATAATGTACACATTAGTAACAGCTAAAATGTGTATTTTTAGGTTAATAAAAAATAAGTCATTTCAGAAATGTTGATGACCACAACAATTTTTTGTTTCTATTTCCATCTGAAATAATTACACCATTAATTCATACACATTTACACATTTTTAAATATTTTGCATTTCCTTTTACAGCACCTAATACCATTAAATATTTTAACTGGTCTCTTAAACATTTATTTTTGTTAAATACAAGATATGAGGGAAGGAAGGAGTTGTCGTGTATTTTTTCTGTTTCATTTGTACAAGTTACAAACGAGCATATATTGTCTGTGTATATATATTGTGTGTATATTTCTGTCTAACAGTTCATATCTTCTGTTATCAGATTGGTGACTTACTGATACCTAAAAGATCTGACGGTGGACCAAGGTATGATACAGGTAAAATTCATTTTGCTGAGCTTTTTAACATGGATTACTTTTTAATTTATTTTTTATTCTTTCTTTTTTTTTTTTTACATATAATTTTAACAGAACAATAATGAGCTGGCCTTGCAAATACTGTCAACATATCTTGCCTACCAGAGAGGACATTTTAAAACATTACCGGTTGCAACATGGAACTCATCAGTTACCTTGTATATATTTACAATGTCCCTGCTCATTCAAAACCCGGAATGGTTTACATGCACATTTATCACGGAACCACATGGAAACAAAACAACAAAGACTTCAGACAAAGCGACATTTTACATGTCTCGTGTGTGGCCTCAAAGAATTCCCTTATGAGGGAGAATTTTTCCAACATTTGGGCTGTCACCTAAAAAAAAACGAAACTGTTGACTGTGTGTTTGAAGGGTGCTCCTTTCAAACAAATATTTACGGCACATTCAAAACACACAATTATAGGAAACATACACCACGTGCTTTAGCTCGGTTTAAGGCTACTATACTTCAAGAAGATGAACATGAAGAATTGGAGTCATTTCCAGAAGTTCATGAGGTGGAAGGAGTCAGAGAACAAGTGGCTGAAGTTGAAAACTTGGATGCACACCTCTTGCAAAGTGATATGAGGAGCACATTTGTAAATCACATAGCCTCATTTCTGCTAAAACTGGAAAGTGTGAACAACATTTCAAACACTTGCATTAATGAGTTGGTGGAAGAGTTGTGGTTTGTTGCTTCGGAGTCCATGTCAGCTGCTAAAGACACAGTCATGACTTTCTTAAAGAAAAATTGTGACCTCGATAATGTTGGTTCATTAGACGAGGAACTCACAAATGCTTGTCATATGGTCACAGCTTTGACAAAAAATGGTCCATTGTCTTCAACTTTCAAACGACATGAGTACTTCAAAAGTGAGTTTAACATTGTAGAGCCTGTGGAGTATGTTCTTGACGCAACTGGCACAAGGAGTTTTCAATACGTCCCAATTCTTGAGTCTCTGAAGCAACTTTTGAGTAACACAGAAATCAGCAAAAGGACTTTTAGAAATGCATCACCATGCATGTCTTCCAAAGACTACAAGTCATTTCGTGATGGTACTGTTTATAGAGATTCTGAGTTTTACACTGAAGAACAACGCATATGTCTCATTCTGTATGTGGATGACTTCGAGATTTGTAACCCCTTGGGGACGTCGCGTAAAAAACACAAAATAACTTCAGTGTACTGGACTCTGGCATGTGAACAATCTCATATACGCTCCACACTCACTTCAGTGTATCTTGCACTTTTGTGCAAAGCAGATGATATGAAGACATTTGGATACACTGAGGTTCTCAAACCACTCTTGAATGATATAGCTTCACTTGAAGAAGATGGCATTATGGTTCCTTTTCTCTCTAAAACAGTCAAATGTTCCATTTTCAGTGTAGTTGCTGACAACCTTGGTGCTCATTCATTATCAGGCTTTGTGGAAAGTTTTTCTGGCTCGTACGTCTGTAGATTTTGTTTAGGAGAAAGGTCAGAATTCCAACAAAAGGAAGTAAGGTCAGGTGCTTTTCCCATACGTACGAAAGATATTTATTCTTCTCATGTCCAGGCAATTCAGGAAAACCCTGCTCTAAACAATGTCTATGGTGTGAAAAAAACATGTCCATTAACTGCAAGATTGAGCCATTTTCACATGGTTGAAGGGTATCCCCCAGATATTTTACACGACCTTTTTGAGGGGATTATTCCAAAGGAGTTTGCACTGTGCTTTAACGACTTCATAACCAAAGGATACATCACATTTGAAGAGTTAAACAGCACAATAGCATCATTTCCATACAAGTGGGGTGATAAAACGGACAGCCCTCAGACCATTCCCCGTACATATGCAACTCGGGGAAATATCGGAGGCAACGCCCATGAAAACTGGCTTCTCATCAGATTGCTCCCTGTCCTGATTGGGCACAAAATCCCTGAAAATGATTCAACCTGGAATGTTTTAATGTGCTTGAAGGATATTGTTGAGATTGTGGTGGCCCCAGTTCAGAGTGAAGCAAGTATAATGTTCCTTGACTCCAAGATCTCTGAGCACAGACTAAGACTGCAGGCAGCGTTCCCTCATGTGAACTTGATTCCCAAACACCATTTTTTGGAACATTACCCTGCCCTCATGAAAGCTTATGGTCCACTTATCCACTTTTGGACCATGCGTTTTGAAGCAAAACACCGTTACTTCAAACAAATTGTGAGGCGTACTGGCAATTTCCGAAACATAATGAAATCACTTGCAGCAAAACACCAGTTAATGATTGGACATCATTTGATTAGTCTGACCAGTACTCCTGTAAATATCTCAAGAGTAGCTGATGTCCCAGTTGATGTCCTACATCCAAATGTACAAGAAGCCATAGAACAGGTGTCACCAGGTCAGACAAATGTACATGTGTCAAACACTGTATCAGTCTTGGGAACAACATATACTAAAGGCATGATTTTGCCTTTTGGGTCCACAGGAGGTCTCCCAGATTTTGTTCAAGTTCTTCAAATAGCCATCTTGAAAGAAAAAGTGTATTTTATTGCAAAAATGTGTATTTCTTGGTATGATGAGCATTTGAGAGGATTTGAATTGGAACTTACAGAGCATGTGGTATTTGTGGAGCATCAACAGCTTACTGACTCTTGCCCATTGGCTCTTTATAAGGTACGAGGAAGACTGATGGTGATCCTGAAAAGACACATCTGCTTGGAATAGTGAGTATTGCTGGGTTGCATGGGACATCACTAAATGTTATAGTCTGATAAGTAGTTATTAATAGGGATGTGGGCAGGAAAATAACTTTAATTGACTAATCACAAATTATTTGTAGATAATAATTGGCTTCAATGAGGCACCAAATACAGCGCCTTGTGTAATCATGTGTACATAATTAATAGATTAAAAGTCAACTTTGAAGAGATTAGTTGATGAATGTGTAAAAACCAGTGAATCGATTTGCAATGATAAAATATTGGCAGGTTAATCGTAGCTGTATCAAAGCTCTCTGATGCTGATACGATTCTCTGGAGTTTCACTCAGGGTAAGATTTTTGTATGGCTTAACTTGCAACATTTAAGGCAGATTTTCTGTCTTTTAATTCAAAAAGATCTTTGTTTTTTTTAACACAAAATAGGACACTTGCTCCTCATTTTAAATAACATAATTTCATAAGCTACAGTTAAAGGTGCATTATGCAACTTATTAAGTGGAAAAAACTGTATTTGTGCATATTTGACCTTTTTAGTGACTCAGTGGCTGTATGGGTGCAACATGACACCTTTGCTTTCCAACACAGTGGTCTCTGTGATGCTCAAGGATCAATTGTTTTGGGGTTTCTGGTAAGTTTTGGGCCCGAACCCCTACAAACAGTTTATCCTGGAGCGTCACAGAGACCACTGTGTTGGGAAGCAAAGGTGTCATGCTGCACCCATACAGTTATTAAATCACTAAAAGGTCAAATTTGCAAAAATATCTTTTTTTTTTTTTCAATTGAAACATTGCATAGTACACCTTAAGTGTCAAAATAAATATTTTAGTTGTAAAATTATTATAATTTTGTTGTGGGGGGGTCTACATTGTCAGTTTAAAATTTGAATCAGGGATTGAGTGAATCCTTACATTCTTTGAAAAGTGTGGTCTAAGCCTGCGTATACCTAATCACTGATATGTGCACTGCTTATAGCACCATGACCATGGTGTCGCATGCAGAGACTTCTCTCAACCCAGGTGTTTAATTGTCTTTTTTTCTATAAATTTTACTAATGTCTTTTCATTTCTTGTCTCAACAGATCATAGCAACTATGGATACACATGTCAGGTTTCGTGTCTTATTGGACCACATTGTAAAAAAAGTGTCTTTTCCTGAAATGCCCACTCTCCAAGAGTTGATAAAAGGAGTACAGGAAACCTTTGCAATTTCAGAAGACATAAGCCTTCAATACAAAGACACAGATTTTGATGATTTCTTTACATTGACTTCGACTGATGACCTCAAAGACAAAGACACACTAAAGATAATATATGTCGAGCCACTAACATTGATTCTCTCCAACATTAATTGTGACTCAACTCTCAATAGCTCAGTAGAAATGGCGTTCGAAAAATCATCCCAGTGCTCTTCCTCTGCTGAGTCAGATGATACAGTAATTTTACCACCACCTCATCCAACTACGCCAATGCACCAGCCGTGGCCCAGAGAATTTCCGCTACCATGTTTTTCCTACACCACAGAGATGGCGCTTAAGCAAGGGATGATTGAATATGAAAAAGATGGAACCCTTCTGTGTCACAATAAATGCTTTCCTCGCCTGAAGACAAACATTCTTGAGTGCTTAGCGGACGCAATGTATACATACACAGCCTACGCCAATGATACCCAGCGGTATGCTGTTGCTGAAGCCCTCGTAAATAAATACCCATGCTTGAGAGAACCAGGTTCCTTTAATGGCCTTTATGGATGGCAGCAGAGTTTAAAATATAAAGTTGGAAATTACAGGACCAAACTGCGTGCCCTTGGTGTTCCTGAAGTCATGATTAATACTCTTAAGCAAAAGTCATCAGACAAACCAGCAAAAAATGTCAAAAAGGCAAAAAAGTGTGAATCAAATTACTTTCCACCTGTACCTGCTTGGGAGACACCAGAGTCCCTTGAAATCACAAGAGTTCAGCTTCTTGCAGAGACAAAGACGAAAAACAATGACCAAGTGATAAATGACCTGATGTCCCAAACCTTCAGCCTACGAAGGCAAGAAGTTTTATCTGAAGGATCCAATGTTGCTACTCTTCTTGATCGGTGGCCAGCCCTTTTTGATGAATCTCAGGTGTGGCTCTAAAATGTTGTCGCAAAGTGTATATTTACATAGTTTTGTATCAAAAATGTTTTTTTAACCACTACGACACACTTGTCTGCAGATTTGTCAAGAATTTCAGCGGCTTACTGGAATATCTCTGGAGCCAACATTTATCCGAGAGTTGGACAAACATACAGCCAAGATGTTATCACTATTCAACTCAAAAGGTGGCGCACTCGGTGAAAAGATGAAGCCTTTAATTATGGAGTTGGTTCAGGTAAATACTTTTACGATGTATGAACATTTTAGACTTACAATGTGAATTAATGTGGGTCCCTGGTTGGTGGTGGGAGATAAAACATGTCTATAATAAATTTGAATGAAATTCATGTGTCTTATAGAATCCATCTTCAACGGTTGAAAAGAGGAGAGACATTTTGCTGAGATGCCTCATGGCGTACATTGGGGAGAACCAAGCTGACCTTATTTGTGATGACCAGGTACAATGTTTTCCATTTTGTATAGATTGTTTAAAGTATTTATCATTTGAATGTTCAAAATTAAAGTGCGTTAATGTTGCTAAAATTAGGTTTGGATTTTTTGTTTTTTAACAAGAAGAGCACTCAGAGAGCACACACCTCAGCCAAGGCAGCTTAATTTTTTGTGATCCGGATCACCCCCAAAATGTAATAATTTCTTCATTAAGTCATTGCTGACTGTCCCTGAAAGTTTCATCGTAATCCATCGATTAGTTTTTGAGTTATCTCACTTGAGTTAACACACTTGACAGTGTGTTTAGTTAACACTAAACACACTGTCAAGTTTAAACATTATTTGTCTCCTTAAACAGACCAGCGGGTTCACTGAGGATCTCAGCTCCTACCCAGTGATGATCTTCACGTCTCAAGAGACCTACGGGATTGTGATTGATGGCCAGCCAGTCTTGAAAGGTTTGGCCACGTTGGCAAAATCTTGCTGTCTTCTGGTTGGTATCATCTATGCTCTTGATTTGAAATATCCACCCAAAGTCAAGCACACTTTTGAGGTCTTCCAGAGACTTTTTATGGGGCTAAATCCTTTGCGCCCAAAACCCTCTAATAGATACACCGGTTTAGTCAAAAAATTGACATAGGTTTACAATGATTGCATCATTGTAATGTGATTGACGTGGTCAATCACATTACAATTTCTTTCCTGTACTTTTGTTATCGTTTGAAGTTCTGATTTTTGCATTTGTTTATAATCTTTTAATTTTCCATTGCTAGCAATGTCAATATACCCAGTTGTAAAAAGGATGATACACTGTACAAAATCTATACTCAGAAGTTATTTCTTGCTGTCACTTGCTGAGAATTCCATTTCTAACTGGTGTACATTATTTTTGTCTAATGTACAATATAATTTATGTTCTGTTTTTTGCCGTCATTTTCACTGCTACAAAGCCAGTGTACATATGAATAGAAAAAATGTAAATGTTTAGTATTATGATGATGATTGGATTGAATTTGTAGAAAAAAAGGTTTTATGAAGGTTTTATGGTAGTAGTCTTCTGTGTAAATCAAAAAATTGCCCAACCTAGGTCGTATTTCAGTCACCTGTTTTCTAATTTGGCTTTTGATCAACTTCCCAGCTCGCTACCGTCATAACCATAGCAATGGGTCGTTGTTGTTGTTTATCGTTGTTGTTGTTATCATTATTGTTTTTGGTTAAGAAAAGGGCTTTATTGTTGCCAAAGAAAGTAGACACTTTGCTGCTGCTTACATGTTCTAATGTGTTTGGCTTTAATTGTTTAAAAAAAATGTTTGTTAAAACATTTGATGCTGAATAAATGTTCAACATTGCAGAAAAATAACTTTGTTTTTGGTATTACATTTAAGTTATAGTTCATTAATAGTAAATTAATTTAAATGGTTTATAGTGATATTAAATTAAGATGCATTAATCATGAAAAAATATTTAGAACACAAAGATATGAATTAAATTGATTATCATGAAGTTGGTGTGCTAATCAGAATATAAAAACGGGTGGAGAATTATTAATTTTGAAGTTGTTTTGCTTTGTAACAACACAAAAACATTCAGTAAATCAATCACCTATAAGTTATAGTTTTGCTTTGTAACAACACAAAAATGTTCAGTAAATCCATCACTTCAAAGTCAAAGTTTTGCTTTGTAACAACACAAAAATGTTCAGTAAATCCATCACTTCAAAGTCAAAGTTTTGCTTTGTAACAACACAAAAACATTCAGTAAATCAATCACCTATAAGTTATAGTTTTGCTTTATAACAACACAAAAATGTTCAGTAAATCAATCACTACAAAGTCATAGTTTTGCTTTCTGTCAAACTTAATTTAATGTTTTTTATTACTTAATAAAAAGCTGAAGTTGACAGTACACAAAATGCCCGATGGAACCGCTTACGTTAATTTTTTTATTTCTGATGAAAGCAACACTTTTTACAGTGTAGTTCTGCTACATATGTATTTATAGAGACCACAATCTACCAAAGCAAGCAGGAACCTAGAAGAAGGCTGTGAAGACTCAGCTCATTAGAGCAGGGTGGATGATGTGACATGCCAAAGGTTACATGCAGTGTTATATCCAAGTCGGTGTAATAAGATTCAGGGACATTTTATTATACTTGGGTTGAATGTTCTTCTCCTCCTAAGGTGATTAAGAATGAGCAAGCAGAGGTCATGTGAAACATTTGGACTAACAAACTGATAACCTGACAAACTCACTAATTGCTGATCAGCAGTTTTGGAAAAGTAGTTGTGGCAGACACAGTAATCCCCTTGAGGAGTGATATCATACAGACTTTACAGTACAACAGGTAATGCATTCCAATAGGTTATACTAGGACAACAGACCCTCAGTGCAAAGCGAGCCATCCAAAATATCCACTGTGATGTCACAGGTATGGACAACTATGTAATTATGTACTTTTTACATTCTTGAAATTACTAGTAAGAATGCCTAAAACTGAAAATGCATTGAAAAAGAGCAACTCTGTTTATAATAATTTGTAATAACAGATTTCTGGTTGACCTTCCTGTTTACTGAACAACAGTGTTCCCCTGACACCCAGACCCCTTCACACCAAGGTAAAGCACCTAATGTTTGTCAATCAACATTAAGAGACTTCTGAAAAGCTGTAAAAGTAATAAACATACATATACACCTATTTAAAGCTTCACATACTTTTGCCACAAACCTAATAAACTGCTATTAGGTTAATGAATATAATCGTTTGAAGTTCTTATATATGCAACCAGGTTGAAAATATATATTTGTTTTGTGTTTGAAATATCACCAAATCCTGATTAATATTGTTTTTATATGAGAAGAGGTGTTTTATTGTCAATATGCATGTATAAATGTTGTTTTCAAACTAAAGTGTTAATATCTGTAGTGTCACTTTAAGAGGCTTCAGTGCGAGTACCATCGTCCCCAGGCTTCTCTCAGGCTGCGTCCGAATAGTCCCTCCTATCTCCTTTCCTATCCACCTTAACCCCTGTGGATGACATCACAAGGCTGCTATCCGGAGTTTCTGAGATGTCCCGCCCTAAACAGCCTAGGGTTAGGCATAATACACAAAATAATGAAAATGTTTTGCTTAATGTTTAATGGAATGAAATGACTGAAGAATACTACTACTACTACTAAACAGCCTCAATTCCTCTAACTGCCTCTCCCAATCTACCAGAACCAGGCCACGCCTCTACTTTTCTGCACTCGCATCGCGGAACATAACAAAGTTGCATTGAGTCACATTGATATAGGTCTATAGGTCAGGTAAGAGCCAAAATCATATTTACCTGTTTGCTGTTGTGACGTGCGGCCTCATTCCCGTGCACAGTTCCGCATTCACTTTGATTGACAGGAAAACAAAGCCTATTGCCTGGGCCAGAGCCGTATAAAGAAAGAGTTGCGACAACTCTGTTCACTCCAATGGTTTTTTTTTTTTTTTTTTTACAGCAATGGCTCATGGAGCCTCACAATTGTTCCCAAAAGTGATCAGTTTATTATTGTAGCCAATGGAGCTAGAGCGGATTAGACGGTTTGTGATGCACTTTTGAACGGTAAGACGTTATTATTATCATCATCATCATCCTCATCATCATTATTATTATTATTTATTTTATTATTATTATTATTATTATTATTATTATTATTATTATTATCAGCATATCTAAACCCATTAACGTGCACATTAAGGCATGTTAGTGGATTATCCCCTGCTGAACTAGTAATTTTTCTTTTTCTTTTCATTTTTTGTATTTTCATTTTTTATTACTATTATTATTATCATTTTTTTTCATTGTGAGATACACTGTTGTTGTTTTCAAGTTAAAAAAAGAAGAAATGTTTGAATATGATCGCTTCGCAGATTTTTTAATTGTTATAATCCTGATTTTTTATTTTTTGTAGTTTGCTCTTGCTGATTTTGGCTAATCATTTGTTCTTCCTCACTGGTTCGTACATTTTTGGAATGGGTAGAGCATCTCCATACAGCACAGCAAACTGCATGACAAGTTATTAATGTTTCTGACTTTGTTAGACATTTATTTAATGACTTTATCTTGGTACATAAGTGCATAGTAAAAAATCTGTCTATTTTTATATATAAATGAACATAATGTGGTGTTTTTTAATAACCCCCCCGTTTTTTTTTTCTTTTTTTAAAGAAAATTCAAAGCAATACATCCCGTATACAATACATATTAACACATTTTTTCACCAAATTAATGTTGGCTTTAACTATGTCAAAAAAGCAGGTAAGCTGTTTACGCTAATTATTAATATGAATTTACATTAGGAAAAAGTATATATTTATGGCAGTGACGGTGTACTGTATACAGTACATATTGTCAGTCAATGCTGTTATTGATCACAAATTACCAAAAATCCCAGTTATGTCACGAGGAATTAATTGGTACAACACTGTACACTAACTTCCAGGAACAAATTCAGTCTTACATGAATCACGTGACGATCAAGCATTTCTCTCTATACGGCTCTGGACTGGGCGCACTCAGCAATCATTTCCATTAATATAGGGGTCTATAGAACGAAGGAGGGACTTATATACATTAATGTATATGAATGATTTCAAAAGAATGATACATAAACATAGATTTCTCTGAAACTCCGAATATCAGCTTTCAGGAAAGGTGTTAGGCATTCACGTTTGTTTTGACAATCAGACGTACTTCCACGAGGTGAGGTAATAATCTGATGGCTGTGAAGGTCTGCCGTGGTGCAAAAACAACACATTTCCAAAAATGGACTACTAAAAGCACATTTATAACACTTTCCACTGATACAATCTCAAATATCACAAGGTTTAAATGTAAATCAAAGAAAAAGAGGCTACCAGGCTACAAGGAACAAAAGTGAAACTAAAAGAACATTGGCCACGTTTACATGGGAGCTTTAATTCCTCTGTAAAGCGGAATAAAAGTTATTTCCTCTTTAACCTGCCCTTGGAAACATTCCTAATGCTAATTTAACTCCAAATTAAAGTTAATTCCAAATCAGGTGGCTGGTTTATTCCGCTTTTAATTCCGAATGAGATAATTCCTCTTTCTTGTAAACACTTGGTTAAAGCCGCTTTAAGTTAATTCGTATCGTTTTGTGCATGCGCGATTTGCGGCAATAACGAGCTGGTGACGACATAATCCAAGACGGCGGCAGCCCGGACTTCAGCCTAGACTATTTAATAAAAGCCTTAAAAGACATGGATATAATGAAAAGAGTGGATGGACGGAGGCATAAACATTCGGACTTTCACACAGACACACACAGACTTATTAAACACACACGAACCTCGGTAAACGGAACAGGCTTCACTGGACAGCTGGCACTAGGACCCGGAGGCGAAGTAAATGCGTCCCCGTACTGCATTCACAGGCTGTAATATCACCAGTTTATCATTTTACCAGTTGTTAGAGCTACTATCTTTACCAGGGAGCAACTATTTATTCCTGGTAATTGTTTCCCAGAGTTTTACTGGGCTTTTTACCAGTGAGTAGTTCCTATCTCTCTTCTGCTCCGTGGTCCAAACTGAAATTGTGTGTTATTGTCGAGCTGCTGCTTCAAAACTACAATCAAAATAAAAGTGAAAACAGTTCTCATGTGTGGTCGTCTGTGTAATAGCCGACAATAAAAGGTTTTTTGTGTGTTTTTCTTGATAGATGTGATACGTCATGTTCACCCCGTTCAATCAGAGCCTTCCCAACCCTCAGACCTAAAGCGGAATTAAATAAAGCCGAACAAACCATGTAAACCTCGTTTGGGAATTACCATTTCCATGTAAATACGAAGCAGAACACTTTAATTCCGAATGATTTAATTTGAAATAAATAATTCCAAATTAAAAAAACATCATGTAACTGTGGCCATTGTTGGTGGTTGCTCACACTGACCTTTCACTCAGAACTATGAAATGAATAAAACATAATGTGGCTAAAAATGTCTCTGATCCCTTTTCTTGAACCACAGAGTGTCTGTTTTATGTCAGTTATAATCTGATAATATGTCATTCAAATTCAATTCAAAATTGTTCAAGGCATATTATTGTATTGGTAACTTACGTGATCTCCGTTACTTGTCGGTCGTGATACGTTTCCATAAACGCTCGGATGTGCGTGTCCCTTTAAATATAGTAATTGTGAATTAGCATTATCTGGGTTGCGTCTGAATAGTCCCTCCTATCTCCTTTACTATCCACTGTTCCTTCACCCCCGGAAGTGTTTAAGTGGTGGCGATGATCAAGAGCGTCCAAATTCTCTTTAAGCTAAGAAAAGGAGGCTCAATGCTTCCCTTTTTACCTGCTTTAGCCTAGTAAACGCTGATACATCCTTTATCAAAGGAGATGAGGGCTGCGTCCGAATAGTCCCTCCTATTCCTTTCATATCCACTTTTCCATAACCTCGTGGATGACGTCGACGTCACAGGGTTAAGGAAAGGTGTTAGGAGAGGAGTAAGGAAAAGGCCATCACATTTGTTTTTACAATCAGATTCACTTCAACGAGGTGACGAAATATTCTGATGGCTTGAAGGTTAGTAACGTCTGTCGTAGTGAAAAAACTCCACATTTCCGAAAATTGACTACAAGCACATTTATAACACTTTCCAATGATATAATCTCAGAAAAAACAAGGTTTGAACTTAAATCAAAGGAAAAGAGGCTACAGGCTCGGAACAAAAGTGAAACTAAAGAATATCTCATTAAGAATGGTTGCTCACACTCACCTTTCACTCAGAAATATGAATTATGTTGAATAAAACATAATGTGGATAAAAGTGTCTCTGATCCCTTTTCTTGAACCACAGAGTGTTTTATGTCAGTTGTAATCTGATAACATGTCTTACATATGATATGTGCTCTCCCCCGTCTTGTTCACTCTCTATACATCTGACTTCCAGTATAATGAGCTCTACCACATGCAAAAATACTCAGACGACACTGTGACAGTTGGTTGTGTCAAGGATGGACAGGAGGAGGATTACAGGAGCCTGATTGAGGACTTTGTGATGTGGTGCAGCTCAAACATCGGCAGCTAAATACCTCCAAGACCAGGGGTCACCAACATGGTGCCCGTGGGCACCAGGTAGCCCACATGGACCATGTGAGGGGCCCTCAGGAGCTCTAGTCACCAATAAGCTCCATCTAAAATCTGATTTACTTTCCAGGATTCAAACTCACTAAGATAAATACATATGAGATATGACAGTTGTAATTCATACTTAGTAGAGTTAAATACTGCTGCACGTAATCAAGTTTTAGTATTAAATTACCATCTTTAAATGTTTATTTTTTCTAAAACACTGTGACCAATGTTCCTAAGTATTGCAGATTTGGTGTATGGTCAGTGGTATGTTATATATAATATGATATATATAAAATATATAACCAAGGGAGAATTTCATAAAATACGACATGTAATAAGATCAGTTAAAAGTTGGTTGTTAGCAGCTCTTAAAATAGGAAGATGATAATTTTCTATGAAATGTAATGAAAATTTAGCAATTGCATAAATTAAGAGAAATAAAGTGTTGCATGTTAAAACTTAAACATTTCCTACCTTTTTTAGTTACTGCTAGCCTTTCTTATTATCTTAACCTCTAATTAAAGTGAGACCATGAACGTTTAGTATTTAAGAAGTGCTCTTCTACGGTGGTTGTAAAAGCTCACAACACAACACAAAATGAAAGCGCACACAAATACAAAACTACACAACACAACACAGAATGACAAACGCCACAACGCAACACAAAACGAAAGCGCACACGAAATATCTGTAAAATATACAAAAGCAGTCCGATAAAAATCCACGAAGAAGAGTGAAGAAAAGATCAGGCCCGTGAAAGGATCAGTCACTGACACCAACGTGAACATCACTTTTCTTCGTGCATTTTTTTATGTACCTCCGTTATCGTCACTCTTCTTCGTGGATTTTTATTGGACTGCTTTTGTGTTGTGTTGTGGAGTTTGTATTTGTTTGCGCTTTCTTTTTGTGTTGCGTTGTGGCGTTTGTCATTCTGTGTTGTTGTGAGTTCTTATGGCACATTCACACCAAATGAGTCGAAAGCATCAACAGCTTCAGGTTTACATAGACAATATATAGTGGACGAGTCTCTAATAGCGTCAAGAGGTCCCACTGCACATCCCGCCCTTCCTGTGTAGTGCGTTTTGAAGCTTTAAGCACGGTGGGCGCTGCGCAATTTGAGATATCCCGCTTTCGACGTGCGTCTGGCGCCTCCAGCGTGGCCGATGATGGAGTTGGGATTGTTGAACTTTTGGGGCATATCACGGCGCGTCGACCAATCAGGAGCTTTACCCAACCGTAATGTATTCAGAATAATGAAAAAAAAAACACAAACAGGAGACAGATGAACAGGCACTCTTCTGCTGGAATAGAGCGCATGTAGTTGGTGTCCTAGTAGGTGATGCGAGTGCCGATGAGGGTCAGCAGGTCGTCAAACTGGGCCAGTGAGAGACGGAAGTAGTGCTGAAAGTGACTCTCCTCGTCCGAACGCAGCTCTGGTGAATCCAGAAACGCCCTTCGACGACGTTGTCTGGCTTTATTTATCAAATGAAGCCAAGCCACTCTCTCAATAATGTAAAGCCAATTAATGGGAGTCTGAGGCAGCGTGTTCAGCAAGGAACTCCAAACTTTATTCTCCATTCAACCAAACTTCTCTATAGCCCTCTGACATCACAGTGCACAGACTGAGTCACACCAAAATACATCCGACCAGAAACACAGCCCCCTCAACACAATAATGTTCCCCACCACTTCACAGTCACTGGGTGAATTATGAAAGTAACTGATCGCCACAAGCACCATCGGCAACAGAAAAGCCTCCCTTCTCTTCCCAACTTGTTTGGACCAGCATCTTCGATGCTGGTGACAAGCATCTGATTCAATGAACACAAGCGTCCAACTAGGGGCATGAGGCACGATTTTGACGCCCTAAACACTTCTGGTGTGAACGTAAAATGGTAAATGGACTTCATTTTATATAGCGCTTTATCACCACACTGAAGCAGTCTCAAAGCGCTTTACATATCAGCTCATTCACCCAATCACTCTCACATTCACACACCAGTGGGACAGGACTACCATGCAAGGCGCTAGTCGACCACTGGGAGCAACTTAGGGTTCAGTGTCTTGCTCAAGGACACTTCGACACATAGTCAGGTACTGGGATCGAACCCCAAACCTCTCGATCAGTAGACGACCCACTACCACCTGAGCCACGGTCGCCGTGGCTCAGGTGGTAGTGGGTCGTCTACCACCTGAAAACGTACCATTAGGGCGTTTTGTGTTGTGTTGTGGGGTTCTTCATTTTGTGTTGTGTTGCTTTACAGCCACCATACTTATTAACTGGTAGCCCTTCAGACTACACAGTACTTAAGAAGTAGCTCACAGTTTCAGAAAGGTTGGTGACCCCTGTCCAAGACCAATGAGATGGAGGTGGACTTCCGGTGGAACAAGCCACATCTACAACCTGTTTCCATCAGTGGGGTCGACGTGGAGTTGGTCAGGACCTACTGGTCTCTTGGGCTGCAGTTGGATGACAAGCTGGACTGGTTTCTACCTACAGGAAGGGACAGAGCCGTCTGTACTTCTTAAGAAGGCTGGGGTCCTTCAATATCTGCAAAAAGCTGCTGCAGATGTTTTACCAGTCTGTGGTGGCCAGTGTACTATTCCATGCAGTAGTGTGCTGGGGAGGAAGCTGCAAGATGTGGGATGCAGCACGGCTGGACAGACTGGTGAGGAGGGCTGGCTCTGTGGTGGGCACGGAGCTGGACTCACTGGTGATGGTGGCAGAGAGGAAGGAGACAAAATACTCTCCATCATGGTCAACACCCACCACCCTCTGCACAGCACCTTCACCAGGCATGTTCAGTGGCAGACTGCTGTCACTATCGCTGTCACAAACAGGCTCAAGAACTCTTCTGTCCCCCTGGCCATAAGACTGTACAACATGTCACTGTCACGGCAGGGGAAAGGAACACAGTGACTACTGGACTTATCTTTCATTTTTTATTTGGTTCTCACTAGTCATCTGCACTGCTGTCCTAAGAGTCAGCCTCTAGTTGGACACTTAATGCACATTCTGACAATCACTTTATTTTTGCACATTTAATGTTTGGACACTTTAATGACATTCACTCTTTTTATGTCTGTTTTCACCTATTGTTTGGACACTCAGTTGCTCATCTGCTATCACTTTATTTCTTCATTTCTGCACCTTTTAATGTTTGAACACTATAACAACAATCACATCAAGTTGCATTTGTAATTTGCACTCTTAATGTGCACTGACTGTTTAATGTCTGTTTGTGTATATTATATATGGAAGGGAGAGAGGACAGCGACTGTTCATTAGTTTTATTGTTTAAAGTTTATTTTATTTATTACTGTTTACTGTCTACTTTTTACTATTTATTGTTTGCTGTTTATTGTTTACTGTTTATTGTACTTATATGTTTTGTATACCGCTACTGGATGCCTTGACTTTCCCTCGGGATCAATAAAGTATCTATCTATCTATGTGGGTTTTAGATTATCTATTTAAAGTTGTTCAAGGCATATTGTTGCTTTGGTCATGAGTTTACGTAAGCGCTCGGGTATGTGTGTCCCATTAAATGTTGTTGCCGCAAGGAATTGTGGGTCAGCATTATCATGTCTCCTTTGGTAAAGGATGCATCAGTGTTTCCTAGGCAAAAGGAGGTAAAAAGGGAAGCATTGAGCCTCTTTTTCTCAGCTTAAAGAGAACTTGGACGCTCTTTATCATGGCAACCACTAAAAGAATCTGCGCAACACTGAACTGAGAGGGGGTAGGCTCTTATTTTACTCGTCAGTTTTGAATAATAATTTTGGATTTAGAATGATGTAAACTTTGTTTTATTCATAAACAAATGTTAGTCTTTAGGTTATGAACATGCAGTTAATGTGTTAGTCAAATTTAAATTTTGTAAAATGACTTTTTGTAAGTTTTAAGGTACGCATTTCCACGTGTTAGCTTACAGGTTCTTTTGGTTGTGCATCTGCTAACGGGAGCTTGAGGCCTGTGTGCTGTCTGTGGAAGAGACTGCATGTTACAGAGCCTTATGGGTTTTTCTGTTCATTTGTACAGACTACTTCATCACTCTGCCTGTGTTAAAGAGCAACCAGCAGCTGATCATGGTTCTTCTTGAAATCACCACAACATGGAACACAAGGCAGAATATACAAGGATTAACATATGTGCATCCAGCTTAAATGAAAAACTGTTAAAAACTAAGCACACCCGTTACATATACTACAAAAATATCATGTAAATGAACAAAACCATGCTCAATGCTTTTGCTACAAAAAATGATGAAATAACCAAAACCAAGAGCACTTAGAGAACCCAAACCTCAGCTAAGCGCCAAGCAGTGATGTGCAGTCAGGGTAGGCAAGGTAGGTAGTGTCTATCCAAGGGTGAATTGATAATAAGATTTTTGGTTTAATTATAACATAATTACAAATTATTAATTTTATATTTCCGATAGCCTTCAGTACCTAAAAGTTTGAAAGTGTTAGCATTTTGTGCTTTTCATAGCCCAAATGACTATTTATCGCCACGCTGCCTTTGGACGTAGCCGCGCTATTCTAAATGCTTTACGTACCTTCAGAGTGCATTAGTGAATTGATACAGCGTGGCTGGCCACTGCTACATTCTCTCGCTAGTGGGCGGGACAGCACTACAGGCAGGATGACAGCGCTAGACATGATAAAGAAACTTTCTTTTGAGGAAAAACGACAGCTTTTAAAAGATGGGAGACCAACACCTGATAACCAGACCTTCAGCAAAGGTAAGGTCAGAAAATTGTTTGTATTTTCCACAGTGAATGGTAGGATTGGCTTTGTGGATACGCCTCACTGAGGCTGTTCTGGGTTGTTGTCATTTTCTCCGTGTTTCTATGTTTCCAACACAAACAACAGATGTGCTGCCGTGTCATGAGATATATTTTGTTGGGAGAGTATGGAGACTATATTAAATAATTGTTTATGTTTTTTAATGGTGTTTTATGATGTTGATTGTGTTAGATGGCTAAATACTTGTTCATGTGGATCTTGTTGGGATTTTTCTTTCTTATTATGAATTTTATATTTTGATAAGTGCATTGAGATGACTTTGTTGTAAATTGCGCTATACAAATAAAGTTGAATTGAGTTGAATTAACACTTGCCAGCAGAAACATATGGAATTGTCATTGGTGGTCTCGATTTGCAACGTGCCTACCCAACCCTAGTGTTCACGGCACGTAATTGGTGCCAAATATCCTTTTTGTCAGATATTGGCAGTTATCTGGATCAGTGATCCTGATCATGGTGAAATGTGAAATCCTAATCCAATCTAGATAAAACTTTGTGGGATAATTGAGAGACCAACCCAACATAACTGAGTGAAATTTGATCAAGATCTGTCAATTATAAACCATTTTGCCAATGATGAGAGATAAGTGGGTTGTTTTTTAAACTGATTCAGATTCAGTATATTGATCTGAATTCCCTCCAAATATTAAAAGAATCATAAAAAATATGTTTGGTACTTCTAACATAATCCTTCCAACAGACAAACAAACAAATAAATGGCGGTGGAAATATTATCCCCTTGGTGCTGGTAACAAAGAAAAAGGATAAAATAGAAAGGGAGTGTAGTGTTGGTGGTGTGTGTGTGAGCAGGCAGAGAGGGAGGGACGCTGTGTGATTGATCGCAGGTGTAGTGCACATGAATAATCACACATGTTCTATATCCCAGGGAACAGAACAGCTGCGTCAGTCTGCAGGGAGCTGACTAAAACCTTCTTAAAGCTGTGTTTGGAAAATATGGATCAAGATACAGGTTGCCACTCATTATTGGTTCGTGGGCAAAACATGGGAAACCAATTGCAAATTGACTAAACACAAACTAAGAGATAAGAAATTCTCATTTCACAACAGCAAGGCCTAGGTCCTGGGTTCAAGAGCTGGGGTAGACACTTGGGTGCACTACTAGAACATGTACAAA
This sequence comes from Gouania willdenowi, assembly GCF_900634775.1. NCBI lineage: Eukaryota > Metazoa > Chordata > Actinopteri > Blenniiformes > Gobiesocidae > Gouania > Gouania willdenowi. The sequence continues at coordinate 2,722,588 of NC_041066.1, forward strand.
GCAGAAAAAATAAACTTAGCTTAAGTTATAATACTCTGCATTGAAATAGATTATTGGATTGGAAAGTTAAAAAAAATGTGAAAGAAGTTCAATATGACCTAGCCCATACTTTATAAAAACAATGCTGTTTTAGGAAATCAGCCTTTGTAAAAACCAGTAATCTGATCTGCAAATGAATAGCACACCTTTATGTAAGAAAGGACAACAGTAGCCCACTATCAGCACAAACTTTTAAAGTTTTGTTCCTCTAAATAGCTTTTAAATTGTTATCTGCTGTAATCAAAGCTTTGTGCAGGTGAGCAACCTACAGTGGGTCCCCTGAAAGAAGAGGAATTTTAATTAGCATTGCTTGCAGTTTGGGTCACTAACATACACATCCATCTGAGACTGTTCAATATTTAATTAAATGCTCCTTGCTTCACACTTTTTCCACCTCAGAACACAATTCCCTATAACACATTTTATCCAAGATCTCAATTAATTAGTGCAAACAACAGCAGTCGAGGCCAACACTCAACACTCTCCAAAAGCATCAGTTTGCTGTTGTTCTTTTTAAAATTGGATTTGTTCTGTAAGAGCTACATGGACGCTATGTGCCCACTGTAGTTATCTTATCATTGGGTGGAAAACACTGTCTAAAGCTTAAAAGCAGTGCTGTCACCGGCAGGTTCTTTATTCTTTACTTTTTCACTCAGTAGATACTGTACATCTGAACCTACGTTCACTCTAAGCCCTATTCTCCCATCTGGACTTAAGCGCTCTTTTTTAAGCGCCCACAGTTACAAGCCTCTCTTTTGTACATATTTCCCGATCCAGGCTCCTGACACGCCCACTGCGCGTAAATCAACCAAAAGCAAGTAGTCAATGAATGAATGAAGGCGGTCTGAAGCAAAGGAGGCGGACTGGGCCATGATGTCATTTTTTGGGGGCTGTCCCGAAATCACGGAACGTTGAGTTATCCAATGCTTGTAAACGTCATTGAAATCCGTGAAAATGATAAAACATACTTTTAATTTGAAACGCCTTCGTTGATCAACAATGTAACAAGTTGATTTGATCAGATTACTGGAGTGTGAGGATCGGACACATTTTTCTACCCGAGCCACAGTTAAAATCTGTCTTTTTCCCCTCATATTAATGACAGACTAGCATCTGTTTGTGTGGAAAGCCTGAATTTATTAACTTCTTACATTCCTGCATTTAGAAATGATCAGTCGTCATCATCATCATCTCCCATCAATGTTTCACTTGTTATTTACTCTTGTAGTGTGATCAAACTGCGGCTTTACGTTATCCACAGTGTTAAAAGAGTTGGACTTCAGTCTGACATCAGTCAGAGTTTCATTGTAACGAGCTGCAGCAGCCAAGGCACACGCCGCGGCACACACAGCTGATAAGCTCACTGTCGCTTTGGATACATTCTTTTCGGGAGTCTATTCTGCAATATTATGAGTCCGTGTGGCTTAAATTGTAACTAAGTCCATACTTCTAGTGCAATAAAATGTTTCACCTTATCAGGGCACTGCACTTACCAGGGTTAGTAGCACATAAGAAAAAAAAGATCTTAAGCAGACGGGAGAAACCCAGATTAGAATGGGAACGCCCACATTTTAGGACTGCTCCACCCAGAGTGCATAACTGGGATGGAGGCGCGCAGCGACTGACCTAAGTCCAGGGGGAGATTAGCGCGCAGCCAAAAACAGCACATGGACAGTGCATTTTGACTTACACGCATGCAAGAATAGACCCCTATATACAGTATGCTCTAACCTTTCTTCTTCTGCTGCTTATCCATGGCCGAGTCGTAGGGGGTAGCATCCTAAGCAGGGAAGCTCAGATTTCCCTCTCCCCGACTACTTGATCCTGCACTTTCTAGAGGATCTGGAGGCATTCCCAGCCGAGAGCGTGTCCTGGGTCTTCCTCTGGGTCACAGACCGGTGAGACTGTCCTGACCACCAGGGAGGCATCATAATCAGGTGTTTACAACGCTGTAGTGATTTAGGCTGTTGCCTGGTGAACTCAAAGGAAATATGCATTGTATCCATTCAACCACTGAATCTGATCAAAGCAAACAAGCCACAGGTGTGAATACAGTCTTAGATACTTGAGGAACATCTCTTAAAGCAGCAGACTGGGAGGGAAATGTTTTACCTGGACAATAGGGCAGTAACAGGTCATTAAGATATTAAGAGGTCATTAAGAGCTTTGTATGTTAACAGCTGATAGCTAAGGCAATGGATGTTGCTAGTCTTGTAACACCTGATCATGGCATAGGCTTAAGAGACTCACTAAGACGGCCTTGCATCCTCCTACTTCTGGTTATTCAATACATGCTGTTAAGCTGCTCTTGATAGTTTTTGTTGGTATGTTTACTTTGAAGAGAGCAAAGGGTGTAGATGTTGTGTTGCTCCTCTGGGGTTCAGAGGGCATACGTGTGTGTATGAAGTACTCAGCTTGCCTGTGATAAAGAATAGAGGCAGCACATGTTATTCTTCTTCTTCAGGATTGTTCTTCTTCTGACATATTTTCACAATCAATAACAGCAGTAATCCAGATACTTATTCTATTCTAAATGACCTTAAAGAGTCCCAAAGTCCATGTGGCCATAGCTTAGTAAAGCTATACTAGTCAGTCACACATTATAATTACACAATTACAGTTTCTCAAAAGTTACAAAAATACAATACAAAATGTACATTGTTTTTAACCCAATGTATTTTAATGTATTTATACTTTTTACCCTTTTTGCATATCTTCACTATGAAATGAATCACTATTTATCTCTATTCATATGTATATCTTTTTAACTTGTAAAGATATTTATCTTTTTAACAATAACTCTGAAATACGCTTTTAATCAAAACACTAAGTTTAATATATAATTCACTAAACACGTGCACAGCAGTAGCCCTATACCTCACAATGGCTGCTCTGTATCTAATACAGTAGTACAATAGCATTACTGGTTTTTGGTAATAAACTCTAAATATGTACCTTTGGTAACAAATAAAACTCAGTAATTGTCCTATTGTATGAAAAACATTTCATAGATGTCTTTAAATCTGATACTCAAGTGGTTCTCTGTACCAAAAACTGGTGTGGATTAGCCTTTTCCACATTGTAATTTCCCTTACACCTGACCATTAGATTAGCAAGTTAGCTTAAAACACGATCACAATTTACTCAAAAACTTCGTACAAACTTTGTTTCTTTTTGACTCACATTTAACAATATTACCTTAAACACCTTAGAACTCAGATGATATGCATACCATTTGTGAAATTTTAGTGTTTACTAACCTGTGATGAAGAATAGAAACAGCACATACGTTCAGCTGCATTTAAACACGAAGTTTATTCTTCCTCTGTGGTGCCTCACCTACTCTCTATCAGTGCGCGACATGCGTCATCTACTGGACGGCGTAGGGATTACACTTAACTCAAAAATAACAACCAAATGAGTTATTACATGAAAATAAAATAGTTAAATAGGAAAATAAAAATTGTAGCTGTGTCTGTTTTTACTCAACATATGCTTACTATTTCCAGGCCTCTACAGTTGCAGACCCTTACACCTTTGTGTGCATATTTACTTCTGCCAAGGAGGTAATGCTTTCACCGGTGTTTGTCTGTTCGTCCTTTAGTGTGGATTAGGCTTGGATACGGTATTACCGTTTACCACGGTGTCATAAAATAGCAACAGTATCAGTTTCAATACCGTTTAATAAATGCAACGCACTTATATAGGAGATAAAGATTAAATATCAAATATAATTTATTTAATGCCTAAACATGATTCTATGTCCAGCAACAGCTGTTTAAGTGAGTGCTGGGTGCAAAAAAAAACAAAAAAGTTCTGCAGCTGTCAGTGCAGTGCGCTGTCCTCAGAGCCGAGAGGGAACAAATTAAGACAAGCTTGACGCAAAAGCTCACATTATAGAATCAATCCTTTTCCTGCACAAGAACATGGATTGTGCTTATATTTCATACGTGGATTATGTAAGGAGTTCCACTGTCTCTGGTGCCGCGACGTGCACTGCGTACCTGTGTGTGTTTTACGTGTGATTGTTTCCCTGTGTGCTAAACTTGACAGCTGTCTGTTAATAAACGCAGGCTTTTCACTAAAACAAACATAAATATGTAATTTGTATGAGGAAAAAATAGGTTTTAATTGTCGGTTTCAGGTCAGGCTCTGATATAAATACCTAATGTCTGCCGGACCTGTAGGTTATCTGTGTTTAAAAGCAAATCAGCACAACAAAAATCCAAAACAAAATATATGTCTCTCTTTTTCTTTTTTTCTTGTCCTCCTCTGCACCTGCTCATTCATTCTCTGGCTCCGCTGCACAAAAACTGAGAAAAATGCACACGAGGGTAAGATTGGAGTCACAAACCATTCACACTGGAGTCTCATACAGGTCACATTTTAAATATTACACACACATGCACACACACACACACACACACGCGCGTTCGGTGTGAACACACCCTAAGCCTTACATCATAATTTTTATTAGTCACAATATTACCATATACCACGGTAAAATAGGGAGGCTGTATAATGGTATCAATATTTGGATACCGCCCAAGCCTAATGTGGATATTTAGTAGCATCTCAAAAAGTTCTCAACAGATTTATATGAAATTTGGTGAGCTTGATAGACAATGTCAAAAGAAGGAATGAGTTGGATTTTTATTGTAATTATGGGGTTTTTGCTGCACTAAGTTTTGTCTCTTCTCCACTACTGCTGAACTAAAACAGGTTTGTAATAACTTTCCATCCTTTAGGGATTCTGAAAGTCTAAAATACAAAACTAAAGTTGGATTCCTCATGGGAGACAGAGGGAATGTATGAGCTACCTATACAGCCTGTGTGTGTGCGTGTGTGTGTGTTCCTCCCTGTGTGTCCCACATCTCTCAGCTGCACCTCAATTCTAATCACCTTGTGTGTTTTAGTCCTGTCCTTTGTCTTATCTCCTCAGGTTTTTAGTGAATTAGGCTTTTGAAAATTTGTGCTCTTGTTGCCTAGTGAGACTTTTATTTGGAAAAGAAATTATTCACCTGCAGAGACTGACAGCAAACGTGTAAAACAATCTTCTGCGAGGATACAAGATGTACTCCAGGCTTTCACCTACTAATGAAAACCAACTCCTCAGGGCCTTAATCAAAATCCAGGACCTACATCTTGTATAACTATTACCACAAAATTACTAAAGCCTGAACTTATTTGTTGTTTCCTCCAGTGAATCATTTTGGCTTCTCAATGATGTTGGTGGGCTTTACTCGACTCTATTGAATGTGTCTTCAGTGCCTTCCCTCATTCTCTCGAGCAGTTCGCTCACCTCCTCCTAAATTAGTTTCTAATGAAGATCTGCCAGCAATGATTTCCTATTCCAACATCTCACATACAAGTTGATGTTGCATGCAACATAAAAACTTTGAGAGTTTAACTAATCAGTTAAGTACTCTCCTTTTTTTACTGGGCTGACTAAATCATTACAATTTTCACTCTAAATAAGCAGAGCATGACCTGCAAAGGCCTCTTCCACCAACCACGTACAGTTGCCCCTCGCTATAAAGCGGCTCACCTTTTGCGGTATCAGTGTTTTGTGGATTTTCTTTACAGTGTAATTTTTCATGTATTTATTTACAGCGTATGAACTTGCGTATGAACTTGCATTGTGCTCTGCATCCAGATTACATACAAAGTCAATAGATAGATGCGGCCCAGATGCAAAATCTTTCCTGTGCGGCGGTGCAGTCCGATTCGCAAGAGCGTTGGCCGCGCGAGTGTGCTCCAGATTTTTTGTCGTATTCACACATTCGCAGAAGTTGAAAATATTGAACTCCTGCGACTGTTTCACATGACGAAATCCAATCAGAGTCTTTGTTGACGATGACGTCAGGCCTTCAACACGGACACTGGTCTGTTCACCCATTCAACCATCTAGTAGAAGCTGTGTGTGACCACCTGGAGCTGGATGACACGGCCTTTATAACCAGGACCGGACTTGGAAGGATTTGGCATAGAGGAGAATCAGCGAGGAGGTGGTAGTAGCAGGTAAAAGTTCTCTGTAGTTTTCATCTTTGAAAGTCGGCACTGAGCTAGGATAGCATTAGCCGCTGATCACACCGGCTTTTTTCACTGGTTGTTTATGTTTATGAGAGGAGAAAAAGGAGCGCAGCTCCTCGCTTCAGCAGGCAGTGAAACTCACTGAGTTGGATGTGTCGCTGGTGGGCGGGGCTTCGCTTCAAACGCGCATATGAAGCGAACGGGGCCATTTTTTATCCTGTGCACTCTAAAGTGCTGTATGTTTGCAAGTTTTCTCCTCGACAAAGCCCACGTCTGTCTGAGAAAAGAGTATAAAGTGTGTGGAGAGGGATTTTACAGCCTTAAAACATGTATAATAAATATAAAAAATAAACTGACTACTTTGCGGATTTTGCCTATTGCGGGTTATTTTTAGAACGTAACCCCCGCGATAAACAAGGGACTACTGTACACCTAACACTTACTCATTACAATGTAATTCTATTTCAATACCTATAAAATAGACAAAAAGAAAACTTTATCACAAAGAAGTGACATAACATATGCTTAAAAAGCCACAATTTAAGATAATTTGCTCTAATAGGAGACAACAGTGAACACATTCAGGTGCCTTTATTACTTTCTGTCTGAAAGTGAATTTTTCTAGCAGAACACTACTGATGAACACAGTTTGTAAATATAAGTAACACGAGGATGATTTGAAAGTATTTTCAAATGATGAAACTTTTAATTGAATATTTGATAATTATTGCTGTGCATTTAATTTGCATAGATGCAAACTAAGAAATTTCAATCTTTTACAAGATTTTACTTTAAACTTATTGTAAATTTGGCTGTTTAAAACACACACAAGCATCGAAACGCATCCCATTTCCTCATTGTAGTGCCTGCAGCTCATGACACAGATGTACGTAGATGGATGAACTTTTTTGCTTTTCTTACAATGAAGTACTACTTGCAGTGACAGCCTTGCAGATTGGGCTTGAGAGTGATAATGACAAGGAGAAAAGCTAATCTTCAATCACAGAATATTCATTTAGGGAACGTAGAGGAAGTGTAATCGGTCTCAGTGGATCCTGTCGACCCTCCACTGTGCACAACAGCAGCATCTGCTCCAGCTGCAGTGAGTGCAGCACTTACTGAAGCAACCATTCCATTCCCTGCTCCCAAAGCGGAGCAACAAGGCTGTCTGGGCTCTCGTCTTCCTCTGCTCCCCTAGAAACATGGTTTTATTATGTTTAAAGTTCACACACGTGTTTACTTCTTTCTCTCAAGTTCCAGCTGCTCTGCCAATGCCTGATAAAATACATGGATTACAGTCACTCATTTTAATGGAGCTTGAAGTAATAGAATTTATCTCCCTTGATAGGAAAGATGCAGAGATGCATAGGCAAGTCATTATAAAATGATATACAAAATACTAACATAATAATTTTTTAAGAGGAAGAAAACAAGAATCCTACTATTAGGTAAGACTTGCAGGTTTAGTTCAGTTTACGCCCTACCTCATTTCCACATATATATATATATATCTAACCATCACCCAAGGATGAGGCCAATGGAGAGTGAATGGTTGTATTTTCTGTAGAAGCGCCTTGCGTCATCCACATTGATGAAGCAGCAAGCAGTGACTAAACATGTTCTTCCTGCTCTTCACTCTCCATGGAAGCTTTTTCCTGTAAAGAAGTGAAGCAGCTTCAGTTTAGATGTCTGTCAAAGGCTTAGTGGAAATGCTCATACACTGTAGGTTCAAAACATCACAACTCCGGCATTGGGCTGCTTTGTGGGTCTCACACTGCTGACTACCTGTGATGAAGAAAAAGCACTTGGCGTTCCACTTTATAACCTGGCCATGCTGTCCCTCAGCAGTAGAAAAGATTGAGCTTTAAATTCTTGGGACTTTTCCCACAGGTTTCTGTGATGCTTTTTACCAGCAGGCACATAGGCAGAGAGTCAAGCAGAGGCTGAACGTGTCAGCTAGAAGTAATCTGTGGAGAAGCAACTGATATAATGCAGGTATAAAAAATAAAAATAAAAGATTGGCTTGGAGAACAAAGTCTTTACCGGTGTGATTAATTATGTGGATACTGCAAGTGAGGGGCTTTTTATTTTCTTTTTTTTAAATACATTTATTTTTATGTTTTGTTCTGAACTAAAGGTGGTTGCCCGCTGAGCTGCAGAAAGCAGCAATTGGTCATTATTTATGTTTTCATCTGTTTTCTTTTTTCCTAATTTTGAAGTTTGGTACTTCTTTATTGTCAGTGCAAATTACCATAAAATAGGCTGATAAACAAAAAAAGGATTCGCTTTGTTAGACAAACAGCTCCACATGGGTTATTGCATTGCAAAAGGTCAAGTGATGCACTTGTAGAAGATAAATTCATAGACAGCTTCTATTTAGAAGGAAACAATTTATCCAAAAAAAAGTGGGGTTCCAAAATGTGTCTGTTAGCACCTCCAGGAATAAGTTGGATCATGAATCCAATGTGAACATTTTTAAATCAAAGTTAAAGGCACTCTTTTTCTCTACTGCATATAATTAAGAGGGAGATTTTTGGTCATGTGGTTGACATAATGTGTTGATGATTTTAAATGATTTTAAATATTTTGTTTGTTTGACTTCAATGTTAGATTTTAAGCTGTTGAATGTTTTCTGTTGCACTTTTTGATCATGTAAAGCACATTGAGTTGCCCTGTGGATGAAATGCGTTATACAAATACATTTGCCTTGCCTTGAATATGTGTTTAAGTTCAAGTTTAAACTCCAAAGCCTGAGGTTTGATTCAAGATCTCAGCATTTTTCTGGGTTCTTTGGGTTATTTGCATTGTCTAAAAACACATCTGTTATGTTACCTGTCTAGTATTAGAGGAGAATGTGAGCGTGTACATTCTTGAGCCGTAGAGGAAACCTGCACATTGTCCAAAATAAACTCTTCTCATCCGCTCAGCTGGACTACCACACCTCCTGATGAGTCTGAATGCAATGAGCTCTAAAAATGAACTTCTTTAAGTGATAAAAAAGATTTTTCTTGGATCCACAGTGTCATAGAGGAGGATGTGTTCATGCTTTGAACCTTGAATGTGTGATAGGTGTAATGATGAAGTAAAGCTGGACCCGATTTCGACTTGCTCTGGCAGAAGAGCTAACCACTATCATATTTATCTTTGATTGACTTAAACATAAAAAGCATCTGTCTGCTCAAAACATTGTTGGTACTGTTTGTACCAATTAGGAAGCTGCCAGAATTTATTATTTGTGATCCTATTTTTGGGACACAAATCCTGGAGTGATTTGACAAAAAGTTTTCCATGCATATCCACTCTAACACTGTCAGCTTTGCTGTGCATCTCCAGGCCTCGTTGGGAGGAAAGGCTAGTAAAAGCACACCCTGCACAGACACAGTGCAGTAATTGTGGTCAGCTAACTGTGAACTGCAACCCAGCAAATTCAAATATGTTCAATTTGGACTGGCTGATGAGTGATGGATATATTCCTCCAGATGTATTATACAGTGCCAGGCTCCAGTAAATAAAGTGGCCAACAATATATTAAAATTCTGTAGATCAGCTAGATGCTAGTTTGCTGCTACAGTCAATGGAAGGTGGTGCATAATGTGATGCATATATATTGAATCAGAAGTTTTGGTCCAAACCCACAAAGGTCATGGCAAAGTGTTCAGAGGTTGTTGGAGGTTTTGATGACATAGCCGAATATTTGCATTCTGGTGTTAATGAGCACAATTCAAATATAGCTGAAAGAGGCAGGGGTTAATATTAGGGATGCACCAATACCACTTTTTTCCAAACCATTATTTAGATATGGATACTGCCGATCCCGAGCACCGATACCGATACCTTAATGCATGAACACATACACACAAAATATAATGCAAAATGCAAAGAAATGGGAGAACCATTTTCATTCTTCTGAAAGACTATAAAACTGACAAAATGTCATACTGATTACAGATAAACTTATTGTCCAGTCCTTCAACTCAAACAAAATAATAACCTTCAGTCAGCATGCAAAGATGTGTTTTTTTTAATTGAGAGGCCAATTATGTTTAATGGAAAGGATCATCTCTGTATGATCAGAAACATCAATCACAGTGGCCCCTATTTAAAGCAGCATAGCCCAAACGGTGCACCCAGAGGCTGAGGTGTGAACACACAATGTGTTCTCCCTGGAGGAGACGCAGGGCCATGGTTCACTGAGATTAACCTCCCTGAGTGAAGAGGTGGAAATGGAGACGTTGGTGTTCACCAGAAAAAGCTCAATTAAAATCTCACAAGGACAAACATGATCATCGGCTGTGAGCCCCTTGCACCTGAGTTGCGGAGACCCAACTCTGTAATCTCTGTGCTCTGCAGAGCACTGTGACATGTTCTCTGTGCTGCACTGAGTGCAGCGTGGGGTGTCGGTGTGAATGCATGGGATCTATGTGCGGTTTTCTAACTTGCCGCAACTTGACCGCGTTGATGCCCACAATGTTGAATCAAGTAATTTTCAGTCTTTTGTGCTGTCTTTTTTTTTTTTATCATCGTCCATCATTCACCTCTGTAGCCAGGCTGCTCTGTGAGCTTTTGCACAGGCTACTGCAGCATAAAGCTGACAGTTAAAAGGCCTACTTTCTTTAAAATGTATGAATGTTTTGCATGTGGTAAACTTATTGAAATAATTTAAGAAATGTCATTTTGATATATATATTTTTTTTCTTTTCAGGCCACCCAAGGACACTTAACAATAAAAACAGTACAATACAAAGAAGAGAAAAGAAATCAATGTACAGTAGGTGAAATTATGGATGAGAATAGGCTGATTGGAAGAGATGGGTTTTGAATCTGGATTTGGGCGAATCTGTGAACATCAGCAGAGAGGAGAAGCTTTGCCTAAATACTGCAAGCTGACACAGCTGATCCACACACAAAGACACACACATTACATGCCCTGTATGTGGTAAAAACGCAGATGTTTAAAAACCTGTTTATGGAGGTGAACACTAGCATTTTGTCTGCAATCTGCACCGGACCCTGCCTGCGTTGGAAAACCCCTTCTTCCATGGAGTAAAGTGTGTTTTCTAATCCCTTATCGTGGTGTACTGTGCAGTGCTGTCCTCTCCCATAGACTTCCTAACCCTGCTCTTTCTGATTAGCTTAACCTGGAGGTCAACCCCAAAATATGCAACAGAAATGACAAGCCACCATTGAAAGCAATTGTATGCAATAGGTATCGGTTCTTGGTATCGGAGGACATTAACGAGTATATCAGTGAGTATATTAGACAAGTATCGGCCCAATACCGGTCTGATACCAGTATTGGTATTGCTGAATCTCTAGTTGATATATAACCCAAATCAAAGCACACAACACAAACTACCGTACTTATTTTGAGATATTGCTGAAGTGAATTCATTGGACTAACTGACAAAAGGAGAAGAGTAACACAAAATTAAGACATAAAAGGTGAGAGGAAGAAGAGACAAACCAAACTCCTTAAATAGTGCAGGTAACAAGCATGACTAAACTATGTGGAAAGGCTTGGATGATTGAATTTCTCAGTCCTTCACAAATGCATGCAAATAAAGAGAGAGTGGCAAAATCAAACAGAATGAGACATGAGGCCTATACAAGAATCAAATATTAACCAAAAAAAAATGCCCAGATCAGGATTAATTATTGCACAAAAAAATTAAATTATGACATTTTCTCATAGACACAAAGCAACAAAAATAATGTGCGCGGATAACAGTATATACTGTTCCTCATTACATTCATCCAATAATGTTGTATATCATCTTCTAAATCGGATCAGGTTTATAGGATGCTCGAGCAGTCATGGTTTGATTCTGTAAGACTTCTAGAATTCATACTACGTAATTCTATAAGGGTGCACGGTGGATTAGTGGTCAGCACATCTACCTCACAGCAAGAAGGTCCTGGGTTAAAGCTCACTTGGGTCCCTTCTGTGTGGAGTTTGCATGTTCTCCCTGTACGCATGGATTTTTTCCGGGTACTTCGGCTTCCTCACACAATCCAAAAACATGACTGTTAGGTTGATTGGGGTCTTTAAATTGCCCGTTGGAGTGAGTGTATGTGGTTGTTTGTGTCTGTGTTGCCCTGCAATGAACTGGTGCCCTGTCCAGGGTGTACTCCCGCCTAGCGCCCAGTGTGAGCCGTAGATAGGCACCGGCAGACCCTCGTGTCCCTGAAAAACAGGAACAAGCAGGTCTGAAAATGGATGGATGCATGGATAATTCAGTTAAAACTTCTGTAGTTTCACACTTTGGTAAAAAAAATCACAAAAACTATGTAGAGAATAAGCAAACTCTGCTCAGAGAGGCTGGAGCTGTGAATCAGCCTTTGATTCTCTTGCTACAAAAATAAAGTGAAAACAATCAAAATAAAATGAAGTGCATCGTATCCCACTAAAACACAGAACAAATGACACAAGCACAGAAGAACTTTATCACAATGTAAGATCAGTTTTGGATTCAGTAATATAACATTGAATTAATTAGTATCTCCCTAATTTGGAAAACATTAAATACAATTTTGCAAACACTTGTTCTTTATTAAATAAAGACTAATGAACCACTGACTCATAATCCAGGCATGAGATTTAACAGAAGCACTGGAGCATTATTCATTGAGAAATAGTAATAACTCAGTTTTAGCTGGTAAAAAAAAAAAAAAAAAGCCTCACACCGACTATTTTGTTTGTACAACTCTGGACTTTTGGGAATAGGATTATTACTTTTAAACAACATCTTCAGCAACATTTTCTTTTCATAAAAACAAGAATGCATTTCAAAATCGCATGTGACCCACATCTCTAGATTGGTTTTAACCTGCCACAGTTATGTGATTCAATCTGAAGAAATGAAAGATTTAATTAGGTACTGCACAAGAAAGGAGCAAGTAAGTTTTAATTTCTTTTTTGCCAGCGACTGCCAGACATGCAGGAAATGAAAAGGAAATTATAAAACAGAGCTGATAGGTATCATATTGGACAGCTTTGACATCCATAAAGGCCAGAAAACTGCATTTACTTCAATAAAATAAACTGGCTTGTAAGAGCAACAGTATCCTCCACAACATTACTGCTCTTAGCCTACTTCTTTGCTCTAGAAGGACACAAAAATATAGTTTGGGAACTAGTGTTGTCAAAAAACTTGATACCCAATAAAGTATCGATACCAAAAAATTCGTATTGGATACGATACTCACCTGCAAAAGTATCGAATACTAACAGTGCCGTGTTCATCTTGTAATATTTCTATGGTTCGTCTCCAGTTTTTTTCCCCTCGCCTGTTTTAATTGACACAACTTTATTCACTGCTTCAGACACAAACAGACACATGTGCAGCCCCTCCCCTCAGCTGCAGCTGAACACTAATAGGGCCCTATAAATCACAGAATCGAGCAATGAAAACGGTTAAACACGGAAATGGACAGAATCGACTTTAATCAGCTTCACCTGCTCAGAGCGTTTAAACATCTCATCAGAGCTCCAGAAGATCTGTGGATAAAGTAGTGGTGAAAAACTGATGCCTCCTTGCGTCCATTTGTTTTTGTTTAATTATTATGGTCTGGAATGATGTCATCAGGATCATTTAAGTTTAGTTTTGACAAACTTAATTCAAATGAACCTAAACAATAAACCTGATCAGATTCAGTAAACCATTGATCCCTGAGGGGAAATTGGGTAACTGTGACATTAATGCTGTTCTTATACATCTTTATATGACATAATTAAAAATGAGCAACCAGAATAATCAATGTCACTATAACTTAAATTTACCTTTTAATTGTACTTTACTTTATTTTACTATATTTATTTATTAGTATTTATTTTGTATTATATATATTTTTTCTGACTTTTCTTTCTCACTCACTTGGTTCTCTCTCGTGTTGATTTCGACAAAACAAAGCAGCATCTTTAATGTTTGAATCACGTGTGAGTAAAATTAAATTTCCCAACACTGGCTGTAAAGAGCAACTTCTTATCTTTCATAAACTGATGTATTTCTCTGATAGAGCAAATATGAGCAGAGTTAAGGTCATTTAAATTAACTTGTATTTAGGGGCCCTGGGAAACCCAGTCCGTTCACATAATCCAGCCATGAAAAGAGCACGTTTCTGGGTAAATCTGGAGGTATAGTTACCCTACGCAACAGAAGATATGAAATTAACAGCATGTACTGTCAACAACAAACCCAGAGTCGCTTAATGATGACGTAATGCCATATGTGTGTCGTAAATGAACGTGATGACATGTTTGTCTGTGGGAACCGAGTTGAGCTGGTGGTCACATCCGTTCTACCATGCCAGAAAGGGACAGGGAGGGGGGGGATTCCTGCTGTGAGCTTGGAACGGCCCGGTGCTGACGTGCTGACGTGGTGACGTATCGATCATTTCCTGTTTACACTCTACCGCTGCTTGCAGCGCTCTACTACTGTGTTCTGCTAACTCTAATCAAACTTGTTGTCATTGATATTTTAGCCTTGAAAACACTTGTTTTAATTTTTTACCGTAGAGTTAAACGTACGAAGGTTAAGTAAAAAGCAATCTCGCCTCTTATAGGCAGTGTAATCTCCTTTAAACTTCCTTTTGTCCTTAGCTTAGCTTAGCTTAAATTTAGCACCTATGGCTTCTCTCTCCTCCCCTCCGCTCTCCTGCCCGGTGTGTCAGATGTTTAGTTACTCCTCGTCCTCCTTTAGGGACAATGGTAGTTGCATAAAGTGTAGCGTACTGTTAGATATGGAGGCGAGGATCAACAATCTGGAGAAGCGGTTCCGCACCCCTGATACCAAAACCGAAGCTAGCAAGCAGAACCTAGCCGGTGCGGACCGTGCTAGCTCTAGCTCTAGCTTAGCCTCCCCCCCGGCCAGCAATGAGTGGGTTACTGTCCGTGGTAAGCATAGTCGAAGGTCAAAAAGCCGCTCGGGACACCACCATGTTCACGTCTCAAACAGGTTCTCCCCCCTCCGTGAGGACAACACACTCACCGGGGAACAAACTCTGATAATTGGCGACTCCATAGTGAGAAACGTGAAGCTAGCGAAGTCAGTGGGCATCGTGAGGTGCATCCCAGGGGCCAGAGCGGGCGACATAGAATCAAATCTAAAGTTGCTGGCAAAGAGTAATCGTAAGTTTGATAGGATAGTCCTCCATGTCGGCACTAATGACTCCCGACGTCGTCAGTCGGAAGCAACCAAAGTGAACATTGAATCAGTTTGTGCTTATGCTAAAACAATGTCGGACTCCGTAATTTTCTCTGGTCCCTTACCAAATCTGACCAGTGATGACATGTATAGCCGCATGTCATCATTTAACCGCTGGCTATCGAGGTGGTGTCCAGAAAACGAGGTGGGCTTCATTGATAATTGGAGATCCTTCTGGGGAAAACCGAACCTGATAGGAAGAGATGGAATCCATCCTACTTTGGAGGGAGCATCTCTACTATCAGAAAACATGGCACAGTCACTGTTATGACATCTCATGAATGAGACCATGTTACAGAGGGGGAGTCCTCCACGCCCCTCTGCGCTTGCCTTAGGACAGTTTCCCTCCCACTCGGACTTTTGCAGATCCGCCGCCCTGTGTTTTACTGAAACCTGGCTCAGTGAACTCATCCCGGACAGCTCTTTACATCTACCGGACTTTCAGCTCCTCAGAGCGGACCGCGTAAAAGAGCTCTCTGGGAAGACGAGGGGCGGTGGAATATGCTTTTACATTAACCAAGGTTGGTGTACAGATGTCACAGTGTTGAAACAGACGTGTAGCCCAAATCTGGAGAGTTTTTTTATAAACTGTAAACCGTTTTATTCTCCACGGGAGTTCTCCTCGTTTGTTATGGTCGGTGTTTACATCCCACCTCAGGCTTGCGTAACAGAGGCGTTACAGCACCTGGCTGACCAGATAGCAGACGTGGAGAAAAAACATCCAGACTCTTTGCTAATCATTCTCGGGGATTTTAACAGAGCAAATCTAACCCATGAACTCCCTAAATACAGACAGCATATAAAGTGTCCCACCAGGGGTGCTAACACACTGGACCACTGCTACACTGTAATAAAGGATTCATATCACTCTGTTCCCCGTGCAGCTTTGGGGCTCTCTGATCACTGTCTGATTCACCTCATCCCCACCTACAGGCAGAAGTTTAAATCTGCTAAACCTGTAGTAAGGACTGTAAAGAAATGGACAGAGGAGTCAAAGCAGGAGTTACAGGACTGCTTTGACTGCACTGATTGGAGTGTTTTTGAAGCTGCATCAGACAACCTGGATGAACTGACTGACACTGTGACATCTTACATCAGCTTCTGTGAGGACATGTGTGTGCAGACCAAGACTTTCTGCACATACAACAACAACAAACCCTGGTTCACACCTCAACTTAGGATGCTACGTCAGGCTAAGGAGGAAGCCTACAGGAGTGGGGATAGGGACCTGTTCAGGCAAGCCAAGTACACACTATCCAGGGAGATCAAAGTAGCCAAGAGGTGCTACACTGAGAAGCTAAAACAAAGCTTCTCAAACAAAGATCCCTCTGCAGTGTGGAAAAGCCTGCATGAAGTTACCAACTATAGGAAACCCTCCCCCCACCCTACTGGTAACAAAAGACTAGCTAGAGACCTGAACAGCTTCTACTGCAGGTTTTCACACCCACCCCCCAGCTCATTAGCATCAGCCCATCACCTGGACTCTGCCCTTCCTGCTCCCCCTACTTCCCCCCCTACCTCTCCCTCTGTCCCCCCACCTGCCCTGAAGATCAATGAAAGAGATGTGTGCCAGCTTTTCAAAAAACAAAAGATCAAAAAGGCTCCAGGACCAGACGGAGTATCTCCCTCCTGCCTGAAAGCCTGTGCTGAGCAGCTGGCCCCCATCTTCACACGGATCTTCAACACATCACTGGAGCTGTGTGAAGTACCTTCCTGCTTCAAAAGTTCCAGCATCATCCCAGTCCCCAAGAAACCTGCCATCACAGGACTTAATGACTATCGACCCATTGCTCTGACGTCCGTAGTCATGAAGTCCTTTGAGAGGCTGGTTCTGAGCCACCTGAAAAAGATCACAGGACCCCTGCTGGACCCCCTGCAGTTTGCCTATCGGGCAAACAGGTCTGTCGAGGATGCAGTCAACATTGGTCTGAACTACATCCTGCACCACCTCGACTCCCCAGGGACCTACGCTAGGATCCTGTTTGTGGATTTCAGCTCTGCGTTCAACACCATCATCCCGGACATCCTTCACCAGAAACTCACCCAGCTCACAGTGCCGGCCTCCACCTGTCAGTGGATCACCAACTTCCTGACTGACAGGAAGCAGCAAGTAAGGCTGGGAAGCATCACATCTGGCACCCGGTCACTCAGCACTGGCGCCCCCCAGGGGTGTGTTCTCTCCCCACTGCTATTCTCCCTCTACACCAATGACTGCACCTCAGGGGACCCCTCTGTGAAACTCCTGAAGTTTGCAGATGACACCACCGTCATCGGTCTCATCCGGGACGGGGACGAGTCTGCCTTCAGACGGGAGGTGGAACAGCTGGCTCTTTGGTGCAGTCAGAACCACCTGGAACTGAACCCACTCAAGACTGTGGAGATGACAGTGGACTTCAGGAGAAATCCCCCCCCACTCCCCCCCCTTACCATTTTAAATAGGGAATTGGCTACCGTGGACTCCTTCAGGTTCTTGGGATCCACAATCTCACAGGACCTGAAGTGGTCCTCCCACATAGACTCAACCAGGAAAAAGGCACAGCAGAGGATGTACTTCCTGCGTCAGCTGAGGAAGTTCAACCTGCCCCAGGAGCTGCTGATAATGTTCTACACCTCCATCATTCAGTCTGTTCTGTGCACCTCCATCACTGTCTGGTTTGGATCTTCAACCAAACTAGACAGACACAGACTACAAAGGATAGTCAGGACTGCAGAAAAGATCATTGGTGTTGATCTGCCCTCCATCCAAGACTTATACCTGTCCAGGGTCAGGAAACGGGCAGGTAGCATCACTGCAGACCCCTCCCACCCTGCACACAATCTGTTTAAACTCCTCCCCTCTGGCAGACGCTACAGATCACTGTACGCCAAAACAACCCGCCATAAAAACAGTTTCTTCCCCCAGGCTGTCACTCTGATCAACACTAAACAGTCAAAGAGTGTCAGACCTGTTTCTGTGGAAAAACCCTGGAACCAAACATAACAACCCTGGATCAATCTGACACTGAGAATGTTCATGTACATACCTTTAATTTAAATGTTCTCCTGCACTACTTATCAATGCTCTACTGCACTATTTTCCTTTTATTATTATTATATTTTATTATTATCTTTCTTTTCTATTATCTTTTTTCGTTCTTTTTTATCTTATTTTTTTTAACTTTTATTTTGTATTTGTTTATTTTTTTTATACTATTATTATTATTATTATTATTATTATTATTATTATTATTATTATTATTATTATTATTATTATCATCTTGTTATTTGCACATTCTAGTCTAACTACTGTTTATATTTATACTTATGTTTATACTTATTATCATCTCTTCTAGTTGATTGTTTATTATTGAATGTTTCACTATTGGAGAGAGCACAGTTGACCGAGTCAAATTCCTCGTGTGTACAACATACACTTGGCCAATAAAGATGATTCTGATTCTGATTCTGATTGCTATTATGATAGCTGTGTTCATCGCCATGGCAACTGTTGTGATGGTGATGAATATTATTTTATGGAGACGGTGTCAGTCCCCCGACCCAAATTTCACAATGATTTTAACATAAAATCAAATAAAAGAGCTATCAATTATAAAAATCTGAAAAAAATTAAAATCTCAAATCTAGAAACACCAAAACATAAAACCATTAGATGTGCTCTATTAAATATTAGATCACTGAGATCCAAATCTCTACTAGTAAATGACCTTATCTCAGAAAATAACTTTGATTTATTCTGTTTAACTGAAACATGGCTGTATCAAGATGAATATGTTAGTTTAAATGAAGCCACTCCTCCCAGTCATTTAAATACTCATATGCCACGAGACATAGGCCATGGAGGTGGTGTAGCAGCTGTTTATCATTCCTCTCTCCTAATCTATCCTAAACCAAAGGCCAGTTACACTTCCTTTGAAAGCCTGGTTCTAAATTTATCTCATACTAAATCAAAAACCTGCCAGCCAGCCCTTATTTTGAATTTCTATCAGAATTCTCTGAGTTTATATCAAACTTAGTCTTCAGTTCTGATAAAATACTGATAGTAGGAGATTTTAATATCCATGTGGACAAAGATAGTGACAGCCTGAGCTCAGCCTTTATGTCCCTAATAGACTCAGTTGGCTTTTTTCAAACTATTAATGAAGCTACTCATCGTTTAAATCATACTCTTGATCTTGTTCTAACATATGGCCTTGATATTAATGAACTAAAAGTCTACCCTGAAAATCCTCTGCTATCAGATCACTTTTTAATATCTTTTAACATTATCCTAGAGGATCTCGCACTGTGCAATAAAATAGTTAGGAGTAGAAATCTGTCCAATAGTGCTGTGGCTAAATTTAAAGAGGCCATTCCTGCTGCCTTAAACTCAGTGCACCATCCAATAAATAACTATAACATTAATTATAACCCCTCTCAACTGGATCTGCTTGTCGATAGCTCTGCTAGTCTACTAAAATCCACCTTGGACTCAATTGCCCCATTGAGGGAAAAAACTATTAAACGTCAGAGGAAAGCTCCGTGGTTTAGCTCTGAAACTCACACACTCAAACAAACAACCCGTAAATTGGAGAGAATGTGGCGCTCCAATAAAACAGAGGAGTCACGAATACTCTGGCAAGAAAGTCATAGTAAATACATGACAGCCTTACGACATAGTCGATCTACATACTATTCCTCACTAATTGAAGAAAATAAAAATAATCCGAGGTACCTTTTCACCACTGTAGCCAGGCTAACACAAAGTCAGAGCTCTATTGAGCCCATGATTCCTCTAGCCCTCAGCTGTGAGGACTTTATGACATTTTTTAACGATAAAATTCATAAGATTAGAGATAAAATTAGCCACTCCCTGCCTTCACCTGGGCCTGCTGTACCATTAAATGTAAATAGGCCTAACCTAAACTGTTTCACACATATAGGACTTCAGGAACTTAACTCTATTATTTCATCCTCCAAACCATCGACCTGCCTTTCAGATCCGATCCCAACTAAGCTGTTTAAAGAAGTTGTTCCCCTAGTCTGCCCATCTTTGTATCTTTGTTGGAGACAATAAATATATTCCTATCAATAGGCTACGTGCCACAGTCCTTTAAAGTAGCTGTAATCAAACCCCTTCTCAAAAAACCTACTCTTGACTCCAGCACTTTAGCAAACTACAGGCCTATATCTAATCTTCCTTTTATTTCAAAGATTCTTGAGAAAGTTGTGGCGGCTCAGCTCTGTGACTTCCTTCAAAACAACAGCCTGTTCGAGGACTTCCAGTCAGGTTTTAGAGCTCAACACAGCACAGAGACTGCTTTAGTTAAAGTAACTAATGATCTACTCTGGGCTTCAGATGAAGGACGACTGTCAGTGCTGGTTTTATTAGATCTTAGTGCAGCTTTTGACACTATAGATCACTATATTCTACTAGAGAGATTAGAGAAATTACTTGGAATCACAGGGACTGCCCTAAACTGGTTTAAGTCCTACCTATCTGATAGGTACCAGTTTGTACACGTAAATAATAGGTCTTCTGTGTACACTAAAGTAAGCTACGGGGTTCCTCAGGGCTCTGTGCTAGGTCCAATCCTCTTCTGTATCTATATGCTCCCCCTTGGTAATGTTATGAGAAAATACTCTGTTAACTTTCACTGCTATGCTGATGATACCCAACTGTATGTATCAATGAAGCCAGGTGAGACAAATCAGCTATCTAAACTTGAGGCCTGTCTAAAGGACATTAGGGCCTGGATGGACCAAAATGTTCTTCTTCTCAACGCAGACAAGACTGAGGTCATTGTACTGGGCCCACGACACCTTAGAGAAACCTATGCTAGCCTAACTGCCCTAGATGGCATTACTCTGGCACGAAGCACAACTGTTAGAAACCTTGGGGTTATATTTGATCAGGATTTATCCTTCAACTCTCACATAAAACAAACTTCAAGAACTGCCTTCTTTCATCTCCGTAACATTGCTAAAATCAGATCTATCCTGTCTCAGGGCAACGCCGAAAAACTAGTCCATGCTTTTGTTACCTCTAGACTGGATTATTGTAATTCTCTTTTAGCAGGCTGCCCGAGCAAGTCGCTTAAGACACTTCAGCTGGTTCAAAATGCTGCAGCACGTGTACTGACTAAAACTAGGAGAAGAGATCACATTACTCCTGTATTAGCCTCTCTGCATTGGCTTCCCATAAAATATAGAATAGAATTCAAGATTCTTCTTCTCACTTATAAAGCCCTAAATGGACAGGCACCAGCCTATCTCAAGGAGCTTGTCGTGCCATACAATCCCCCCAGAACACTACGCTCTCAAAATGCTGGACTACTCGTTGTTCCATTTGTCTCTAAAAGTAGTATAGGAGGAAGAGCTTTCAGTTATCAGGCCCCACTTCTCTGGAACCATCTACCAACCACGGTTCGGGGGGCAGACACCCTCTCTACCTTTAAGGTTAGGCTCAAAACATTCCTCTTTGGTAAAGCTTTTAGTTAGGAACCAGCTCATAGCTCATAATTAAGATGCAATAGGCATAGACTGCCGGGGGGGGGGTCTGGCATGCTCGGTTGGAGAGAGGTTGGAGAGGGCGTTAAGAGAGAGGTCATTTAGGCTAGAGAGGGACCGGAGAGGGTCCCATTCCTCTCTCAAACACTCCCTCTATGTCTGCTTCTTCCCTTGTGTACTCCTTCTGGCTTTTGTCTTGCTGGTCCGTGGGATCCTTAGTGTGGAGTTACAGAGTCTCAGCGGCTCTGTCTCCACCCTCTCCTCTGCACACACCCAACACAGCATAACGTGGATGGCTGTTCATCATAGGAATGGGATCCACACAAGGTTCCTGCTGCTTAACAGAAGGTTTTCCTTGCCGCCATGATGAATTCATGTTGGGTGTGGGATACATATGTATGTGTATATACGTATATATGCATATGTGTGTATCCATAAAATGAAGAGTCCGTCCTTAAGACTGCTCTACTGTAAAGTGCCTTGAGATACCATTGGTTATGATTTGGCGCTATACAAATAAAGATTGATTGATTGATTGATTGATTGAGTTGGCAGTATGAGTACACCCTCAGTTCATCTTTGTGTTTCTGGTTCTGCACAGCTCTATTGGTGGAAAAAGGAGGTTGTGAGTGGAGGATATTATACCAACTTACAGTATATACCAACTCACCAATGTTATATGTATTTTTACCCCACCATAAAATATGTATTATGGATTAAGACATGATAGTTTAAGGAACAGAAATAAGAAGAAAACCACTTTGATTACATAAAGGGATACTCAACCCAAATTAGAAAGACATCCATCAATACATCCATCTTCTTCCACTTTTCCTAGTTCCTAGAGTCATGGAAGCAGCAGTGTCTGCAGGGAAGCCTAGAATTTCCTCTCCCCGGCCACTTCCAGCTCTTCCCTGGGGGTTTTGAGGCGTTTCAAGGACAGCCGAAAGACATAGTCCCTCCAGCATGTCCTGGGTTTTCTTCTGCGTCTCTTACCAATGGGACGTGCCTTGATCAGGGAGGCATCCTAATTAGGTGCTCAAGCCACCTCATCTGGCTCTTCTCAGTGCGAAGGAGCAGTGGCTCAAGTCTGTGCCCCTCCCAGATTACCAAGCTTCTTATCTTATCTCTAAGGGAGAGCCGAGCCATCCCACAGAAGATGCTCATTTTGGCCGCTTGTAACTGTGATCATGTTCTTCCAGTCACTACTCAAAGCTCATGATCATATGTGAGACTAGAAGACCGACAACAAATCAAGAGCTTTAGCCATTTGGCTCAGTTACCATGGAGGCTGAGGAGTGTGATACCCCTATAGTTGGAGCACACCCTACAGTGCCCCTTCTTAAAAAAACAAACCACGGTCAGCCAGTCCAGAGGCCCGGTCCCTGATGTTAACATAATGTTGTACCATCGTGTCTACCATGACAGCCCCACAATATTCAGGGCCTTGTGGAAAGCCCAGTCCTTGGCCCTCAGGCACTGCTTCCTCACTGGAAGGCATGTCGGTGAGATTGAGGCGGTCTTTGAAGTAATCCTTCCATCAATTCACAATGTCCTAAGTCAAGGTCAGCAGCGTACCATCCCTACCATATCCGGTTTAAACAATCCACTGCTTCTCCCTCCTGAGATGCTGGATTGTAGATCAGAACTTCTTTGAAGCATCCATAAATCATTCTCTATGGTCACAAAACTCCTCCCATGTCTGGGTTTTTGCCTTGGTGACTGCTGTTGATGCATTCTGCTTGGCCTGTTGGTACCTGTCTGCTGCTTCCTGAGTCCCACAGGCAAAGAAGGCCTGATAGGACTCCTCTAAGCCTACCAGCGAGTATCTAACACATGAGGGCGCAAGTCCGACGACACAACCGCAAAGTCGGTCATCAAACTGCAGCCTAGGGTGTTGTTTGTCCTGATGCAGAATCCACATACGGTATGGACACCCTTATGTTTGATCATAGTCTTTGATGCTTGAACATTGTCTTCATTATAGACAATCAGTGATGAGCACAGAAGTTCGATAACAAAACACTGTTCAGATTGAAATAGAGAGCGGTTGTGTGTGATTTTAACTAGATAAATGGTTATTGGTTCATCAAACTCCCTCCACAGAAGTTGTTGTGCTAGCCTAGTGCTATCACTAACTAAGGGTTGGTTGTTCATTGTGTTCCTGCTCTAACTTAGACTACACCTTTTTCCCTTTTTATTTTTAGCTCGTAATGGTGAAATCTACACTTCATGAGTCAATGAATCACTTAGATGAGTACCACTGAAATGACAAGGTCAATATCCATTTAATATATGGTCTCTGCTAGCATTATCTGTAAACTGCATCTTAGTGGAGGGTTTGCCTGGGGCAAAAATATTGCCCCTTATTTTTTTTTCCCTAAATCATTAATGTCCTATTGTGTGGTTTGATTTCTTACTCAAAAGCTGACATTCTTTTAAGCATTCCAACAAAACTGCATTATCTTTACCTTTGCTTGTCGTGGACTGCAACATTTGTAAATTGTTATGGTAAAAGTTATTCCTAATTTAGTTTGTAGCTTCAAGTGTGTGTGGATTTACCGCACACACTTAAATAAGAAATGACAACCTTTAGCGTCATGACAGAAGCAATCTGTAATATTTAGTAAAGTAATATTTTGGAGTTTAAATGTATAAGGCTTGAATTTGTTCTAAGGTGTAAAATCCATCAAATTAATGTTGACTTAACAGCAGCCTTAAGGTGAGCCAAGTAAAGGTTTCAGGCATTATCTCCAAACAACAGCTTTAAAGTGCTTTGGTTTGATGGATGCCCTGTTCCTCGGCACACTGAAGCATCGTTGTGTGACTTTTTTCTTCAACCTCCACAGCATCACAGCTGACAGCTTCAGTTGAAAGCGCTGATCCATTGTTTTTCCATGGAAGCGGATGTCTGCTGCTGGCCACAGAGAATACTGCATCCTTTAGCTCGTGGGAAACGTTTTCTCCTGACAGTGAACAGTAGGTGACCTCTGTCTGACAGTTTTGCTGATAACCCTACTTCAGCTGGCATGTATAAATGCATCTCAATTTCCTTTATTAATTCCACACATCACTATAAATTTGCTTCAGAAGGGACATTTACTAAATGTTTTGGTTCACTGCATAAACCAGAAAAAGTTGCTTTATTAGACACAGGATTCATGGTACAACATTAAAAAGTACTTCTGGTGAATGGTGCGTAATAAAGTAACATAATATTTACTGTATATTATCAAATTATAGTAAAAGTAATCCCAAAATGCAGATGGTGAAAGGTGCATGATTTAGCAAGACACACACTTGTTAAATAGTAAGAGTAACAAGCAGGGTAACACTGTGCAGACGATGAGATGATCTAAAAGTCATCATTTCCACATGCTTCCACAGGGCGGGAAGTGACAGGAATTACACAGAGAAAGGCCAACTTGTAAACAATGAAAAAGATTAATCAAGCTACCGTAACTGAAAACAATTGTATGTCATTACCCCCAAAAAAGAATAAATGAAATCCAACAAAAACAAATGCTTCACAAAAAGAAAAAGAAAACAGACCAATTAATTCCAAAACATGACAAATAGTCCATACGCTTCAAAAGACCAAACTCTTGTTTTTGTTCCTTCACTGTTCATGTGGAAAAAAAATGTATTTAATTTTTTTTAAGCATTGGGGGGGAAATGAAATATAACTATTACTGTGGGAGTGATCGTGTTTGCTGTTGAATAATAAAGAAATAAGAGACAATTGTTTTTTTTTTTTCCATTATGTTTGTCTTAGTGTAAAATAGGATTATTGGAATTTTATATTGCTTAAAAAATACACATGCCCCAAGTGTTTTATTCATTGATTCCCTCAATCATTAGTTAGAGGGTGATTTGCTCCTTTCTTACTGCAGGGTGAGCCCAAACACCTCGCTCCAATTTGATGACGCGTTCCCACTTTGATGACGAATTTGACGCGGCACTGAGCTGGAGAAGCCGCACCTCCAGGAAGCTCTCTGTCGTGATTAACTTGTAAACAGACACTCCTACGAAGGTGAGCATTTCGGCGTCCTTCGCGCAGTGCTATGTATGTATTATCTACAGTCTATGTATGTACCGGTGAATGCCCCGCCCCCACGCTGTGTCTCGTGTTTATAAAGCAGCATGAGCTCGGCTATGGAGTGGGTGGGAGGAAGGCGGGCCGTCCTTTGGCCCTATGTTATATGTGCAGGAAGGTCTATAGACACGCCCACTCATGAATATGCAAAAGTGGGCCGCAAATCAGCCTGTTTGTGTAGAGTTGCTCAGAAAGTGACTTTTCAGAGGCTAAAACTCTGGAAAATTTTGGGAAAATAAACCTCAAATACTATGTTTTTGGGGTTCTTAGAACAAATGGTGATGGGTGAAAAATAGCATGATATGGGACCTTTGATGTCTTAATTTCAGTAGGTCAAAACATTTGATCTATTTCACAAAAGTGACTTTCACATTCACTCAAGTAAATAGATGAATGATGCACTAAACCAAGCATGAAAAAAAGTATCACCTTAAACTGGTTTTATACAAAAGATCAAAGTAAAATGTACTTCAACACTTCATGTGTGTATATGATCCAACTGGTCCAAAGGTACAGCCCTGATCTCTGTGTTTCCTCCCCTTTCCCTCACCTTAGAATGATGGAGCATGTGACAGCCCCAGGCAACACTGAACCTGTCAGAGCTACTGTGGCCCCGGAAGAGCAGAGGAAGAACTTTATCTGAAATATGATGGCATCTGTCTCTCAGGCTGCAGACTCCTCATTACAGGCACTTTTTGACCAGTTGTTCAGACATCAGCTGTCACGGTTCATCAGTCATGCCAAGATAGGAACAAAATAAGCACCTGCCACATGTGCACCTCTACTACTCCAGGGAAGCCATGAGGAAATAAAACGTGGGCTGCAGAGTTCTGGAAAAGCTCACTCCTTCAGTCAGTGTTTTCTTGCGTCTCAATTTGACCTGAATCTGAAAAGCAGAGAATACCTCTAATAATTGTGAAGGGTGAGAAAGTCTACTTCACAAGATAAATGTACAAGCAGGAAATTTTAAGCATTGAGAAAAAATAGTTTGTGCTTGATACCAGGGTTGGTGTCAATTATAATTGTAAATGCGTAATTGATAATTAATTACAAATATGGCATAATTATAATTATAATTGTAAATGTTTATATATATATTTGTTCCTGTCGTTATAATTAAATTGTAATTGAGTTCAGATAATTGACTTTGTAATTGTAATTGCCATGGAAATGCTATAAAAAAAAAATGTAAATTTTGATTTAATGCAGAACAGGGAAACCATGTTCCAGTTCTATGTACAGTTCTACACATATGTAGTTAACAATGATTAAAATATGTTTCATGTCAAGCTTTCCCACATTTTACCATTTTAAAAAAATTGAAATTGAAGGGTATACTGACACAAAAAAGGCTCAGACACCCACACCAAAAATAATAAAACCCATATTTTCATTGATTGGAAGTCTAACAAGGTAACCAATAGATACAAAGGATATAGATGGTAGATATTTGTTTTTAGTGTATTTTACAGCTGATTTGGGACCTGTTATCATAAGAGATGCTAACAGAAAGCTAACACAAAAGGAAGGTTAACATTTATTAGGTTATTTATTTCAGGCTCAGTAATTGGGATTACTAACTTTAGTAATTGAGAACGTAATTGTAATTGACTTTCTGAGGACAACAATAATTGTAATTCTAAAAAGTGGTGGCGAGTATAATTGTAATTGTACCTGAAAAATGTAATTGACCCTAACCCTGCTTGATACCTTTGTAAATTTTTATAAATCAGGTATTTTTTACCTTTTACTAGTTACATAAGGAAGCTTGGTGTCACATCAGTTTAGCACTCGTGGTACTAGTGCCCCAACTTGTCTCTCACCAAGCTGTGCAATAGAGCAACATCCAAATAAAGGGGTGTTAGTTACTCTCCACTGTTCACAGTGTCAGTCCTCTCAGAACTAAACAAGGCTGTTTAGTTAAAAACTGAAATAATATCAATGCAGTGTCAATTCTACAAGTGCTTTAGAATCTATTTTTTAATTTCATTTAACACCATTGGATTGGAAATGGTTTTCAATTAATTCTGAGACATATTCCCTGCTCATGTCTGCTTCCAGTTTACTCATTTCTTGCTACAACTGCTAAAACAGGGAGGTTCTAGCTTTCCATAAAGTTGAAATCCATCCTGGAGTGCAGGGGTTCTCAACCTGTCTCACCCTGGGACCCACATTTTACCACTTTTGTTGTTTTTTTTAGAACTCAACCAACCAAATTTAGTTTTTCAAAAATAGCTTTTGAAAACACTAGTATAATCTTCACGGTTCCCACGGATCCTTAAAAAGTCTTAAAATGCATTAAGTTAGATAATCTAAAAACAAGGCTTTATTGTCAATAAAAATGTCTTAAATCATTGTTTCAAAAGTTTTACATTTTCACACATAAGTATAAATTTATGATTGCAATTAGTCTCACATTTCAAAATCAATGGTAACATTCATTTTTTGTTTTTAAATAAGATTTTTCTTAAAGGTTTTTATTTTTTGTATTTTTGTTGTTGTTTTATAGATTTCTGGTTATTTTTTGTTGTCATCCTATGTGTTTTTGGGGTGATATATTTTAGTCTTTTTTTTGTGTATTTTACTGTCATTTTGTGTATTTTTGTGTTTTTACTTTGGAGGGGCGCCAGTTGCATGTCTGCACGAGACACTATAAAAAGTTGCCCTAACCTTATATAATTGATGTGGCGCTTTTCCCCACTAACTGTGAGGATGGCCTTAAATTTAAATTCAAATGGCATTAAAAAGTCTTACAAATTCTTGAATTTGATTTGATTGAAGCTGTAGGAACCCTGATCTTTTTTAAACATAAATCTATATATTTTCCTCTGCAATGTGCATTTCACAGCATGCCTGCCAATAGAAAAGTTTCTTTCAAAATAAAAGACAAGTTCAACATGAGAGACATTAAATATTTATTTATTTTTGACCAGCTGTCCGCGACCCACACGGTACAGGTCCGCGACCCACTTTTGGGTCCCGACCCACCAGTTGAGAATATATATACCATAGACACAGTCAAGTTAAGGGGCCACTATGAATTACTTCATCGCTAAAGGAAGTTAACGTAATTTCATAGCTTCAGAATTTACACTAAACCCTGATCATAGCCCGATACAGAACATTTACACCTGTTGTTGGAAATAAATAACAGTGAACCAATCAGCAGTTCTCAGAATGATGAAGTTTTTGCCATTAAGCAACGTCATTGCAACAGCCCATGTAACCAATTCAGGATTAAGCACAGAGGTTCAGTTAAATATGCATGAAATCTGAATGTCGCAGCTACTTACAACGGAATAATTGTTTTGTTTCGAATTGCAAGTTCATTTGTTATTTACTCATGAAGGCCAATGTGTTGGTTAGTTTTTCCAAATCAATCCCTGTCAACATTCAATATCAACTTTGATGACATGGCATTTTAGATTTGGGCTTAAATATTTATCACAGTGAAAAAAAAATTACATATACAGTACACTGAAATATCAAGGATATACTGTATCTAACATTTAAAGATTGAGGGTGGAAAAAAATCCCATTGATCCATACTTGTACTTATAATGTTCAATGTTAATGTTAACTTAAATTGTAAAGGGCCATTTTTTATTTTATCCTCAAAAATGGGATGAAAAAATTAGTTCTTTGACATTGTATCATGGTTGGTGTCAGATTCCAGCACCTATTCCTTCAGAATCGTTGATGCTTAGTAAGCTGCCTTGGGTACCACAGCCTTACTTCCTGTGGTCAGGCTGAAAGATGGAGCTAAGGGTGGCCATAATCCCCTAAATCCCTAAAAGGTTGGAGAGCTGACCCGATGGCACTGAAAAGAAATTAGTTCAGTAGAGTTTAACGATTTCTGGTGGCAGCTCTTGAGTTTGAGCCGTAAGTTCTCTTGCTGATTCTTATCCTCTCCAAAAGCAATCCTGCTGATAGCAGAAGGAAAAATCACAAATAACACAGAAAAGTATTGATCCCTTTTGAACCATTGCCTCTCTCTGTTCCTCATTTCTCACTTTGATGCCAAAAACATAACACAAGCAAACACATTATGCAAATATTTCCTCACATGACTCCTGCAGACTAAAGTCTCTGATTATAAAGACTGCTTTTAATTACTGAGTTATTTGAGAAAAATTCATGCAAAATTATGAAAGGGTATCTGTAGGGAAAATGTATATAACAAAAATGTGTTTAAAGTATTACCAATAAACAAAATATGTGCATCTTTTTTTGAAAAAACACAATAAAAGGGCAATTTAGAACAATTTTATACAGTTGGGCATCAAAAATGTCGCCATTTTGCACAGGATATGACACACGTTCGTTGATTCCTATCTATATATAAAAACCCCACAAAAAAATTTTTTTTGCATCTTTAAGCCAAATGAAAACTCTAAGTTCGAGTTATCCAGACGTTGGCTCCATAATATCGGTACTTAAAACGTTTCCGTTCGGACAAAATTCGGTGATATGCGAGAAGTGCTTCAAGCCAAGCTGCTATTAGAGGGATCTGCGAGCTAAGCTAAAGGACACGAAGCCAAAGTTACATCTAAAATGAAACGCGGTCACAACAGATTTTTTTCTTCGCAGAAAATCTCGATGCAGCTTGTAAACGTACTTGTTCAGAGCACTGCTATGTTTCTGCTTACATCGGCGGGTGTCGTGGCACTAACCGCACCCCCACCAAGCTGTTCCCTTTTACTTCCTTGTGGCTAAATGTTGAGCTGTTACCTTTTCTTTACGGCGCCTCAGGTGCTGATCCTCAGCGCATCCTCCCGTCATTGAACAGTTATCCTTTCACGCAGCTTTCATCACAGTTGCTTACCGTGTTTGTGCACTTCCAAAACCTAACTACACAGCCTTGTTTCTGCTGGTAACGACAGCTCTGACCGTTAGGCTAATTCTGCAGTATTTATTTAAAGCGACAGGCCTAGTCGATGAAGTGTGTCATACCCTGTCCAAAATGGCGGCTCTCCATGGTTGATGCCCAACGGTATAAAATTGTTCTAAAAAGCCCTTTTAATGTGTCTTCTTATCAAAAGGTGCATATATCTTGTTTATTGGTAATACATTAAACACATTTTTGTTGTATACATTTTCACTACCCTTTAAGAAAATATGATATTTTCATCAAAATAATGCTTTCTTAGGAAAGGATAATCCGTATGTCCATTCTCGTAAGTCATGCGGCGATAAAGTCTTCCAAAATGCAGGTACAGGAATCGGTGGGTAAGTATGCACTCCTTTGTAAAAAAAAATAATTAGCTGCACTTTTGACTTAGTAACCAGGGAAAAAGTATGAATAATGATTGTAATAACTGGTCTCTGGAGAATAAGGCAGATATTTTTTTCCCACCTTTGGTGGGTTTTCCTGAACTGTGGCTTTGATGAATCAGTCTTTATCCTAACTTCATTTCTAAACTTGGCTACCACACATTGTTTGAGATGATGTCACGAGCTACACAAGCCCTCTGTGATAACCCCTTATGTTTCAAATAAACAAACCATGCTCTGTAATGAAAGCACAACTGCTTCTGCTTTGAACCACTGTGGCCCAGTCATTTGTTTCCATGATAATATATTCGAAAGCCAAAGCAAATCCGCAGACAGGCCTGTCAAGCTGGTGGCTTCAGATGAAATGTAGTGTTTACTGAGATGCAGCCCATGGGATCTCTTTGGAGAACTAATCCTCAACTTTGATACTATCGCACAGTTTTGCAATTTGTTTAAATATGATTGATTCCCCTTGAAAAGACACATTGGTGCACTGTGTTAAATGTAAGATACAAAGAGAAGAGAACAAATACTTTAAGCATAGAGGAAAATAAGTTTGTTCTGGGTATAGTAAAAGTCATATTTACATATGACCTAGTGAAATAGACTGTCACATAGAGCGTTTTAGACAATCACCAATCAATATAAGAAGATTTTTTTACAACCAGTATAAGTTAAATGTAATATAAATAGGCACATTACTATATTTATAAGGCAATATA
The DNA here is from genome assembly GCF_900634775.1 of Gouania willdenowi. Classification (NCBI taxonomy): domain Eukaryota; kingdom Metazoa; phylum Chordata; class Actinopteri; order Blenniiformes; family Gobiesocidae; genus Gouania; species Gouania willdenowi. Next base: position 2,754,441 of record NC_041066.1, read on the forward strand.
AGCTAATATTATATGTATACTGTTTCATGGATGGATAGAAAAACTAACATATGCAATAAATCACAACAAATAATAACCATAACCTAACATGTTATAAGCAAGATAATAATAATGCATTGGATTTCATAGGCACTCAAAACGCTTTTCATTGCATTGTATTATTCTTTCACTTCTTACTTAGTGGTGGTAAGCTACTATTGTAGCCACAGCTGCAATTGTCTTGCCTAAGGACACAATGACAGTTACCACTAGTGCGACTTTGACTAATTAAAAACGTAGCTCATAAGTCAGCATATGATATAGATAACTTCAGAGTAGTTAAATATTTAAAGGGGACATATTGTGAAAAATACACTTTTGCAGTTTTGATCACATATGAGGTAACTTGAGTGTCCACCAGCACACAAAACACACTTACAACATAGAGAAAATTGCTCCGTTTAAAATTTTAGGAGTTTGTGATGTCACAAGCGAAGAAAATACCCTTCCCTCCTCTGGTATCTCTACCCATGGACTCCACCCCCAGTACCTGTTCTATTGCCTTGTATCGCTGAGCTGACGTGTTTTTGACACAATCAACACAGAGGTTGAACAAAACAAATGATTGTCACCTTAAATGCACTACTCATGTACTGAGAAGAGCAGAAGTGGAGGAGAAAGAGAGTGTGTGCAAAGACAGGGGGGAGAGAGAGAGAGAGAGAGAGAGCTAATCACTTCTCCCAGCCAGTGACATGCAGTCAGGGTAGGCAAGGTAGGCAGTGCCTACCCAAGGGTGAATTGATATTTTGATTATTTGTTTTAATTATAATGTAATTATAACTTATTTCTTTTTCAATTTACGATAGCCTCCAGTACCTATAAGTTTGAAAGTGTCAGCATTTTGTGCTTTTCATAGCCCAAATCGCTAAACATCGCTATTTCCTAACTACTGTAAGGCAGTAGGAGGCCACACCCCTTCTCAAAAGCACTTTGCTGCCCTGCCTCTGTTCCCATAGTGTGTTTTTATGTGTTTGCGCATGCGCAGTCAGGTCCCCAAGATGACAACCTTTTACGTAAAAAAGCAGCTCTCTACGCTGCCTTTGGACGTAACCGTGCTATTCTAAATGCTATACTAAGTTCACAGTGCATTAGTAAATCGATATCACGTGACCGCTGCTGCTGCATTCTCTAGCTAGTGGGCAGAATAACACTACAGTCAAGATGACAGTGCTAGAGATGATAAAAAACTTTCTTTTGAGGAAAAAAAAACAGCTTTTAAAAGATGGGAGATCAACACCTGAGCTACCAGACCTTCAGCCAAGGAAAGAAAATCCCTTGGCTGAAAAAAATTGTTCGTATTTTCTACAGTGAATGATACAAAAGGATGGATTGTCTTTGTGGATTAATCTCACTGAAGCTGTTCTGAGTTGTTGTTGTTGTTGTCATTTTCTCCGTTTTCTGTGTTTCAACACAAACAATGGATGCGCTGCCGTGTCATGAGATATATCGATATATTGGGAGAGTATGGAGGCTATATTAAATAATTGTTTATGTTTCTTTAATGGTGTTTTACGATGTTGATTGTGTTAGATGGCTAAATGCTTGTTCATGTGGATCTTGTTGGGTTTTTTCTTTCTTATTATGAATTTTATATTTTGATAAGCGCATTGAGATGACTTTGTTGTAAATTGCGCCATACAAATAAAGTTGAATTGAATTGAATTGAATTAACACTTGCCAGCAGAAACATATGGAATTGTCCTTGGTGTCGACATTGGTGGTCTCGATTTGCAACGCCCTGCCTACCCCACCCAAGTGCTCAAGGCACGTCACTGCTCCCAGCACTGATCATTAACAGCGACGCTTTTACGGTGTAAATGATCATCTTACAGAGTTACTAAAGAATTAGTTCACTTAGAATATAGGCTTATTCAAGAAGTTAACCGCTTTAATTTTGTCCCGGTAAGTTGCAGCTCAGTCAGTGTAGCGGGAGCGGTAGGGAGAGGCTGCTGCTGGCTACACAGTACACACACAACGGGGCAGAGAAGGGGTAGGTTTATGCAAATCCAGGGAAACACCCCCCTAAACAGAGTGCTGTCACAGAATTCGTTTTTACAGGGTATTAAACCTCTTCTGTTGCTTAATTCATGTTATGTTTTGACCAAACACCACCACAGATATGTCATTTAGACCACAGGGAACTGTTTTAAAAGTTGAACATTTTTTGTAATATGTCCCCTTTAAAGGAAAACAGCATCCCTCTATTAAATCAAGAAGCGTGTGTGTGTGTGTGTGTGTGTGTGTTTGTGGAGCGATTACCAGCGTTCGCATAACACGAGTTTGTGCATCCATTATTTTGGACTTATTTGGTGTTGCAAAACGTTTTTTTTTTCATTTTATTTTCAAATCATTGCGGAATCAACGCGGGATACAACGGACAGAGGATTAAACCAGAGAGGGGGATGGGCGTCTGAGCAGTCACGCTCATACTGATGTACTAGCCAAGATCTCAAGTCTCACACATTGGGCATGAGACACACGCATTTCAACCTGATGTGAGTCATTGAGTGCATGCATGTGTGCGGCGTGTGTGTGAGAGTTCTTTCTACAACCACAAAGAAGAAATGTTTTAACAGCACCTTAACACCTACAATAATCAGCATGAACAATAATATCACGCACGCACAAACACACACACACACCATGTTTCCTCTGGAAGTGTGAGCCATACACATGATTTATAGATGAAGTTATTCTCATTCTGCTCACTAAGTTACATTTGTTTGTATATTAATTATTAACTTTGGATGATAAGCACCCCTGCACTAAGAAATGTTAAATGATAAATAGTTTCATTTGTACAAATTTATGTGTCTTTTATCAGATGCAAACTTTATCAATTTATCATGCGCATGTCCCATAGAATTAAACCAGGGACATTGCACATGCTATTTAACTTTGCTCCCGCAAATATACCCCTTTATAACACTGCAGAGTACAGAGTATGTATACACCTCTTTGTACATCCAACCTTCAAACACATACTCATTTGGTCATAATTGACAACTCTACTTAAGCTCCCACATGAATACATACTTCTGATGGACACTGTACTAGTTTAAAGAAATCATCCAACACCCGTGACATCAAAAACAGCTGAAATCACCTGGAGACATTTGGCTGCTTTAAAGGTCAATTCATTGGTGGAAAGTTGTGAAAGTGGGGGCCATCTGAGTGCAATATTTTGTCTCATTAAACAAGACAGGAACACAGATATAACCCTGCAAGTTGGAGGATAATCCACCAGAAGGATGTCTGATCTCTCACACCTACTCATGTCCAAAAGCTCTCCCGAAAGGTGGCATTAGTGTTAAAACTAATAAGGTGAGACACATACACACATACACACACTCATACACACACACACACCGAGTGGTGAAATTAAAATGAATGTCAAAGACCAGAATGTCAAAGAGGAAGCACACGGCGAGACACAGGTGTGTAACATCTAAGATCAGGATTAATAATTGATGCAATGTTGGGTAACCAGGAGCGGCCATTTTTCCATCACACACACACACACACACGCACACGCACACACACACACACACACACACACACACACAGTATCCATTTAGAAACAACAGTTAACCAAAGGTACATTCTTTTGGACTGTGAGTACAGCACTATAATGGAGAATATGCCATCTCTACATAAAACACTGTTGCTCTGACCTAAAGCAGAGTCCAGTGGGCGAGAGCTTGATGGCCAAGTATTTCCCTAAAGTATCTAGCAGGGCTCAGTAACATGGGCTTATCCCTTAAAGATCCACCAACCGTAGGGGGGCAGTAAAGCGGGTTAGGCCAAGGCATGAAGGCAGGGACCTAGGCAGCCTAAGATGGACATGGAGACTGGCTTTGGGAACATTGAATGTACCTCTCTGGTAGGGATAGCGATGGAGCTGGTGTATAAGGTTGAGCATTACCGACTAGATATAGTCAACCTCACATTGAATTGGTTTTTGAAAATTAATGGATTTACAATTTTGCTAGAGATACTCAGGTTGAGAGATGGAGAGTCGGAATGGGCTTATTGAAAGCTCCCAGACTCGCTGAGAGGAGGGTTGCTTCTCTGTACCTTCAGCTCAATGAATAGATGCTCACTGTTGTTTGGACCTATGCACACACTTTTGAAATCACTAGGAAGGTTGACAGAAAAGTGCTCTGACTGGGGATGAGTTTGGGAGGAACAGCCTTCCCAAATCCAAGCAGTGTTCATTTGAACGAATGACTTTGGTTCAACATGGCCTGTTAGATAGCTGCTGTTGGCAGTGGTTGCTAGGCTGACTGTGCCAGCTGTGGTTGTAATTACCGAACCCAAGGGTGGACACCAAAGTAAAGCATCAGTAGGTAGGTGAGGTATATACGAGCTCTCTGGAAGTAATACAGGCCAAGCCGTGCCAAGTGTCATAGGTAAACCTTAGTTGTTAGGTTAGAGGGCGTATTGCCCAATCCTCTAACTGACCAGGGTAACCTATCCAACAGTGACAGAAGCACTGCAAAAGACAGAGCTTTCACTAGCCTGCATCCTCCATAAAAAACAGTTAGTCCAATAGGGACAGAGAAGGCCATAACATCAGTGAACAGCATCACTGCTCCAGGCTCTGCACTGACCAGTGAGGGATTAAAGGCTCTTGTAGTGAGGTTCAACCACCTGTAACACTTTTTTTTATCTGAGCTCATTTTTCAGGTGATGTTTTTCTCGTCCCTTATATAATCAGTAGAAGAGGATGAAGCATTCAGAATACAATCTAACTTTTCTGCAGAATAAAGTGCACCTGCAATGTTTCTACTTCTTTGAGAGGCAGGAGTTTCTACATTTTTTTAAATGAACATGTATACATGTGAAATTTTATATTTTATATTTTTTTCATTAACTAAAACAGTGGCCAAATGACCAAAAATAGACCTTACGACCAAGCCGTTGCAGTGCCCACGGAACGTAAATGTCACAAATGCAAGACAAATGATCATCAGCTGCTCAAGTGATCTGTGATCAATCATGGGCCGTAGCAGAGGAAAACGATTGTTTCCAGCGTAAAAGAGAGCCAATGCTTACATCAGAATATAAATGAAGGTGTTTTTACAGTGAGGAGATTCTGTGAATAGTGGAACAAAAACCTAATGGAAAATACTGCCCTGTGACTCATACCAAGCCAACTCAAGCTGAGCTGTAGTCAGTGCAACAGCGCAACCCTGTGGTCACTAAACAGCATTGACTGAAATGAGCTTTTCACACAGTGCAGGGAAACTGATATGTGAAAAGGCTGCTGCACAGTCAAGATAAATTATTATTGCATAAACAAAGCAGTCTGAGGAACAAATACAGGGCAAACTAAAGGGATAGGCTTTTCCTTTGGAAGCTAAAGGTGGCAACCAGACTGAGGATGAAGACTTTCTAAATATCAAAGTCATTCTCATCTTAGGTTGGATGTAAAGACACTGCACCCACGTACATTCTTGAATCTACTTCTCAGTAGTTCTGGATTCAAAATGAATGCTGACAAAAATGCAGTGGTATAATTCAATTGAAGTTCTAATATGACTATTCTCTATTGAAACACTGCATCCCTGCGTGTCAGTGTTCATATGAGTAAGAATTAAGAATACACCTTAAGCCTGTCATCATTTATCAGGTAAAAAAAGCTGAAATATCTACAAGAAGTGTCAAACTGCAGCATGACAGGCAGTGAGCTTTCTGTTGTAAGTGGATCAATATTTGGAAAAAAAAAAAAACTAAACAAAACACAGTTCAAACAAAAATGAGATACCGCAGTGGTGTGATAAATTACACTCGCTCTCATGCATTTAATGATAATGCATTTTTTTTAAACTGTCTTTCCCAGCACTCGAAGGACACATTACGGAGTGATTAGAAGACAATAAGCAAAAACAACAAACAAAAGTAACACAACTTTACTTGTATATTACTTTTTTGTTCATAATTTTGGAACCATTTGTATTCAAGAATCCCAAACCCTTATTTATCTTCCCTCTCTTTCAGATATTTAATATGCTCTGTCTACTGTTTTCTTTGCATGCACCTGACAGGATTCAGCAACAATCATTTTTAATGGTGATAGAAATTTCTTCCAAGCCTTTTTAAAGTGTGAATGATCATGGTACCATGATCAGGATTATGTTACCATCAACTAACAATATCTGACAAAGAGGATATTTGGTGCTTGGTAGAGGTTTGCTCTCCCTTAGTGATCTTGTATAAAATGCTTTACATCCAATTGCCTGGCTGTACATCTAAATCTGCTTTCTTTCTTTGTGCAAGTCAGTTAAAACTGAGTCCAGTGTTGCTTGTTGTTTTAGTAAACTTTCCAGTTTGTGCTCTCCTCTTTTCATCCTGCACAGACTGGGTTAGAGCTAACTACCCCAGAACCATGCAAACAATCGATCATAAGTCAGCAACTTACTTTTTCTGCCGAATGTTATTTTGTTATAAAAATGTAATTATTTGCTGAGTATTTCCATGATGGTCTCTCTGGTCTAATGCCAGATATTTCATTTAAAAGGCATGGTTTCTCTGACATCAGAAAAATCTTGATTCCACGGGAAGGACAAATGTTTTCTACCAAAGAACTTCTTCAGACGTGTTTAAGAAAATTAGCCTGAATGAATTTGGATGATTATTGACATTTTTAAAGATCAGTAAGACGTTAAAGTGTTTACAAAATTAATTTCAACACTCCAGATTTCACTTGCATCTAAATTTGAAATGGGTATGTGACTGTGACTGTTTATATTCAGGCAATAATATCAAAAACAAAAGTATCATAAGTCCATGTCACTTTGTCTGCAACGTGAACCTGAATCTGTTAAATTGGCAGTCAGTGATTGGATGAAACACTTAAAATCACTTTTGAAAAAGACAATGTTGAGGCCCATTGAGTGTAAAAGAGAACAACGGCAGCAGGCAGAAGTAGAAATCAACTGAAATTAATCAGAGGATGCTTTTAATTAGGTTAGAACCACAACTTGCTAGTGTCAAGAAAAAAGGAATAAACATGTACAGTATCTGTGGTTTAACAAGGTTTGAATTTAGTTTTAAGTCAAACAGACAAACGATCAAAACATTAATGATAAAGTGAATGACAATAAATAAATAAATACATGGTCATTTTATTTTTAAACAGTGGTGGTGCTCACTGAGACAAGTTTGCTCCATGGTGATCAGGCTTTTGTTTTATCCATGCAAAGTGTGCATGATGTTCAACTATCTGCAATTTTGGGGGGACTTTATGTTCTATTATCATTTATTCATGGAGTCTTTATTGTCTACTTCTGTGGGAGTGATTTAGATCATCTGTGGTGAAACAATATTAAGGTTTTACTAATGAGATTATTTCATGATATTTTAACATTGCTAATATTAATCTGATAGAGCAGCCCTAAAAATAAACAAGCCTTTGAGCAAAGCTCGAGTCGAGGCACATGTGGGGAGTAAATAAACATTTTGAAAAAGGTTATACTCCCTCTTTGTCATTTCATTTTAACATTAAGGAAGGGAAACTATCACATCGATGTATAAAAGTGTATTTAATTCTAATTGTTCATGTGTATTTGCAAAGTAATTTAATTGAAGTAAAAGTAGTCACTGAAAACAAAACAAAAAACATTAAAGTATTGTCTTTAACAACAAAAAGACATAACAATATTGTTAAACGTTGACATTTTATTAACTATATCCTGATCTATGTGTCTGCATTTTTGACTGAAGTGCAGATCGATCTATATTCATGTACTGGTGCTCTTATAAACTTTCCAACCCAGCAACTGGTCTATGGGACTGCACTGACTGAACTACAAATAACTGAAATTAAATTATTAATGTTCTGAATAAGGTTATTTATTATTTTCCCATTTCTGTTGTTATAAGTTGTTCCTTTTTTGCGTTCAAATTTTATCCCGAAATAATGAAAATAATTCGGAAGGAGGGTGTGGGGAAAATTGTTCAATAATTAAATATTTATTGTTTTATTAATTTTCTCACCCTGTGAACTATTTGTATACAAATGTGCGCGCGCGAACACAAACACACACACACACGCCTTGAACGCGGAGTATTTGATTTTGAAAATAAACCGCATGATTGATTCTATCTGTACACTACATCCTGTAGTCGTCCATATAATAATAATAATAATAATAATAATAATCATACGTTTCATAATGTGTTTTAATCTTTGAGTGAAACTGATACATTCATATGCTCTGCCATCTTTTTAAGACTACTAATTTGAATTTTGTTTAAATTTTATTTATTTATTTATTTATTTTTTATTATTTATTTTTTTATTTTTTTTGGAAACTTTATATGTTCCATGTATTTAGAATGCATTTCAGTGGGATGTGCGTTTTTGCTAAAAATCGGTTTGTTTCTGCTTTTACCGTAATGCTTAGTGCACGCGCGCAGCAAAAAAAAAAAAAAAAAAAATACAAATAAAAATAGACCGGCGGCTGGCTTTACCATGTCCTTTTGCTCCTGGTTGGATGATATTGCTGAACAGGGGGCTCACTTTACCGCAGTCATAACACCCTGGTGGACTTTTTCAAGCATGACGGTGGCTGGACGAACGGTGGAGCATTGTTGACAGGTAGTCATGGTAACTCAGACTAAGATAAAAGCTGCGCATTATCTACAAGAGTAGACAGTCAGAATCTACAGTGACTGCACGGACTGTCAGAAACGACTAAAGTAGGTCTCATATCCTTTAAACACCCCTTAAAGATTGACCAGCTAATGTTCTCAGTGAGCGTTTTGTGTCAGATCGAGTTTTCACTGTGGCACGTTTGTGTAGCATCATTAAAACGTCTTGTTTGGTGTAGTTGATGTTAGTTTGTCTTTTACACTCAACATCTATTGCTCTTATCTTTAATGAACTGAAAGCAGTGTTTACCATGTCAAACATATATTTATGAATCAATTAGTATGCATTATAAATGTATCAAACACTACACTACGCCAGTGGTGGCTGGCCAATAGAGGGCGCAAGGGTGCCGCCCACCACTCACCACGTCAGTTTGAATAAACATTTTAAAAAAACAATAAAAAATAATAATGAATTATAAATACTACGAAACAAATTTATATTTGTATTTAAATAATCAGAATAAATATTATATAGATAATGATTATAAGTAATGTTGTTAAGTTCATCTTTGTCTAATTGGCAACGTGTTTCCGCCTTGGGGCGCCACAATTTCCAGATTTCTTTTATTTTTTATTTTGCAAACAAACAGTGTACAAACAGTATATAAGGACATACAAAATACAAGAAAAGAGTGCCAGGGGGTTCACATATATTCAAACATTTTAAAAACTGTACAGATGTAAATAGTTTTGCCACACTTTCCAGATCCTTTCAACACATGCGCGTACACTACGTCACTTCCTTCACTCGCAATCCTTACGACAGAGCTGTTGGGACGTGATATTTGAATGTAAACCAACCATATGACATTTGTTAAATATTTTAATGGTACATATCTAAATATGTGACTGTTTTGTGATGTTTTTAATTGTTAATTTAAAAATGGATAAAAACGCAACACACAACATTGATAATAAGCCTAAATACTAAGACTAAATACAGCTCAAATAAACCTTAGTTGTGATAACCTGGTGGCATCATTAAAAGCCAACCACCACTAAAAAACAGGAGTACGTTTTAAGACTTTACTTGACTTCAATTGATAACTTTTTGTTCTGTAGATGGAAGCAAGGAAACAAGTAGCTGTAAAACCCACCACAAGGGACTGCAATACACAGACGGATCTGCACCCAGTTGAGATGAACATCGACAAGTCGTATGAGTGGAACGAGTGGGAGCTGAGACGGAATGCGCTCCAACTGGTGAGCAATGTGAAATTACACCAAAAAGTCACAGTTAGGCCATAACATGAATTGAGACACAATAATTCACACTAACTCCACAACCAAGAAACAATCCATACTCTTATTCAGTTGTTTTTCCAACAAAAGTTTGTTTTCTTCATGAATATCTTTGTGCATGGGGGTGGGGACGCAGCTGATCTGTGTGGCAAGGGAGTGTAAAGGAGACCTGGTAGCTCTCTGGCTTGACTTAACCTCATCCACATGGAGAAAAAAATGAAAATGCTTTTCCCTTAAACGGGTAATTATGTGTGCGTCCACACGAAAAGGCGGAAAACGTTGCAGTAAACATAGCAGGCCTCTATGTAGCGCTGTAACGCTGTCACAGAAATACACCGAAACGGGGAAGAAGACACAGAGAGAAAGGCAGCATCTACTTGCAAGCATGTCTGGATTAGGAGTGGAGGTTTTTCCATTTTTTTCTTTGTTTGGTCATAAAGTGAACCACCAGAGGATTTTAAAGGCTGTGCTACAGTTACTGCATGACAATGCAACGTACGGGAGGATCTAGTCGTTACAATAAAGACAAGTGGAGGACAGTAATGCACCTTGTGGCATCGACTCTGCCGTAAATACAGAAGAAGAAGAAGGATGCGCAAAAAACTCGTGTTACAAAAAAACACGACATACCAAAGAGAAGAGGAAAGAAATGGAAGACAAAGACATAACAGGGGACTTGCTTGTGGACCATCGACAAGGTTAAGTCTATTCCCTTAACCACTAGTCCCTTTATCTACAAAACATTATATATTTATGTTCATTATATAGATTATACAGTATATCCAGTAGATAATCCAGTATATAAATAATCCCGAAGCGCAGTGAGGGCTGACAATCAGTTCCATTTTTAGTAGCCGTTGTGTCACCGTTGACATGATCTGACGTGTTTGTGACCTAATGCAACGCAGCTGTTGGACAAAACAATAGACTGTCACCTTAAATGGACTATTCTTATGGTTAGAAAGGTGAGGATGGCAAGAAAGTGACATAGCAGCTCCGGTGAGTGTTTGAAACAGCTGACTGACTCCGCTGCTGATGTGATAAACACACACCGTGGATCAGCTTTTGTAGGACTCACAATCACAATAGCCTCTTAAATAGCCATTTGTTTTACTGTAATGTGCAGTTTTTTGGCTGAAAACAATAACAAGTGTGTGTGGATAGCAAAAGACAATTGCTATAGTGATCTGATTACCCTCTCTAAAAGAGCGAGGCATGAAGTCTGCGACTCATGCATATACAGGAAGGCCCCAAAACAACCTGTTTTTAGAAGCGTATTGAAATTGACTTTTCAGAGGGCAAAAACTCTGGAAAACAAGCAAGTTTGGGAAAATAAATCTCAAATACTATGTTGTTGGTTTTCTTAGAACAAATGGAGATAGGTGAAAACTAGCATAATACTTAACCTTTAAGTCTAACAAGAAGCCGTCACTAAAGCACAACTGGGGAAAAAACACTTGAGGGATCAGTGACATTGGCACCAGCAGGTCTAGGTTGCTTTCTTAAGCTGTGTTACAATTGGGCTTGTGGAGAGAAGAAGCACAAACTGATCCTAACTCTACAGGGGCTACATACTGGCACTTATCACTTGCAGCTTCAAGTCGACGTTGGAAGAAATCTCAAGTTCCAATGACTTGGTACTAACATTAGATTCCACCAAGCAAGTGGTCATCGGTGGCCATTCACTTCTGCGAACCCCCAAACTCGGAGTGAGAGAACTGCAATTGGATAGAACCACCATCAGAAACATCCCAGAGGTAGCAGAGAGCCATGCAGTGGCTGCTGTAGGTCTGTGGAGCAACACAAAAGACTGAAACGACCCTCTGACCCTGGGTTTGTCATTAATGACGTGGCCATGTAGCAACATAAGTTGTTTTCAAACTCTATACACAAAAGCCTAAGATGTTAATAGAAAAGTATTTATTTTATTTAAAGTCTCAAATGAATGAAACTTGTTAACCCATCGGAGCTGCTTTTAATCTGCATCCTTATTTGACATGGGTAAATTATTTGATACAACTAACTCTTGTTTTACATTTCCAACCCCAGGCTGACCTTCAGACCAAAGTGACACACTCTGTGCAGACTGATGAGAGCCACATGAGGAGGGAGAATGTCACTCAGACTTGGCTGCCAAAGGATGCTGCCTGTCAAACCAAGAGAGATGGTTCTAGTAACACACCCAAACCTCAGACCTACTACGCTGGTCTGAGAGGACAAAGAAACGCTGACTTGCTCAAAACAGACCTAACACGATCTGTAAATGAATAAATGAGGCAGAGTGGAATTACAGTTGAGGACAAAATGAGTAGCCTCCCTACAAATATGTAATTGTTTTAAAAGTAATTCCCAAGTGCTTATAAACAGAGCAACACATTTTTAACACAGCTTTTCTTTGCATCCTAGTTTTTTTTTTTTTTTGGATGTGTACATTATTTTAGTTTGCACACAGAAGTTTGAATATTCCACCAAAAACAAAAACTATCAGGGTCAAAATTATTGGTTCCCCGTATTCTAATAGTCAATTGTGTATCCTTTTTGCTGGATAACAGCCTGCTGTCGTTTGTTGTAATTTTCAACAAGTCTCTGACACTTCTTTTGAGGAAACGCAGCCATTCTTCTTTGGCAAATCTCTCAAATTCCTCTAGATTTGAGGGACTTCTGGTATGGACGTTCTTCTTTAGGTCACCCCACATATTTCCAATGGAATCCCAATGGTCATTTCTTAAAGGGGGCAAATAATAATGCCCCTGGTCATTTCAGTTATTTCCTTAATAATTCTGTTTTGGTGTGCAAATACAAGTAATGTGTACCTTCTAAAGAAAACTAGTATTTTTAAAAATGCTAAGTTGAAAATGTCCTGCTCTGCTAAAAAAGTACTTGAGAAAATCTTGAAGAAATTTCAAATTTCAGGGTGCTAATAATTGTGTCCTCAACTGTAGTTCATCACAATAAAATTTCATTGAAGGATGCTTTTTATTTGTTGTGTTTTGAGTGTAAACTTGGTGTTACATTTTAATATTTTAATAGTATCTTAGAGCCTATTTAGTACAACAATAAACACATAGAAACAGATTCATTTGGATCCTTTTCAAAACTTTACAGGAAGGACTAAACAAAAACTATTGGTTTCTAAACCAAATTTTCAGGTCCAAAGCCACAACACAATCTATTCAGCACATCCTAATACCTCTGCCAAGGAAGTTGTGTTATTGCCAGCGTTCATTAATTCATTAATTTTTTTGTTTGTTTATCGTTTGAAAACTAATGAATGGATTTTAGGCGCACGGTGGGGTAGTGGTTAGCACGTCCGCCTCACAGCAAGAAGGTCCTGGGTTCAAGCCCTGGGGTGGACTTGGGTCCTTTCTGTGTGGAGTTTGCATGTTCTCCCCGTGCTGCGTGGGTTTTCTCCGGGTACTCCGGCTTCCTCCCACAATCCAAAAACATGACCGTAAGGTTGATTGGAGTCTCTAAATTGCCCATAGGAGTGAATGAGAGAGTGAATGGTTTTCTCCGGGTACTCCGGCTTCCTCCCACAATCCAAAAACATGACCGTAAGGTTGATTGGAGTCTCTAAATTGCCCATAGGAGTGAATGAGAGAGTGAATGGTTGTCTGTGTCTGTGTTGCCCTGTGATGGACTGGCGCCCTGTGAGAGCCGGAGATTGGCACCGGCAGACCCCCGTGACCCTGTTAAACGGGAATAAGCGCGTATGAAAATGGATGGATGGATGGATGAATGGATTTTGCTGAAACTTTCAAAATGGGAAAAGGAACGTGTGATTGCATTTTGGTGGGTATCTGAATTAATATACTGATTCTGGATCAGCTTCAAAAATCAATAATCCCCTGTGTTCAGCTCTTTGAGCAGGAAGTTCTACAGCACTTCCTGTTTGTGGCTTTGCAGCCTTGAAGTGTGAATGTTTATGGCAGTCGTGGATCAGTGGTAGAGTGGGTCATCCAATAACGAAAGGGTTTGAATCCCACACTATCACAGTCATTGCTGTTGTATCCTTGGATGAATGTTGGTGGTGGTCAGAGGATTGGCAGCCCTGTTTCTGTCAGTAGACCCCAGGACAGCTGTGGCTACATTTGCAAAGTAGCTTAGCACCACCGGTATGACTGGTGTGAATGAATCATGGTTTCTGTGAAGTGCTTTCAGTGTAATGAAAAGTGATTTATAAATCCAAGCCATTATTATTAGGCAGTGGCTTTCCGCACATAAACTCGTATCAATATACCAACAGGCTATCCGTACATAGCGCCCCTCCTTGGCCAGTTTAGGTGATTACGAAGCTACGTACTTGTACTTCTGTTTGCTATTAATACGTAGATTCCTAAACTACGTTACGAACTTACCTTTTGAAGTGGATTTGAATTTCGTATGTGTATCGCTTGTTCAGCCATTTTGTGGGTACGGCTAGCCACTTTGTTATTATTATTATCATGGTAAGCTCTAGTTATAGTAAAGTGAATGATTTACCAATTAATAATGGAATAGTAATGGACCAACATCTTTGGCAGGGGTCACCAACCTTTCTGAATCTGTGAACTACTTCAAAGATACTGGTTAATCCGAAGAGCTACCAGTTTGATATACACTGAAATACCAAGATTTGATGGTTTTACTTTAATCAGAGGGAAAGGTAACTTAAAAAGGTAGGAATTACTCAAAGCTGATATCCGGAGGAAGAAAAGATGAGAGAAAATTTACAAGCGAACGTCTCGATGTCCCTCCCTAAACAGCCTCACTTCCTCCCCCTGCCTCTACCAATCTACCAGAAGCCACGCCTCTACTTTTGTACACACGCATCGCAGAACATAACAAAGTCGCATCGGGTTGCATTGATACAGGTCTATGGGTCCCTGCACCTTCAAAAAGCAGCTCCGAGATAAATTGCTCCTCAGAGTGATACCTGTTTGCTGTTGTGACGCAGCGCCTTGTTTCCGTGCACAGTTTAAACACTCACATTGACTTTGATTAACAGTCTTCGCTACAGGAAGTTGAAGCCTATTGCGGCGCAATTTTCTATTTGTATAGGGGTCTATAGAACAAAGGCAGGACTTATATACATTGACGTATATGAATGACCACCGGCAGTAGACCATAGTAAAAGACTAGTTCGGTATTGTTTCGCATTTCAAAAGAATCATACATAAACATAGATTTCTCAGAAACTCCAGATATCAGCTTTAAGTTTCAACATGCAACACTTTATTCATCTTAATTTATGCAATTATTTCATTTTCAAATGACCGCTTCTGAAACATTTCATTGGAAATCAACATGTTCCTATTTTATTAGCCACTATCTACTTTTAACTAATGGAAACATGTTTCTACAATTCAACAATTATGTAAGATTTTAAAATTTCAAAACCTATATACCAAATCTGCACCATCTTTAACAAAAAACATATCTGTTATACTTTAACAGATTTGTCACAATTTTTAAGTGACATTTAAAGATGGTTAATTTACTGGTAACTAGTGCAGTGCCTGTAGGAATTATGTATTGCTATAGAAAAGTGGGAGGATAAGTAGCTTTTTCATGAATGGCCAAATGAGGTTGTGTTTGAAGGTGGGACGTCATCACTGTGGAGGTAGGACTGATGACATCATCACTGTAGAGGTAGGACTGATAACATCATCACTGTGGAAGTAGGACTGATGACATAATCACTGTGGAGGTAGATCTGATGACATCATCACGGTAGTGGTAGGACCAATGTTCTAACTGATGACATCATCACGGTAGTGGTAGGACCAATGTTCTAACTGATGACATCATCACGGTAGTGGTAGGACCAATGTTCTAACTGATGACATCATCAGTAGGACCAATGTTCTAACTGATGACATTATCTGTAGGACCAATGTTCTAACTGATGACATCATCACTGTAGATGAAGGACCAATGCTCTAAATGATGACATCATCACTGTAGAGCAGGGGTGTCCAATTCCGGTCCTCGAGGGCCACTATCCAGCATGTTTTAGATGTTTCCCTCTTCCAACACACCTGATTCAAATATTAGGATCGTTATCAGGCTTCTGCAGAGCTGGATGAGGAGTTGATCATTTGAATCAGGTGTGTTGGAAGAGGGAAACATCTAAACCATGCTGGATAGTGGCCCTCGAGGACCGGAATTGGACACCCCTGCTGTAGAGGTAGGACTGATGTCATCATCACTGAGTCCGTTGACTCAGGAGGTGGGGTGTGGGGGTGGGACGTTCAAACAAATCTGGCGTTGCACACCTTTGAACCAAGCAGCAGCCATGTTGAAACTCTCAGATCAGTCTGATCCTGATCCGCAGAGATATAGAGGAACACAAAGACAGACAGAGATTCCTTGCTTTTATAGAGAGATAATGAAAGAGAACTTATCAACTCATCTAAGACGCTAACTACAACCGTCACCTGTATTTATCTTTATAAGTTTGAAGCCTGGCAAGTAAATGACATTTTAGAGCTCATTGGTGACGAGTGGTGTTAGAACAGGCCTGAGGGCACCTCCAGTGGTCTATGCGGGCTACCTTCATGGTGCCCATTTGCACTGTGTTGGTGACCCCTGTTCTGTTCTAAGGTTTGCAGTAAAGTTGTATCTAAATATTGAATCTGATTAGAGAGACTCTCTCATGTTTCAGTCTGTGTGTGTGTGTGTGTGTGTGTGTGTGTGTGTGTGTGTGTGTGTGTGTGTGTGTGTGTGTGTGTGTGTGTGTGTGTGTGCGTGCGTGCGTGTGTGTGTGCGTGTGTGTTTGTGGCTCCTTCCTCCTATCTCTATCCAGGTGTGCCCCTCTTCCTGTGAGTAGCATGACTCCTCTTCACCTGTGCCTTCTAGCTGTTTGATGCCAGCCTTGCCAGGTTTTTTGGAATACTGAAATATGAGCCATCCGGTTTATTTTTTTATGTTTAACCAACTTTTTGGAGACCACTTCTCCTGCCTGGAGACCTCTCCCCAACCTCAGCTACGACACTAAAAAACGCTGACAAATTTAACATGTTTGAAGTCAAGCCAATAAACAGATTTTGCATGTCATTCAAGTGTAACCCGTTCATATATTTTAAAGATTGTAATCACATGGTCCTTTGACCTGCTTCTCTCACACTTTCTGAGCTCTAAACATTTGGGAATTGCTCCTTTGAGTTGATGTCGTGCACATTGTAGTGTTCTATTCCATCTCTCACTTTTCTTTATCAAATCCAAGTGGGAAATACATTAATTGTGAAAGTTAACAAAGCAGCTTTTAATACATAAATGAGAGTTTTGTGTTGTGTTTGTTTTTAGTTAGTTTCAGTGTGTAATGTTTTATTATCCTTGTTCAGTTGGACAACACAGCCACCTTTGGGGCTTGAAAACCTGTTGGTATTTCAATAAAGGTTGGTTGAGTGCTTCTCCCTGTGTATCTGGTGTCAGGTTTCACAAAAGCTGCATCTTGTCATCAACAACAGTCACATAATTTCATCACAATTTGTCCTGTGAGGGATTCTCATTATGCTGTTGCCTTATGATGCAAATGATGCCTCCATTGAGATATTCATGCATGTACAGAGAAGGAGACTTCATCAGGCAATGGAAAACTTTATCCTATTGAGAGGAGGAAACAAAGAAGTGAGTTCCCGTTGACCACAGCTCCCAAAGCACACTGAGGTTTGCAAGTGTTTATGGAAAATCTGCCAGGTGAGAGTTTTAATCACCTATGAAATGAGCGATTAGAATAATTATTTCAGGGGTGCTGCTATTAACAACTCTCTGTTCAATATCACAACAAATTAGTTCATACTCATTAGTATGAGTTGTGCTTGCCTAGTGGTTTGGAAAACCTCCTTAGGGAACTTTTGTTATTTCTCCCTGTGTTTCGAGAATGTAATTAGCATTCATCAAGTGCTGTGTTTATACAGCATCCTTTCTAATGATTGTAATCACAATTTTGACATTACATAAGTGAAGCTAGCTCGGTGGAGGGTATTGTCAGCAGGACTACATTCTTACATCAAAGGTCATCAGAATTCCCTGTAAACACAATGTGGAACACAGGAAAAGATGCTTTTTCCCAGGTGTCGCTTTTGGGAAAATAATATGACAAGAGTATTTGTCGTGTGATTTCCTTTTCTCCTTCTTTTTCATCTGACAATTGACAACCGTATTTTTGTCAGACATACCCCAACTTGAGTTAACTTCATATATTAATGGAAGAACTTTTAATGTTGCTATTAACGATGTAATGTCTAATGTGTCCAACCTGTCATGTGGGATAGCCCAGGGCTCTGTTCTGAGGCCTGTTTTGTTTTTACTGTACCTGATGCCTCTTGGTCGGTTGATCCGTGATTTTAAAAATGTGTCTTGTCATTTTTATGCTGACGATATCCAGTTGAACTGCTCCTTTAATGACTCAGAGTATCACTTTTTATCAGAGTTCTTAGATTGTGTATCTTGTATCAAAAACTGGTTGTCATCAAATTATCTCCATAACTTTGAACAAAACAGAAACTCTGATCATCGCTCCTGATAAAAAGATCCCCCTGATCAAGAACTCTCTTGGTGATTTGGGCTCCTCCGTGAAAACCAGCCTCAGAAACCTTGGGGTTGTGTTTGATCAGTCCATGTCTTTGGAGGGTCACTGTCGTCACTGACCAAAAACTGTTTTTATCACCTGAAAAATATCTCCAAAGTGAGGAATTTGTTATCAAAATCAGATCTTGAATTGATCATCCATGTGTTTATATATATCATCTAGCATTGACTGTTGTAATTCTGTTTTCACTTGTTTTAATAAGTCAACCCTAAACAGACTCCAGATCGTACAGAATGCTGCTGCCTGACGTTTGACTGGTGCTCCCAGAACATTCCACATTACCCCCATTCTATTTACTCTGCACTGGCTTCCAGTCAAGTTTTGCATGGAGTACAACATTTTAGTTCTGACTTTCTGAGCGTTACATGGTCAGGCCCCTCAATATATCTCGGACTTGCTGTGCCCCTACACTTCAGGGCGCACCATTCGTTCTTCAGGCTGTGGCCCCCAGACTCTGGAATAACCTGCACCAGTTTCTCCAGAAGCTAAACTGTGTGAACACTTTTAAGAAGCATTTGAAGACTTCTCTTTTCAGAAAAGCTTTTAGTTAACTGGATTTTAATTTTTATTATCCTTTTATGATGCTGTTCCTGTTGATGTAAATGCACTTTTGTTTTATTATTCTTTGATGATGTTGCTTCTGTTGTTTTAAATTATTCTCTGTTCTGTACAGCACTTTGTGATTTTATCTGCGAAAAGCTCTTTATAAATAAATTACTTATTTACTTACTAGGATTTGAGCATAAAGAGGCCCCAAGGGTTTCGGTGTTTCTGTGTGTCCTGGTCTTAGACGTCTACTATGTTATTCATTCTTACACTATATCCATGTTTTATGAGCCCTTTGTAGCATCCAATGTGTATAAAGTCCAAAGAAGAGATTCCCTCCTTGGGCATTTCATTAGGTTGTAACTAAATGTTAGAAAGCTTGCTTGCCTTTCACAAGAACTTGAACTAAAACCTTAATTACACACTGTTTGGACTCAAGTGCTTTGTTTTTCACAATCAGGGGTGTTTAGCACATTGTGATGTTATTACTAAGATTTGTTCACAGTTTGAGTTCATTTGACATAATAGTTTAATACTATTATTTAAGTCTAATATTTCCTGTAGGTTTTAAGTCCAAGCTGCTTCTTAAAACAACTCAACAAGACTGAGTTACATTTGTCTTTATAAGCAGATTATTGGGTTTTTTCCCTTTAGCAAATTAAAATATGTGAAAACTACATTTTTGCTGAAATGTGCAAAGCAAAAAGTAGCCAAGGACAGTTTAACCTTAAAAAGATGCTGATGTGGATTAGAAGCAGGATTGTGATGAAGAGGAAATGTTCATTGGATCATTAACGAAATACAAGACTATAGCAGTGGAAAATTAAATACGCGAACAAAAAAAAAAAAAACACTGAAGCTGACTGCATTATCACGTCATTAAACACGCATCAATCTTTTGATAAAAAAAAAAGTTGCACATTCTGGCCACAAGGTAGAGCCATTAGGCAACGAATTCCCTACTTATTATTCAGTCAAAAAAAAAAAAAAATCACTTCAATCAACAACAAAAAAAAACAATTAAAAATCTTTACCTCAATCAAAGAAAAAAATGTTTGAATGCAAAAAAAAAAAAAAATATTTAAGACCCCCAAAAAATTGCATTTGAAAACTTTTTGTGTCTTTGATTGACGTGAGTTTTTTATTGAAGTGATTTTTTAAAACGTATTTATGATTAAATAATAAAGACAAATCTACCTCCATACACCAGCATTTATTTGAATAAATATGCCATGTGAGTACAGCGACAAAATGGATTCAGAAGTAAAACCTGTCGTATATGCACCAAGGAATATTAGTCATCGAACAGCTCACCAAAACAAATCAGTTAGGAATTATAACGAAGCAGTCAAAAGCGACTCATTGGGTGAGCAGCATGATGACAATAGTAACTTAAAGAAAAATAAGGATTTGTAATGGATCGTAAGACACAAGGGAATAAAAAGGGAAATCCAGGTTGAAAGTTTTTATTTTATTCATCTTGCTAATTGTTGTATTTGTATAACATTAGACATTAAGAATAAAGTTTTAAAATTGCGTGAATAAACTTGTAATATTATTAGAATAAACTTGTAATATTATTAGAATAAACTTGTAATATTATTAGAATAAACTTGTAATATTATTAGAATAAACTTGTAATATTATTAAAATAAACTTGTAACAATAAAAAGACTAACGTCATGCAACCGGATCTCCTCCTCCCCAAAATAGCCGATTTCCTTGAAGTCTGTAATTCCTCCTCTGGAATCAACACATTTTCTTGCATATTCTTTCTCAGTTCTGATGCTGATGATACTCGGATACAGATGGGCCAAAAGAGGAAGCATTTTCCTATTTATCCCTAAAATTTATACAAAATACAACTTCCCAAAATGCAGCACAGATCTTATTTTTAATGCAGGGGACTGCTAAAATTATGATTTTATCTCGTAAAATTATGACCTCATTCTTTCACTTTCTTCTTGTCTTATAATAACTGGTTTTTTAATATTACACATTTTTTCTTGTAAAATTACAACTTATTTGTTCTATTATTATGACATTTTTCCCTTGTGACGTCAAGGTAGGGCTTTATTATCAGAATACTATGACTTTATTCTTGTAATATTCCATGTTTTTTTTTTTCTGTAAAATTATAAGTTATTTGTTGTATTATTATGGCTTTTTTCTTGTGACAGTAGGACTTTATTCTCAGAATATTAACACTTAATTTTTTGTAATAATACATGTTTTTTTCTTGTAAAATTATAACTTATTTGTTGTATTATTATGACTTTTATTTCTTCTGACAGCAGGACTTTATTCTCAGAATATTACAACTTTTTTCCCCTCTAAATCTACAACTTTTTCACTGTGGCATTAAGACTTAAGTCTCAATAGTTTCTTTAAAAATGAAACTTTATATGCAATAGGGGGCGCTCTCGGGACGCAACCCTTTGGTCCGCGGACCACACTGTGGACTACCTACTTCCGCGTGGGCCACTTCCGGTGCTGTTGGAAATCCAGCTGTAGCTGTTAGCAGTTAGCATTGCGAGTTTCTCCAAAGTTATGTCTGCCTGTCCACTGGATAGAGGAGGGCAGTGTTCGACCATGGACGTCATTCTTCGGTTTCCTGTTCATGAACAGTAAAAAGTAAGTGTCCGCGGAGTCGCAGCTGGCGACACGTCAACTGCGAATATTTGGATTGTTGAAGCGATAAGTCCCGGCAGCTAGCGTTAGCACCCAGGCCAGGTAGCAGGTAGGCTAACAGGGGTTTGCTGAGCTGACGGAGCGCAGGCCATAGCAGGCTTTAGCAGCTTTTCTGGCTTTAGCAGGCTTTCTGCTTTTCTTCAACAGTGTGTGGTATCGGTAGAAACTCTGTAGGACTGGTTTCTCACGCTGACAATAAACAGTTTACTTGAAGTTTCCCACAGTGTCTCTGCTCAGCTCGTAGTTAGCTAACCAGCTGGTAGTTGACTGGAGGCTATGCGGTGTTTGACAGCATCGCATTTGATCAAGAGTCAGTGAAAACTACTAAATTCATGCAGTGAATAACACTTTTTATCGCCATTTCTCAATTAATCGCAAATACACAATTAAATGATCAATTAACATACCAAGTCACATTGGCTTCGGATTTTTATTTTTTTTTTTTAATCGCTGGTTATTCATCCAGTCTAGAACTTATCAAGGAATAATAGCTCTACTGTTTGTGTTGTATGCAAAGCAGAAATGAAGGTAACGGGGAAAAAACGAAAGGATCGATTGTTCGTAGAAGTGAACGCAAGCTACAAAATCTGACACATTTCCATTGCGATCGCTGTGAGACTTTGGGTAAACAAAGGTACAATTATGTGTAAACTTAACTGAAATATTTAATGTTAATGCGATTAAAGATAAGTGGGAAAGATTTCTGCGATTAAGTTAATAATATTTGCTGTGGTCCATAGTATTTAGATGTCATTCTTCAGTTTTGGTGATCCTCTAAATAGTCTTTATTTTTGGTTTTAAAAATACGTAATTCCCTGAACTTATTCAGTGCCAGCCATTCTCAGATTTTCTACCCCCCTCAGTGCCAGCCGTTTTTGAGCATTTTTGACTGATTTTAAAGACCCACAGAATATTTTCTACTATGACTATCTGAAATCTGACACCAGATTGTAAAAGATTGAAGCCTCTACTTTCATAAAAAATAATTGTTTCTGGCTCGTTTCTTCAGTTTCACAGCAAAAAGCTGAGAAAAAAAACCCTGTCAGTGACTTTAAAGCTTTTTTTTTTTTGATTTAGTGACAACTCTTAACATCTGAACATCATTTCCTTATATAAAACTTAAAAAAAAAGGGACCTCCGCCAGGGTGTTTTCTAGTAATCCCCGTGAAAAAACGCAAATGACGAGTTTCTCGTCAATGGTGCTGAGCGTTTGGATTTGAAATGACGAGATATCTCGTCAATGGCACTGAGTGAGTTAATATATGAGTAGTATTGTGAGGAGCCCAGATTGCTGAAGTTATCATTTTAATGCGAATAAGTTGATGGGAAAATGAGAAAATGTTATATTTAGTGAACAAGTGCTTCTCCCAGATTTCTAAAAACAGCATGTGTAATAAAATCAAGTCAGAGGTCCATTTATTATAATGAGGGGCACTGCATATGCATAGTGGATACGATTGGATACGTTCAACGTATCTGAGCTAAAATACTTTCAACGTCTTCAGAGCCACGGCCTTTAATAAACCACACCGCTGTTTAATGAGAGATTTGGCATTCTGGTCTTTTTTTGCCAATACTTTGAATGTTGGCACACTTGATGTGATGGCCAGGTGGAGACACTGATGCTAATGCTCATTATTTGTGAGTCGAGTAGTTGTTCTTCTTCTTCTTCATTCAATCTGGGCTCCGACTTGTCGAAAAGTATCAGTTAACAAACCACTTCATAAACAAAACCACAAACACGCCTTTGAAATGGGCCGATAACATGCAACCCTCTCTTATATTTGGGTTTTGGATCAGTAAGGAAAACAGGCTGGCCCGTTAAGGACCTTACCTCAGTCTGCCGTAAACAAAGATGTCCAAACCACTGCCTTCCTCTATGAAAGGCTGCAGTAGAAAGCATGTTGTGACCTACAGTATATGGTGCTACTTGTGTGGCTGCCTTGAATAAAATCCTCCCACAATGAATAAATAGGTTTAGTCAATTTAACTCACAAAAGCAGAAAACATTTGCCATAGGGGTGGGAGAAATGTTTAGTGCACAATCATTCTGACATAATAGATTGTAATTTAACCATACGCTTCCAATAATCACTTTAATCAGTCATTTAAATGGTAAGTTACACAAAATACTGTAGATGGAATGTTAATGGTTTTTTTTAAAAGCACTATAGTTGAGCTGCTGATTTATTTTTTTAATATAATAAACCGTGTATAAAATGTAATTTAGAACAGCCTTTTAATGTTTAGTGTTTGTTAATGTATGTTACAAGCAAAGATTCTGCTATTTTGGTACTTTACGATGCAGTTCTAACTTATCAGTTTCCAGATATCCTCTGCTGGATTAAGGAAAAGTTAAAGATAGTGGTGTGAGGATACACTCAGCTCACGAGACGAGACACGATAATGGGTTCACAAGAACAAGACAAGACGAGATTTTAAGAATACTACAATGACTGGACCAATATACTTTTATTTAACCGAGTTGCACATGCAATTTGAAATGTTTTATTATAACTCTTTACATGCATGATGTAAGCTTGAGATTTTATTAAACTACTTCTACAAATTGAAACTAATACTAAAATTTATAAATGATAAAATAAATAAAATCATATATTTCTTTCTTTTTTTCAAGTGCAAACAATATTATGTGCAAAATCAAAGTTCCACTCTGTCAGTACAGAGTGCTCATAGTGCAAACAGAGCCTGACCAAGCATGTCATTAACAACGTGCTGCAACTACACCGCCATGTTCTTTTAACTGTTAATAAACTACTTCTTCCAGAAATTGAAACCAGAACTAAAATTTACACCTCCTCTTGCGAGGCAGATTTTAAGGCGACGAGAAATCTCGTCGAGTTTAATCTCGTGGCACGAAATCTCATCACACCCGTAGTTAAAGATGTAAATTTGTCCCCTATGTCTGTATACTACATTTTTGTTTTTTATAGCAGCTCATCAGTGGTCACTTTTTGAAATGTGACCTGTGACTAGAGCTGGGCAATATATCGAGATTCAAGATAGTTTTCTCTTTTGGCGATTTAGAACATGACAATATTGCCCATATTGATATATATAATGTATAGGGGTGTGTATTGCCTGGCATCTGGCGATTCGATTCGTATCCCAATACATAGGTCACGATACGATATATCTCGATATTACAGTATAAGGAGATTATTGCGATTTATATATATATATATATATATATATATATATATATATATACACGTCTTAAGAAACAACTAATCTGTAAATGTGTACACCTTCATGAGTACATTATGTATGAAATATTGTTTATTGGCCTAGTTTACACACAAAACATTGGCTTTAATATGCCATGTGCCAACAACTTAAAATATAAAATAACATGCAATCTGCCTATGGCTTTTAAACCAACTTCATGACTTTAGTGCAACTTAACTGAGATATATGCCTTGAACAACAAATAAATGCAGAAAGTTAGTACTTGTAAATTTTATTGTAAAAACACAAGCTGGTCAACATGCTCAGGTTTCAGTGCACTTCTTAGTGCAGTTACAATGTCTCCTGCAGTGGAAAAGACTTTTATGGTAAAATAAAGGTAAAAAAAAAAAAAAAGAAATCTTTATATATATATATATATATATATATATATATATTTTTTTTTTTAGTTTATTAACAATTAATAGTTGTGTAGTTGCAGCACGTTGTTAATGACATACTTGGTCAGGCTCTGTTTGCACTATTAGCACTCTGTATTGACAGAGTAGAACTTTGATTTGGTTTTGCACATAACATTGTTTGCACTTGAAAAAAGAAAGAAATACTTATTGATTTTATTTTAACTTATGAATTTTAGTTTCAGGTTGTGGAAGAAGTTTAATAAAGCTCATGCTTACATCATGCATGTAGAGTTATAATGAAACATTTCAAAATGCATGTGCAACTCGGTTAAATAAGTCTGTGAACCCAAAACCGTGTCTCATTTCGTGAGCTGACTGTATCGTCACACCCCTAGAGTACAGTCAAACAGTGTCCTATTTCCATAATTTTGAGATACTTATTTTTTATAGCTTATTTTGTATTCAAATAATCATTTAGGAGTTTCTGCATTCGCTACTTCTCAAAACATGTAAAGCTCAGTTTTCTGATTGCGTCCTAACTAGGGGTGAGTATTGGCAAGGATGTTGCAATACGAGACGCATCACGATATGATATTATCGCGATATATCACAATATTCTACCCAGTTAATATCAAAATTACACGTAGAGATGAAAAATTAAGTTGCTGAATGTGTTCATCTGAAGATATTGATCATTCAGAAGACAAATTGAGTCAAAACTATTTGCTTCAAAGCATCCTATTTATTATTAGTGTTTTTGCACATTTTCGCTGAAAAAAAGAAAATGCAGTGTTACACACTGCCATCATAAAATAAAGGGCAACAAGTTTCTTTTCACTGAAACTAATGTGTAGACGTCTCAAAGTAACCATGACAACATAATGACGGCATTGTAACAACTGTAAATAAGAATAACTCAGGATAAAGCACCCTGAGTTACTGACAATGCAAAAAAATAATTTTTCCTATTATGTCAGTTTAAACACTGATCTGAACAGATTATATGAAAATAAAATGCCTGTGCATACATAAAGAATGCAGGCATTACACACTGCCTTCAAAAAATCAAGTAACCATTGCAACACATTGAAAGCATTGTAACCACTGACATATTGCACAAATACACAAAAATATTAATTTAAAAAAAAAAAAAAATCTGATCTACTTATGACCTCCATCCATCCAATTTTTTGTCAATGTAATCTTTTGTTTGCTCTCCTTTTGTTTTGTCAGTAAGTTACTAGCCGAGCGAGCTAGTAATGTCTGTAGCGTTTCCACCTGCCGAGATGCTTGAAACACCAACCGGTTATCCGTTTGAGGAGATAAACTATGAGGACATTGAAGTTGAAGAGGTGGGTTGGTTGTTTGTCCTAATGTCGATAGGAATAAGGTGATGTGCTCAGCATGTGACGTCACTCGTCTGTCTTCAGGTGGTGGGCAGAGGAGCCTTTGGTGTTGTTTGCAAAGCCAAATGGAAAGGCAAAGATGTCGCCATCAAGACCATTGAAAGCGAATCTGAGAGGAAAGCTTTCAGTGTTGAGGTATAATTTTCACACAGTTTTGATTAATTTTCTAGCGATAATTTCAGTATGATCACATGTAAACATTATGTATGTGGCATCATATCAAACCAAGTCAAAAATGGGTGTGTCAGTGCAGCTCCACCTCCACCAAGCGTCTGCCATTCTGTTAATACAGATATGCTGTCAACCTACTGCAGACTACCCAGGTTCCACTCACCAAAATGCAATGTAGAGCTACAACTATTGACTGTTTTGATAGTTGACTAGTTATTGATTATTGAAATGAATATTTTTAACTAATCTGATATTCGTACAATTGGTTCGTTTTTGCGACCATCTTTTAATACAGAGCCGGTTAGGTTGCTTCTAATACAAATGAAATAAAAATACCTGTATACATTTTTATCCATTTTGAATCAAAGGAGAAAGAAAAAAATATTTATTTTTTTTATGGATTTTTGTTGACTAAATGTTGCACCCTTAACTCTCAGGGCACGTTTAAAAAAAGTAACTCTTTGAGCAGGTACCAAAATGGTACGCGTCATAAAATGTTCATAAAAATTTTGGCTGTTATTCAACTTTCACACACGCCTTAACACGTACACACAAAATATATTCTCAACCACATTAACACCACTCCTTTATGTATATCCCAACACATCAATTCCATATGTATGGTTTTCAGCTTTTCTATTGACATGTATTTATTAGGTATTTTTGTGAAAAACATTTTATATGTCAGGATAACAGTATATCCAAAATATGTGGTTATAATGGGAATCGGTCCCGAACTCAGAGTCTCTGTACATTTTGTATTTCCTGTTCTATACATCTTGCAATAAAAGTGATCATGGAATTATGAACATGAAATTTAAAAAAAACCTGGACAAAGTTCATACAATTAGGCTTTAAACTGAATAAGATATGTTGAATTTAAAACACTGAATAAGGAGAAGATATACGTGTGGTCCTCAAACGTTCCCTTAGAGTTAATGTAGTCCCACTGGTTAGTTTTCAGTGATATTCAAAACACACACTCTTTTGTGTAATTATTACTTGTGTGTGGCGATGTTTTATTTTTTCTTCTCTTGTCTACAGCTGCGACAGCTATCACGTGTAAACCACCCCAACATTGTGAAGCTGTATGGGTCGTGCAATTGTCCTGTAAGTGGTTGCATGCTCCTAAATCCCTGATGGCCTCAGCGCAGTTGTTTTTACAAAGCTTTGACGCTCTGCTCTCTATCCCAGGTCTGCCTTGTGATGGAATACGCTGAGGGAGGCTCACTCTACAATGGTGAGTCTTAGAGGCATATAAATGTGGTGTGTCAAGTGTGATCCTCCCCATGTTTGTACTTTGATTCTTTTACAGTGTTGGAACAGTGACATGAAGCACTGCATTGTTTGTATTTGTAGACGTAACCCACAGCTGTCTCTTACTCATGTGTTGAGCTGCATTTGCCTCATCAGGCTTGATACATTCACATTAGATTTTTTTTAGTGTGAACAGTTAGGTTCACAGCAGGGTTTAACCCACTCTATAAAAATGACTTTGGCTACGAACAAGTCATTCAATAAGTTTTTGTTTTTCAGCATTACACTGAACATAAGTGAATTTAAGATCTAGTCGTTTGTCAGTTTATGTACATACGATGACTCTGTTGGCAGCACAGCAACAGTTAGAAACATTCAGTGATCTGATCATGGTACCATGAACATTTTAAAGCCTTTTTATTCTCTAAAAATCGTGATTAAATGCGTAATCTGGATTCGATCAGGATGAAACTTGTTGGAATAATTGAGGAACCTACTTGAAATAAGATATATAGTCAAATTTAATAAAGATTCGTCTTTCAAAAGCAGAAATTTGAGGGATTTTTTTTGTTTATTTTTTTAACTGATCCAGAATCAGTATTATGATTTTTATCCCCTCCGAAATTTAATGGTATCTTCCAAGGTTTATTTTTAATTAAAATTTTGTGAAAATCCTTTCAATTCTTTTGATGTCATCCTCCTAATAGACAAACTAAAAAATAAATGTCGGTGAAAATATTACATCCTTAGCAGAGATAATTACTCCAAAAACCCACAAGACTACAAATATACAGAAAAACATACAAAAAGGACAGAAAAGTAAAACAAAAACACATAAATCGTTGTTCTTTCCCGTAATAATGCTGAGATTAGTCGTTATTCTAAATGTTGAGATAAATGTTGATGATGTGGCCCTTGGATCGATCACATGTTTGTGGCCCCCACTATGAAAGTTGTCTCTGTGTTTTTTTTTTAATAGATGTTCAAATCAAGGAATAGTTTTAGAAAATAGCGTTTATTTGTTTTACAAGAATGATCTTTATTGGCAATCAAAATGTTCCTTTAACAATTAGCCCTCATTATTGACAATCGATCACCAATAACTGCTTTCTTACCGCTGGATTGACACACAACCTTATGACACATGGAATAATATTGCTAAGACAACATTACCGTATTTGGGTTAAAATTCAGCAATTATTCTGCATCATTAAACATGTACAAACACATGCTAAGCATGGAAATACAGTATATGTTGTGTAGTTTTCACAATCCCCTTTGAAATAAAAACCACATCCTGCAAGAAGTCCTTTAATCAACTTGTTACGGCAAATTTGCGGTTGATCTCATTTGGAGACATGATTTATTGCTCTGGTTGAATGATGGAGTCCAGGCGAGGCATTGATGATTTTATAAAAAAGGTTTATTAGAAAACTAAATAAAAAAGACTACAAAGATGGACAAAATTAGTGACCGCCCCGGGCGGACGTCCGATGATTGAGTGGCCCACAGTCCTAACTCATCACGTATATTCCCCCTCAGTCCCCCTCCCTCCTCCCCCCAGGAGATAAAGAGGACAGAGGAGGTGAAAGAAGAGGGTGAAAAGAGACAGTTTCTTCTTTAGGTCAAAACAACCAGTTCTCTGGTATCTCCTGATTGTCGTGAGTGTTGGAGGTGTGTGCGTGTATGGTGTTTGTGTGTATGAATGGATGTGTATTGGGTGTGTATGTGTGACTATGTGAGTGTGTGTAGGCATGTGAGTGTGTGACGCCTCTGTGTCTGAGGGATATGTGTTTTGGGAAGCTGACCTCGAGAAGAGAGCAGAAAACATGAGACAGCAGAAATGAAAAGTCTCAACTTAAAGCCTTAATAAGAATAAGGTCTATGAGTAAATATGTTAATAAACATAGCTAACAATTTTGCCCTGACAAACTCA
Organism: Gouania willdenowi; assembly: GCF_900634775.1. NCBI lineage: Eukaryota > Metazoa > Chordata > Actinopteri > Blenniiformes > Gobiesocidae > Gouania > Gouania willdenowi. The sequence goes on from NC_041066.1 coordinate 2,784,573, forward strand.
TGACATGGTTGGAGGACCAGCAGTATCCATTTCTTAGTAAAAGTCATCTTTTGTACAATGTATTATTGTGTGAAAAATAACTTCTCCTGGAAGTACGTAAGTAACATGTTTCATTAAAAATTTACAGCAAACCCTAATCAACTCGTTTGAATTAAAAACTCAATAAAATACTTACAACTGAAGGCTTGCATGGATATAAGGTAAAAAGTAATTGAAATTTAAAAAATAATAAATTTAATTATGCAGTAATTAAAATAATTCCAGCTAAAATATCTAGCATCACTGAACCTCAGTAATTTTCCCAATACAAAAGCGAATAAAGCTGAACATTAAAGTAATGAAAATGTGTTTAAAGCCATTGTCTCTGCCTCTCATCCTTCTCACTCGCTGACATTGGAGGCCTTTCAGAGTTTATGTGGTTCTGCGTTTTGACATCCGGTCTTTTCTGCACCTCTAAGAAAGACCAGCTTATGGGCTTTGTTTTTGTGGAGCATTCAAAAGGAGAGGCCTAACTCTAACCCCATTTTCCACTGGATACGTATCTGTAACTGCAACAGAGCTGATACTTCTCCATTAAAGTCCCAATTTCCACCACGTGTTATACGGTCTATCACAGCTGCGTAACTAATCCGTCATACCGGAGCCCTCTGCAGCAGATACGCACACCTATTTTTGCCGGATGCTGGACTGCATAAATTCAGCAAAGCTAATTCCATGCAGCATAGGAAGTAGTGCACAAAAGCAGAATAACTTAACTGGTTTATTTTCAAAACAAAATACTTGCTTGCTCGTTTTCCTTGTATCTATCTCCAGCTTTCTTTCGAATGAATTAGCGAGATCTCCTGAGTCCTAGCCGCAACATTAAGTCATCACAGACGGAACGGTGGGAATTGATGGACAGCGGATTACGCTGCAGTTACGTAACGGAGACGTTATGGAGTAGTTACGCATCCAGTGGAAATACGGTGTCACAGTGCTTGGGTTTTATGTCTTTTAAAAAGCATTGCACACAATTGATTATGATTGGGGGTGTTGACCCCTGCAGTTTTAAATAAGGTATGTACATGAACCACAACCTTTTTAGCTGTGTAGTTAATGACTCATCACAGCGCTCATTGAGTGATGTCACTACATGAGTATTTGTTTTTTTGCATAAAGGGGCTTGGTGTGTGCTCAGCTTCTCTGTGAATGATGACGTGTTGGCAGCCCCCCAGGGTGCAGCTTTGTATTGCCAGATGTCTGTGCCTCTACCTTGATGACTGTGTTGTCTTCTCCACAGTGCTGCATGGGGCTGAACCCCTCCCTTATTACACTGCCTCCCATGCCATGAGCTGGTGTTTACAGTGTTCCCAGGGCGTGGCCTATCTCCATGGCATGAAACCAAAGGCTCTGATCCACAGGGACCTCAAGCCACCCAAGTACGTGCCTCCACACCACTCACTGTTTTGTGTTTTGTTAGAACTATAGAAATCAACAAGTGTCTCTGCAAAAAGTTTTTATTATTCTGTTCTGTTGGTTTAACAGAAAGGGGTGAATTTTAAATTTGGCCAAGCAAGATTTCAGTATTTATCCGAGAAAAAAATTATTGTGATGGAGTAAAACACTAGTGCTAAGCTTGACCTGTTAATAACAATATATTCACAAAGATATTGGCTTTTAACCTAATGAGGCTGGATTATTTTTTGCATCAGTCAAAGAGCATTTATAACTGCTGAGCTCTGATAGACACGTCTTCTTCTTCTGTTTTTGTTTCAGTCTGCTGCTGGTGGCCGGAGGCACCGTGCTGAAGATCTGTGACTTTGGAACAGCCTGTGATATTCAGACCCACATGACCAACAACAAAGGAAGTGCAGCATGGATGGCCCCAGAAGTATTCGAAGGCAAGCACAAATGGAATTCCATGTGTGTAAAGTGCTGATAACTGCCCCATCAGTTTGTATTCAATTAAGACCTCACTACCTACCACAGTGGCTGGTATACGGATTCAATTCACTCGCTAGCGCACAAATTTACTTTAAATTGGCAGGTATTAGGTACTAATTTAATTCCCTGATTCACACCAGCCTTTTTAGCTCACTTTCTTGAGTTGATTTCTCAAAAAATCCACTACGCAATGGGACTGTGGAGCGGGCAAAGAAGGATGTAGGCCTTATTTGTACCAGTGGGCATGCACTGTAGTTGTTCCCACTCAATGTTCTTAAAGCCAAAATACAGCGCTTAGGGGTGCTTCCATCTTGCAAATTTTATGATATTTGGAACCAGAGTCTGCGAAGTAGGATCGGTGGGAGGAGCCCTGGTAACACGCCCCTGCCCATTTAGCGTACTGCCCTGACTTATGAAGTAGCTCACAGTTTCAGAAAGGTTGGTGACCCCTGCTGTAGATCAACTGGTATAATTGCAGACGTGGAGCAGTGTGTGTGGACATTTGTAAAAACTGAGTGGAATAACCTTGATTGTCTGATTCCATCGATGTGTCTAAACTTAATAAGCTTAAAAAGTGTTTTAGTTAGTTTCAAAATACACAAACATTCACATGCAGCACACACACATAGTTTGACTTGGAAATGCCACTAACTTCTCAATACCGATTTATACACCACTAGAACGGGAAGTGGAAAACACCTGAGTGACGCACTGAGTTTAACACAGTAATGCATTCAGGTGTACCTCAGTTTTATTGGAAAATCTGATATACCTGCAATTGGACTTTACTAGCAGGAAAGTAAACTTTAGTTTTTGTCCCTGCAAGCTTCCGTAGCTCCCCCCTCATTCTTGTTTTTCTCAAATGCACACACAGCAACATCACAGCAACGAGAGCGAGACAGAGAACAATGAAAAAAGGAATAGTATTGTCATTTGTCTGGAATTGGTTTGGGTTTGTAGTGACAGACGTGCAACAAGTGAGTGCATGCTGCCAGGTTTGTCTAAAGGCCATTGCAACAAGAGGCAGCAGCACAAAAAACTTATTCCAGCATCTAAAACTGAGGCTGAGTGGGAGAAATGCAGCACTTGATGAGGAAAACCAGACTGTGACAACAACAGACCTTGCTAAAAAGCTGCTGACAGTGGTAGAACAATTGGCCCAAACACCATGTATGATAAGAAAGGGGCCGATGGAGACGCTTTTCACATCGCACAATAAGTCCTGGAGAGAATATCAGCAGAGTTGGACTGGGCGTCTTTTTTTTTTTCTGCAGAGACAGACGTATGGTCCAGTGGTACCAGTGGAGTTGTTACATACGTTCTAAAGAACAAGCACAGACCCTCATATTCTGCACATCAACCAAAATGTGATGCTTGTTCATGTATTCAGGGATTCAAGTGGCAGGGTTTATCTTTAAAAACAAAGTTTAACGAAAGTCTTAAGTTTGCACATTATTAATCTCCGAGTTGATTTATTATTTATTTGTTTACAATGTGCTAGTTTACCTTTTTGTTTACAGAAGTATTTATTCAAGAAAAAAGTTTGGCCTCCCCGAGGAGGCTCTTTAGTCTTTATTTATATTTATGAAAATGTATTTTAAACAAAGTGCAACATATAGTAGGGATGTCCCGATACAACTTTTTCACTTCAGATATGATACCGATATTGCAGCCTTGCGTATCGGCGGATATTGATTCAATTTGATATCAGCACGAATCATACATACTTTTATTACTTATTTTGTAGTGTGGAATGTTTGAAAAGGCTTGATCAAGTGATGTCACTCAAACACAGAATAATTGTCAGTAACAATAGGTTACTTTGAGTGTCAACCACAGTCACCTATGGATAGAAGTGCTGGAGTGGAAAATTTTATTGGAGCGCTTATACGATGAGCATTCCAATAAAATCCGATATTTGTTTTCTTTCTGATATTGGACCGATATCAGATATCAATATCGGACAGAAATAAACACTTGAAATACGTCAGTCTGTGTGAAATGAATGTATTAATTATACAACATATTTTACATGTGCATGTCCAATAGAATTAAACCAGGGAAATTGCACATGCTATTTTTACTTTGCACCTGCAAATATACCCCTTTATAACACTACAGAGTGTATACACCTCTTTGTACTTCCAACCTTCAAACACATACCATACTCATTTGGCCATAATTGACAATTGTACCTAAGCTCCCACTATATGAATGCATACTTCTGACGGGCACTTCACGAGTTTATTCAAATGTGAGCTAAAAGTCGATGCGTGCTCTTTGTATTCACAGGTAGCAATTACAGCGAGAAATGTGACGTGTTCAGCTGGGGGATCATTCTCTGGGAGGTGATCACTCGCAGGAAGCCTTTTGATGAAATCGGTGGGCCAGCATTTCGAATCATGTGGGCTGTGCACAATGGTGAGTTTTTACTCGGCAAGATTGGAAATCGACAAAGATCTGGATACAGGGAAACAATAGGCCTGTAATGATTATTTACTTCAATTTTTATAGTTTTTCTTTTTATCCTGAGTAAAGACAGAAAAAACAAAACATACAAGTTTAATATCATTTCCTTTTTTTTCTGTTCAGGAACAAGACCTCCTTTAATCAAGAATTTGCCCAAGCCTATAGAGAGCCTGATGACACGCTGTTGGTCTAAGGATCCCTCTCAGCGGCCTTCCATGGAGGAGATAGTGAAGATCATGACCCATCTCATGACGGTAGTATCTCAACAGCAGTCACATGACGAGTCAATGTTAATTCAGACCAAGTGCAGAAAACACAATTGTTGGAAGGCGTTGCCTTGTAATTATCAATGTTTTTTACCATTAAAAAAAAAAAAAAAATTTAACCAAATTTGTATTAATATGTATTTGATCTTAATTAAACTGTTGGTTTTTAGATAACTTTATTAGTAGAAGTATGCATTGTCATTGCTTGTTAGGTTTTGATGGATTTTATGACGTGATCCTCGATCTTGTTTTTGGAAAGTCTCTGTTCTGCATGTAATTCATTCCCACTCCCCTGAATTTATTGAATGTTATTATCAAGATTAGATCTGTTGAAGGACAGGAACCATCTAAAACAAACAGGACACTACCTCTCCAGGAACTAAAGTTAATGTTGTTGTCCTGTATAGTATCAATGGATTCCTCCCTGATAGCATGTCATTAATCACCATAAACACTTTCCTCCCATGTGGCTTTCATTCCCATTAGTAGTGAGAAAATTAAAGAAGGGATTTGGTGGAAACACTTCAGTGACATTTAATAGTCAAGAAGTTTGACAAATGGAACAACAATATAATCTAAAATAGATGAAAAAAAACAATAAGAGCCAATAGTAAGGTTGTAAGGATAACAACATAAAAAAGATGAAAAAAAAATACATTTGTATACAAAAGAAAATAAATTGGGCATCTGGTATAAGTTTTTAAAAGCTAAAATGTTTGCGGTATAAGACACTTTTTTGCGTCCAATCGCAAATATAATCCCCTTCAAACGACTGTCAACAGTGCACACAAACAAAATGGAGCAGATTCTCTGAATATTTCCTCTTAAATGAGAGCACAATCGTTTATACACAAGCCCACATCTAACCATAGGTACAATGTTCTTCTTTCTTTTCAGTACTTCCCAGGATTCGATGAATCTCTGCAATATCCATACCAGTATTTAGATGAGGGACAGAGCAACTCTGCCACCAGTACAGGTACAGGGTTCAACTGCTGCCCACTAAAGGGCAATAAATCACTCTGCAATCAGTGATCAGTCAAAAAATGTAACTTCATGATAATAATTATGCTTTTTTATGTCCATTTTTTGTGTTTTGGGGTATATGACAGGATCGTATGCAGATTACACTGGCACAAACACAAGCAACAAAAGTGACCCAAACATGGAGCACAGTGATTCACAAGGGAGCAATGACACTATCAAGAGTACACCCCAGTTTGCACCTCATTTCAGGCCAAAGGTAAGATTGTGTCAAAATGTCAAACAGGCAAAGGCTCAGCACATGAACCTATCAACTGATCATGCCACTAAAAGAGTGGAAAGAATGTCCAGAAAGTGTGTATTTTTATCTGCTTAGACTTTAGGTTTTGCTTAGAAAGTGGTTAATTAACCACAGACACTGTCCGAGCCTTGCTTCTACCCACTGAAGCCATGGATTATGTCAGTGGTTCCCAAGCTGGGGGATGTGCCCCCAATGAGCTAAATATTTCATTCTTCAATGGGGGCGCAACAGAAAAAGTTAGTCAACCACTGGGTTAAGCATTTGCTTTGTCTTCTTTTGCCTTGCAGGGAGACCCCTTGAGGCCCCTTTCTCTGTCTCGAGGAGGTAGTGTTGAGAGTCTGCCAGCACGCACACAGTGCCTGGCATCCTCAGACAGCAAAAGAATGAGCGCCGATCTGTCAGAGCTGGAGCCCAAGATGCCCTTCTCCCCTGCAGGTAACACCAAGCACACGCAGAACAGGGAAGGGAGTGTTTTCAGGCACCGCAGCATGTTAAAGAGGATGTTTAAACTAGAGATGCACCGAAATGAACATTCTTGGCTTAAACCGAAACACTGATAGAAAATATTATGCCAATTATTAGTATACCGTATTTTTCGGACTATAAAGCGCACCGGATTGTAAGGCGCACTATCAATGAATGGTCTGACCGGATCTATTTTCATACATAAGGCGCACCGAACTATAAGGTGCACCGGTTTGTTGTTGTTGTTATTATTGTTGTTGTTGTTATTATTATTATTATTATTATTATTAAGGCTCATTAAGCGAAACAAAATTGTCAGATAAGTCAAACTTTATTCAACTCATTAACAATAATTCTCAACATTGTTCAGGTTTAACACATAAAATATAAAACATTACACTCACTTTTTCAGTTCAGTATGTTAAAGCACAGTACTGGTACATATCACTCCGCGAGGCGTCCGACTACGGTAGCCCTGAAGCGCCAAAAATCCATCAAGTGGTGCAGCTTCATAGTTTACTGAAGTTGTACTAAAACATTTTTACATAATTTCATACATAAGGCGCACCTGATTATAAGGCGCACTGTAGATTTTTGAGAACATTTTAAAAGGATTTTAGGAACGCCTTATAGTCCGAAAAATACGGTAATTCAATTTATGGCTTTATGAATGTGTATTAACCTCACTATTAAAGTATTGTAGCACAAATTAATATTAATGATTCAAAGAATAAATCAAATAAAAATATATTTATTTACCACTATCATTCCAACAATGCACAATATAAAATAAAACAATAAATAAAATCTTTAACTCATACTTTAAATAATAATGTAAAGGCTTATAAATGAGTGGGATGCTGAAAGAGAAACAAATCAAATATGTTCTCTCATGAAAACACAAAGTGCATAAAAGTGATGATAAACGCTTTGCACGCTGCGTACATTAAGTATGAAGTGAGGATCTCTGAGAAATGTGCGCATCACACTAGAGTGTGTACTTTCATAGTTTTCACTCCGTGTCAAACTGCACTCGGCTGCTTCTGCACGTTGGCCCGTTTTCAGATAAGGGTCATCACATCTTGTTTCAAGTCGGATTGTTTTGGACCATTTTTGGCCGAAAATTTTCGGTGGCTGAATTGTTGGTGCATCACTAGTTTAAACGTTTCATTTAGTGAGACATTGCACTGTAAAGGCATGCAAGAAAAATGCACCTGTGCTGTTCAGCCCATTGATTTTTGACTTTCCTCAGTTTCACTTGAAGCTTGATTCCCTGATGTAAAATCAGTTAGTTAGCCCTGAACTCTGAGTCTGGTCATAACCTGTCCTTCAAAGGCTTGGTCAGGAAACAGTGGGCATGCTTGAGTTGTTATGGAGAAAAAGACCCTTAGTGGGTACCTGTAGGGAATTTAAGTCTCATATGATATTTTAATGTAGCGTAAAGCTCTGCAAAAACCTAAATAAAGAGAAGGAGGATGTAAACACTGCATCAAAATCAACAAGTTCACGTCACATCCAGCCGAACATGGCTGTTCTCCATGGATCGTATTCTCAGGTATCAAGTCTTTCAACAAAAAAAGTTCTTCAAATGTATTTTTTAAAGCAATGTGCACATATTTATTTTTTTTGCTAATACATTAAACACATTTTATTTTGTCTTCATGACTAGTGCAGGTCGCCTTTAGAAGCTGCTTTTGTTCAGACATGACTTCAGTTTCAATTTATGCGTGTTATATATTTTTCACTCTGTAGCTGGAGCTTTAATGGTGTAAACTTTGTTTCTCGGGTCAACTTATTAATCTAAGCAGCGCTGAGTTCCTCATGTTTTCTGTGCTGCAAACTGTTTTTAATGCAGCTGCCAGCATTCCACAGTGCATGGTTCTGTTTGCACGTAACACTGTCTGCCCTGCATGTGTTTGGCCGCACACCTGCAGAGCCACTCCGTCCTGTCAGTCTGCATGCTGGTTTGTGTCTGCAGCTGTGTGTGTGTGTGTGTTTTTGCAGCACGGCCGCTGCATAAACGAGGTCATCGTAAAACAGCTTCATTTGGAACCATTCTGGATGTCCCCAAGATCGTCGTCTCAGGTATCGCTGGACCACCGGGCTTCCTATAACCGGATGGTGCCGGCTTGGCTTGAGCCTGTGGGTTGCTGTCCTCTAATGGTTCTCCTTTATGTGTCACTTTGAGCTCTGCTGCTATCATGAGACATGTTTCCTCATCTTCAAATTAAGTAATTGACCATGGAACGCAAAAGGAAAACCCGACTATAAAGACTCTAGTAACAGGAATTTACTTTTAGACTTTTTAATAATGATATTAAAAAAAAAAAAGAATTATCCTAAGCTTCCTCCTATTCCCATGCAGGACAAAATAAATCAGTGTTAATGTTATAGATACATTTTGAATAAGCTATAGAGTGCAAACTAACTGTTGACTGTGATTAATATGTACATTTTTGCATATTTTTGCCACCAAACACTATTTACCAAAATACAGGACACCCCTGTTGTAGGATGAAAAATGTTTTTGGAGTTCAACAATCACAAGCACAGGATAGCAAAACCTGATCACAATGATGGCAATACAAACATGTCTGTTCTATTTGGGGATAAGATGAAGTGTTTGAACACAGCGTTCACTAATTGTCTTTTAGTCATCAATATTGTAAAGCTGAAGGGCAAAAAAGCCTGGAGCTGCAAGCGTTGACAGCCAAGGGTTTTTGTAAGAATGGATTGAAATCGATTCTAACAAAAGCTAGTTTTTATTGTGGGGTTTCCAAATAAAGCTGGCTCTAAAGTGACACATCAGGTTTCTTCTGTTTCCCTATCTTTCTTTAATTTTGAGTGAGCAGAAACGAAACATGAGTTCTAAAGGTTCTCATATGCTGTCGCCTTTATGACTTGCTGACACTGAGCATGACACAGCAGTTTGGGTGACGTAGATGATGCATCTCTCTATCAGAACTCATGATCAGTCCTTTCTGCTGCCTTTATTTTAGGGAGAAATCAGCACAACCATTATCTGCATTCAAGCTCATGCCTATGATACGGTTTAAAAAAAAAAGTACCAACTTTTTGTACCTAAATTCACTTTATGTAAAGTAATTTTGGTCTCCTACCGTCGAGACCGTGACAAACACTGCCGCGGCCCCAACGGGCTGCCACTGCGCTGCTCAGACTGCTTCTATGACAGCCACGAGCCGCGCACCTGTCTGTCACACGGACTGTGAGCCGCCGTGCTACGCACGGCTACAGAGAGCCAGGCTTTCAGCCATTTTTTTGTGACTGAAAGTGTCGTGGCTGCGGACGCACCAAGCACCGCGCACACAAGTTTCCCATTTTTAGCCATCTCATCACTGGAAGTGCTACTGTAGAATTGAATGTGTTGCTAACTTTTGTAACAGTTGCATGAGTTGAATCACCTTTGCTGGAGGGGTAAAAAATAAGGTTAATTCTGCAAGCTGTAGTTATTCCATGTCTGTGAAATTTACTTTTAATTTGAATAATCTTCCATTAAAATTGCCTTTCTGTTGTTGACTAAACTGAGAACATATTTTGAGTTTTATCAGTGTGTAAGACACAAGAGTAAAGGTAAGACCATGAACACACCACAGTTTTATCTTTATTGAGTAGGAATTGTCGAATAGCACTGGCAAATTAAGAAAACAATGAGGGTGCAGTAGAAATGCGCTCTTTCTCTGAGGCGCCATGAATATAACTTTCATCCATGGTCAAATATGTTTGTGTGTGTAATAATGTTGATATGAGATATAAAACACAACCAGTAGTCAATGTGCAAGCTGCCAATTGAATGGTGAATTTAAGCTACTCTATAAATACGTTCAAATGTTTGTAAATCTGACTCTGAAAAAGTCAGTGCCTCACCGCACGTCACTGCACTACACGGTGGCCATTGAAGCTGAGTTTGAAGCCCTCCTGGGCATGCCCACAGCAGACTCAAGAGACCCCTTCCAGACAGCCTCATCCTAGGCTAGACGCAACCTGGGCATGCGTTTACAGGATGAGACTCTAGAGCAGGTGGAAGCTCTCATCATATCTTGTGTAGAAGATGTCAATGAGCAGGAGGGGAGGTGAGAGAGGGGGAGACGGTCTCATCACCACCAGAAAGGCCCCGCCCCCACTTCCCTACCATTTTCCACCATCACCACCAGGGCTGAAGTGCACATTTCTTCTGACTCCAGGGGTCTCGTTTATAAAAGTGTACTTAGGTAAGCACACTTCAGCTGGCGTATGATAAAAACCAGGAAGTGCGTACAAATTTTTTTTTTTTACGATTTATAAACATCCCACGCCTTTTTCCATTCATAAATCACAATCAACTCGAAAGTTATTGCACGTGAGGAAACGCCTTACCCCGCCCATACGGTGCCTATAAAAGGTCCAGTGAACGCCCTTAATGAATATTCACTAATAAGAATTTCACGGTAGACTGAGGGGGAAAACGAGCAAATGAAACAAATTTCACTCAATGTGAGGTGGAGGTATTAATTGCTGAGGCGGACACACGCATGAGAGCGTAATTTGGTGACACAGTGAACTTTATGAATGATAGAAAGGCAGATCGTGTTGCATCATCAGACTGTGACAGGTGAAAAATAAACAATCACACATAAAAGCAGAGTAGAAAATGTGGATCACTCTCCATAGGAAGAGCATCTGTTCAACAGGTGGAGGAAATAGCACCGGAGCTCAGCCTCACAAAAAGCTGGAGGATCAGTGGGGATCCCTTCTGTGTAACGGATGTGGGACACACACACAGATGCCTAAAAACACAAGATTAAACTCCGCAGCAGCTCGTCCTCACGGGGGTTCCTGCCTATAGGTCTCGCTGGTCTTTGAAGATCCTTTCCCTCCGGTGTATCCCGTGCACCTCGTCCTCCAGCAGTGCCAAATACGCCATTGTGTGTCTTTATACATTAGAGTGCGTTCCTTTTTATAACAGCTGCAGGTGTTGCAGCCAATTGATGGGCAGTTTGGCAAAATGATCATGTGATTTTGATTATTATTTTTATTATTATTATTAATAAAAAAAAAAATTATTTACACGTCACTCACTCCCTGCGGGCGTCAGTATGATTTTTTTCCTCCTCCGTTTTTGCAAATGCATCCTTCAAATAATGTGAAATGTTCATTGTGTTTGATTATTTCACACACATTTCACAGATCTGTCTTTAATTTCATCATTCTCCTATTGATGTCAGTTTCTTGTTTCTCATGATTTTGTGCGTACGGCAGGGTCAGAGCTGCCGTGGAGGTCCGAAGGCCCCCCCAGCTCCCCTTCTCCCATTACACCCCCTGTTGTCACAAGACCAACCTCACTGGTTACCACTGCCACCATGGCAACCATGACAGAGCCAACAGTCGATTGGTCACCATTTAGGGAGACTGAAACAGCCACAACTGTTCAAATTCACTCCCATCCGACCCAAACAGTTTCAATAAAACCCCAGAGGACCCCATGTTCTCTCCCTTTGGGTGAACTCATCAACAGAGAACCAAAATCAAAATCATCCACTTAAGATATATGTTATCTTGCTGGTTGATAAAATCAGAATGAGGATATTTTATTTTATTTTATTTATATTGTTTTTATTTTTCAGTTTCCCCCCTTGAGGGATTGCCATCTTATTGTGGTCAGGGGGTTTGTGTGCCTCAGTGACCTTAAGAGCTAGTCCCACCTGAAGGAGCTTAGTCTTCAGGTGGGACACCCAAGTTGGACAGGTCTGAAGGTAGAGGCCTGACGAAGTGCAATCCACTTCTTTAGGTTGGGGTTGGACATATAGCAAACAACCCAGTTCAATGAAGAAAACTGAACACAGGGGAAACAAAGTGCTGAAGCATGATGGGTACATATGATACCCCCTTAACATTTCTGACTGCCCCCTCATATATGCCTGCCTAAAACCGGCCCTGGTCACTGATTATCTGATTTTAAACGGTAAAAAGTCAGTGCTGTTGACATGTAAAAATACTTTGTACTACACGGTGGTGTGATGAGTCCAGCCTTCGAGGTATTTTAGTCACATACAATTACTCATACACTTGTTATTTAATGATCTCAGAAATTTTGACCTTCATTCAAAGAGAGGTTATAATAATCTGCGTTTAATCTTTGACAAACCTTCATAGTGTATTCCATGATGTAGACATAGGGTCTTCTGCACACAAGTCATTGGAGTGTATTGATTAAGGAATCATTCACATTTACTGGTTGTTTGGCATTTTCTCCAAAGATTGATTGGTTTGAACATATAAAACAAGTAGTCTTAGTTTGCCTGTAATTGGTGGTCTCACCTCGCTTCCATTTGACACCTGTAGCAGTTAGCTTTTAGGGAGAACACAAGTGACGCATCACTGTGGTTCATCCTTCAATAATGAGGCGCAGTGATGCATCCAACTACCACCCGTCAACCAAAACAAACGAAATAGTTAAAGGAATTTGAACGCCTCATCTCAATCTTTGCAGATTAGCATTTTACAGATGATCTTACCTGATGCATCGTCTGTAGTCTGTGTGAATACATGATGTGCATCAAGTCTGTCTTTGTCAGCGATTACTTGAAGCGGCACACTTTCTTCTCATTAGATAAGTAATTATTTTCCATGTGCAGTTTGGATTCCCAGTAGAACCGGATAGTTTTTTTAATTTATGTAAATGACAAAAACAAACTAATCGCACACCATGATTTCTGACCAATCAGAGAACAGCTGGACAGAGCAGGGCGTTTGTTTCCAACTTTGTGGCTCTACAGACTGTTGCTGTGTGAAAACAAATGACCCAAATAAAATATGCAACAATTGTATTGTTTAGCCTGTGAATCAAACAAACCAAACGAGCCACAGGTGTGAATACAACCTTAATCTGATCTTGTATGGATGGAAACAGTTTCTGATAAAGGAACCACACACAGCCTGATGGAGCAAAGTTTCTTGATTTCAGTTGAAAATGTTTTAAAAGTAAAGTTTTCTGCAGAGTATAGTTACATAAAATGTGTGCATGTGTGTGTTTTCTACTATACACTTTGTGTTTGACAACACTATCCAAAGGACATTGTAGCTGGTTCCAACGTCGTTTTATGCACCAATTCATCTCCTAAATCAATAGCATTTACTGGCAAACAATGCACTTCTTTATTAGCACACCTTGTTTTAATAATCTTGAATTACACTCCTGACTGCTCAAAGGCATTTGCTGATTATTTTTGGTGTAAAAGTTGGAGTAAAAATCCTGTTAGAGTTGTGCAGACTTGTCTTTTTTGCTTTAGAAGTAAACAGTTGAACCTTTGTTTATTGTAGTGGCTGTAGGAAGCCCTCAGTGCCCACTTTGTGCATAATGTAGTTGTGTTGGCTTTGCAGTGTTGTTGTGTTGTGTAGTGAGACTGGGTTCTACGGTGTTTTTGGTAGTGGTCACATTCTAGCTGTTTCACAGTACATTGGAGTGGTTTGGACACAGTGGGTGAGACTGTGTGTCTGTGTGTTCTTTTTGTTTGTTTTTTATAATTTTGTCCCGTCTGCTTTTCTCGCCCACAGCCGCATATGAGCCTCAGAGACGACGGTCCGTGCAGGATCTGCCCGGTATCGGCACCGACTCCAGCCAGGTAAGAAACCATTTTAGATCAAGGGGCTGCAATGCCAGGATTAAAGTCATCAATTATTACACGTTTATTATTTGAGATGTGAACAGTGTGTGTTATTTTACACATTTCAAATGCTTCCTGTTGTTAGATCATCTGTCACATTAGTGTGATATGTTCTCACACTTTTTTAAGACAAACTATTTGTATATCAGCTCTTTGTATTCTGGAACCATCTTAAATTTTAATTTTGCCAATATGATTTCATGTGGAACTATGTAGTCAACTATATAGCACTATATGCAAGGCTAAATTAATTACTTTGAGCCAGGTTTCAGTGATTGGTTCTGAGTGTATATGACCACAGGGCTGCAAACCGGCACCATGCACACACAGATGTCGTTTGCTACATTTCTATAGATGTTTGAATTTCATATTAATGATTAAATATATCAGACCGGGGCGACTGGTGGCAGTGCCCTAAAGTAAATGCACTAAATGACTCCAAATGACTCCAATATTACACACCAAATATACAAAAATACAATAAAAATATACAAAACGACGACAAAAATTACTTAACTATACACATCACAAGAAACACAATATACTAAGTGACACAAAATCCAATTGCCCTCATTTATCAACCTTGTGTGACAACGGGTACAAATTTGAGTGCACATTGTGCGACAGGACCAACGTGGGACTCATGAAACATTCGTATCAAACCAATCCCAGCGTACAAATGATCGGGTGTTGATAAATGCAGCGGCTGAATTTGATCATCATTAACATGTTACATCCTCAAACATTCCAGGTTCAGAAGTCCACAGAATTCTCACAGCTGAGGTGAAGAAAAACAAAAATGTGCTTTTCTGTAGTGTGAAAACTGAAATTTAAGGAGCTCATTTTAAATGCTCTGTGGAAGAGAATAACAGAGGCAGTGAGCAGCGTTTCCACACTCAGGCTGATGTTTGAATGAAATTATCAGTATCAGTAAGAAAATTATGGTTTAAATGAAATGTTATTCATCTACAGCCTAAAAGCGTAAATCCCTTCTGTTTGATCAAGACAATTCTTTACATTTAGATGAATCAGGCTGGCGAGCGTGATCCCGTGCGCCGACTCCTCCTCCCTTGCCCTGTGTACACTGCACAGCGATCAAACCTCATATCAGGGGATCAAAGATCCTGGAGAAAGAGACACAGGAATATGTTGTTTATTGGCCTCAATTGTCTGCACGCTGGAAGCAATAAATGACACATGAAAAGAAATGAAGGAATCCCTTAAAAAGCCTCAGTGGAGACTAAGCTGACACTGGTTCAGTTTTGGTAACTCACAGAGTGCAGATAAATCAGACATCGCTCCATTCACCTACACATTGTTGTGCAAAACAGGTTAAAAAAAAAACATATTTCCCCTGTGGTATACAACAGCGTTCCCACGCTGGTTCAACACAGCAGAAGCAGCTCCTGTGATCCGTGTGCGGTGAATCTATGTGCTCCTGCCCAGGTAGCAAAGTTTATCAGTGGGTTTATTGATGGAAAACCAAAAAAGTGCTGGTAGCAGTATTACCGCGGACTTTTTTATATTCATTTTTCATTTTCATTTCATTATTTAATCATCCGTTTTGATCTGTTCTGAATGTGTCTGCTTATGCTTAAATGACAGCTGAGGCTTGTTTAATACTTTATTTTCAGTCTCGGTCACATTTTGATGTGTTGCAGCACAAATCCACATACCGGTACTCAGATTTGCATACACCACATCTGATCTGACTTGAGATCTGATCATATTGTGGGATCACATCAGAAATGACTATTACCGGAGCTTGCATGAATTTGGTTGAACGCACGTCGTACGCTCAGGACTGAACTTACGAATGGTTAATAAATGAGGGCCAATATGAGAGGAAAAAAATGACTAAATGACACCAAAAACACACAAAGAATAACAATAATACACTTGATACATAATACAAAAATAAACAGTAACAAACAAGAAAGCAACAGAAAACACTAAATAATATACAAAAGTAACAATAATAAGATTGGTCATTATTCTAAATGATGAACTGAATGTTAATAATGTGGCCCTCGGGTTAAACAAACCAATCCAATCACATTTCCAGTCTCTTCCTGCTTCGACCTTCGAGCTAAAATGACTTGTATGTTACAACGTTACCTGTTGGATATCATTTTGAATCCTGCCACTTTTGCTATTTATTATCCCCCACTACATAGTGTGAAGGGGGATATAGGTTTGAGTTAAAGGGGACAGCTTTTCTCAGAAACTGTTTAAGATAGGATAACCAAATTGCTTCAGGGTATCAATACCCTGATGGAGTTCGAAAATGAGAATTGCGCAATAATTTTTTCCGGAGTTATTGCCCTTGTGCTGTTTTTTATTCTGTTCAGGGTATCTTCAAAGGGGACAGCTTTTCTTAGAAACCGTTTAAGGTAGTAATTTTATATATTGATGTGATAATATTTTCTTATACATCTCAGTTAGATTTAGGGCATTTAGGAAAAGGTTGTGAGTTATAATGACAGGCGGGGACGTTGATGACTGTCTTCTTTTTTTGGCATGCTTGTTTGGCGCCCTCATGGCTTTTTCCTCATGTAAGGGCTCCTTTTTGTTGTCAAATGAGGGAATTCCACTGAGAGTATGTGACTCACACTGTGACAGGTTGGGAGAGGTATCCATGAAGATGAAAATAAAGGCTCATCTCTTCTAATAAACACCTTCAAACCAAAAACCTTTGCTTGAAGCATTTCTGCATTTTCCCAAACATTTCTCTCTTTTAGATCAGTGAAAAACACAAGTCAAAAGTTCACCTAGTTTCTTTGGAGCCAATGCTAGTGCTAGTGGGTCATAGGTCGTTTGTTGTAAATTGGTTAATGAAAAGGTTTCAGTATTTACGTCTGCATTAAGTGATTAAGCTGATGGTTGAATTCACAGGCTTTGAGTTTGACACATGAACGAGACTTCATATTGCAACAACACATCATCAGTAGGGTAAAACTAACCTGTCTCATGACGGTCTAAACCCAGCTCACTCCTTCATACATGTGGTTACTTCACATTTGGTTTTATTTGCATAAACCAAGGTGAAACCATAGCCTCACTATCAGTGTGAATGTCATCCTGTCGCCACAGGGAAGCAGGAACAGCAGCCGCTCCTCCAGCCCTAGCGTGAGGATGATGCCTCCTGATAAGAGCAGCGGCCGAGGCTACTTCTCTCCTGACGACCCCACAGGTACTACACACAGACACACACACTGCTGAGGTTACACTTAGTTTCACTACAAACTACTTCATACCCTTTTTTACATTTGTATAAATGTGACTGAAGGTAACCTGTAGATTTCAAACATGTCTATTCTTGTAGCGCAGTCATTCCTAATTAGTGTCAGTGGAAGCTCTTTGTCTGCAACGCACCAACCCTGACACTACTCACAAACTGTCATCATTGCATGGAAAAAGATTTGATTGATCGATTGTGTTTGTACTATCTTCTTTTTTCATAATGACATAAAGGCTTTTTTTATCAGATAGTAAATGTATCTGATAATGATGTGACACGAGGAAGCAGGTGAGAGCAGTCCATTTTTTTTATGGTTTTCAAAAAGTGTGCGCTCCGCCTCCAGCGGCTCATGTCAGACTATGTAGGACCTGACCTATCCACTGATAACAAGCACGGCCCAATCCCAGTTCTGAATGTGAAGTTAAGGCAGGTCAGAAACAGGCAGCCCAATACGAGTCCACCCTATGACATCACAATTCCACAGGCTGACGGCAGCACTAGCTTAGAAATGTCATTGCACACCATACACTTGACCACTCTCCCTTGTATGACATACTGCGCGCACTCTGTACGTCTTCTTTTACACTCTGAACCCCATCTTAGCAGAGCAACGGAGCAGGAGTAAGTCGCTGAACAACAAACAAGGCAAGGTAGACCAAGACTATTGCCAGTTTAAATTAGACTGGACTGATCACTTGGGTTTTATTTTACCGTACCATGCCAATGCTAAACCATCATGCGACTGTGGCTGTCATTAAAGCATAAAGTGGTACTTCAACACTATGCATGCTGTCAGTAATATAAATAATTAAAATGCTGATGTTGGGTGCATTTTATTTTAAGAAAGTGCATTTTTTTCCTCTTGTGACTCAGCACAGACTGGCTATTACATGTGCTTCTACTATTATTAATAATAAGAATAATAATAGCACTAAAAATAACAGTGGAAACATCTGTGCATGTAACAATTCTTACAAGTCTGTTGGAAAAAAATGACATTTTGGCCCTTGACAACCATTGACATAATCTCTCAAAAAGTAATTGGGGAACTGTTATAGCTTTTTAAAAATGTATTTTCACTGTATTTATGGCCATGAGGAGGAATTAAATGGTTTGTAGTCTAAAGTCAGGGTTGTTATTGTTATTTAAGTTTAAAATCTTTCCTGTGATATCACTCTGGTGTATTTGCTCACACACACAACCTGTAGCGTGTTTTTTGTTTGCTTTATAGACAGATGTTAGATGATTGTGTATCTTTGAGTTAAACAGTCCAAATGGAGTGGGATGTATTTGTGTACAAACATGGAACATATCAGTCATTGCTCAGGTTAAGCAGCTGCTACACTGTCTATGAATGTAATCATCACTAAAGACAAACAGTAAACCTCCACGTAACAAAGGAAGACTTTGCAATAGTGATGGAGAAGCAGAAGAGAAGCCATGTTCTGTGTGAAGTGGAGCACTGTTGACCTTCGTCATTTGTTTTTTACTCAGACACAAACGGATCGGACAACTCTATTCCCATGGCTTATCTGACCCTGGATCACCAGCTGCAGGTGAAGTCACGCTTTCATCGTCTCTTTTCTTACTTCAGTTTATTTAAACAAAACCATTTACTGTGAATACATTAGAGGTTGACGCCTACCCAGGCATGTTTCTGTTGATGATGTTTCAGTGTCTGCCTCGGCTTCATCTTTTGTGTGTGCGTGTGTGCGTGTGCGCGTGTGTGTGCGTGTTCCAGCCCCTCGCTCCATGTCCCAACTCCAAAGAATCCATGGCGGTGTTTGAGCAGCACTGTAAGATGGCTCAGGAGTACCTGAAAGTCCAAACAGAGATCGCTCTGCTGATCCAGAGGAAGTAAGTGAGGCTGCGTCCACAAACACAAACCTGGGTGTCCGTCCACTTGGGCTCTGGCTTCATTGGTTGAATATTTGACGAGGAGTTATTCTGTCTTATTTTTTTCTGTTTAAAACTCTCTCAACTCCTTAAATTTACCATGTTGCAAGACCAAAATGGGCAACTTTTATCACAGTAAGAGGCCACACCTGATCCCAGGGCCACATTATCAACATTTAGAATGACCCATCTGAGCAATAACACAGGAGAGGTAAAAAGGGTTTCTGTGGGAATTTGTATGTTTTTGTTGTTTTGTATTTTTTGTTTATTCTTGTAGCCGTTTTGTGTCTTTCTTTTCTTTTTTGTGATTTCAGGATTCATTTTATGTAATGTTGTCTTTAGTGTATTTTTCTAATATGTTTGGTGTTTTTACTGTAATTTTGTTTCAAACGTCTTCTCCGTGTCGGCCGCCATGTTTCTTTAGATACTTGGCGCAGGGGATATGACGTTTTTTCCTGTTCGGCTCTCATTGGCTCGACCCAATCTGTGTCGAAAACGGGCGCATAACCACACCCACTTTATTACAACAAGTAAGAAAGTGGGTGTGGCTTTGCCAGGCTAGTCGTTCTGTGTGTTTGTGGAGAAATCTTGTGCATTTGTGCTGTGTTTGATCTTGCACAAAATGTATCTACTGTAGGAGGTTTCAGCCATACAGTAAGTGTTAGCGCCACCTAGTGGACAAACTGGTATTTGTGAGTTGGTTCTTGCGTTTGTGTGAAAATAGTGATTTTAATCAATCAGATGTCATTTAGTGGATTCAAAAAGCTTTCTTGTATTTTGAGATGTTACCGGCTTATGAGCTGAGTAATAACACTTGTGTGTGTGTGTGTTTGTGTGTGTGTGTAGGAAGGAGCTGATTGCCGAGCTGGACCAAGACGAGAAGGACCAGCAGAACACGTCCCGTCTGGTTCAGGAGCACAAGAAGCTGCTGGAGGAGAACAAGAGTCTGTCCACCTACTACCAGAAGTGCAAAAAACAGCTGGAGCTCATCAGAGTGCAACAACAGAAGAGACAGGGCACGTCCTGATGAACTTCCTGCACCCGCGTCCAATATCAGCCCCTGCACAAACACCCTGCGCGCGCGCACACACACACCCTGCTGTGTAAAGAGACCTACGTTCTGCTGTGTTCCTGCATGTTGCATCCTCACCAGGAAGACGTCTGTCCTCTTGTACATACTATTTGCACATCCTCACAGCATTTCCTGTGACCTCAGACCAAACAATCACTGTCCCACCCCCCAACCCACCCACTCTGTACCTGGCGAGCCCACCGTGGATCATTAGCAGCCACCCCTAGACAGAATCTTCTAAATGTGACTGCAGGACATGGTCCTCCACATGTTAAAGCAGGAGAAGGCGTTTGTGACGCCGAGGCAGGGAGAATGTTGGCCGAGCCCTGTCTGTCTGTCGCTCAGTGAAAAGTCTGTATTTATCTGTAAAGTGTGTGACTCAGAGCTGAGACTCCTCCCCTTTTTATTTGACTTCAGTATTGTTTATGCGTGTCACTGTTTTTGTCTTTTTTATTCAGTAGTACTTTGTATGATATCTCTTTGCAGCGTATGTTATCTGGTCTGGGAATGCCCAAACGGACAAAGTGGAGGCGCTGCACCTCCCTGTATACATACAGCATCTAGTTTGTTTTTAGTTCACAGGTTGCCTTAGATGTTGCCTGCAGTTAAAGTGCTTGTTTTCTGTGACATGTAGCCGGGACAAAACTTTAAAAAAAAAGATCTTTTTAATGTACTAAACATGAATGATATGGTTCGTGCAGTGTTTGGGTGAACTAAGGAGGTCATAGCGTGATGTCATTGTTTCCCAGCACTTTGAAAGCCATGACTGTAATGAGAACTTTCCTCATTTGCTTGGTGTCTCATATCAGGTGAGTATCTTTGCACAGTCACCTTGTCTAATGTGATCATGTCCAAATGTTATTTCTCATTAAGGCCTCTGTTTTTAAGAAGTGCCAGACTTAACGAGTCTTGCTTTTAGAGCTCCTAACAAACGTCACTGGTGAGAAGTGTTTCTGTGGTTTTTGGAGCAGGAGCCTCAGTATAGGACTGTGAGAATGGCATTATGAAATAAAATGAATGGTGAAAAGATGTTTGAGCTTCATTCTGATCTACTGGAGCTGATAAATTATACCTGACTGGACAACGTCTAACGGATCAAATATTTACATTTCTGTCAACTAAGCGCCCTCAAACTGCTTTTATCCTATTTGTTTATTTGAATGGTTAATGGAAAGTTACTGCAACAATAATGTTTGGTAAAAAGAACAGCTTTATTAATGCAATTAGCAGTTATTCTATAGTTAATCATTAATGTTGAATTTATCAAACTAAATATCTATGTCCTACAATCAACTGCAACAGGAATTATTTTGCTACAGTGCATGTTACAGCTGGGACCATATATCACATGACAAGAAAGTGTTATTAAACATCACAAGATGTATCGTTGAGGGTATAAGTGGCATCGTGTGAAAAAAATCCACGATTAACAACATACAGATTGTTTTCATTTTTTGATATTCCTGTTGAAAAAAGGTCATACCCAGAGTAAGTTTGTAAATATGTGCAGAGTTAAAGTCAAAAGGTTTTCCCAACTATTTTTTTTTACTTCCCTGAAGATATCGTATCGTATTGTAAATTCAGTGGATTATCCCCCCACAGTGTGTTTTCCTTTAAGTATAATGTGTGCATGAAGCCAGCAGGGGGCGACACTGACCCAGTCATTCATAGTGTTTCCTCCTCAGACAAAGAAACTTCAGCATCAATGGATCCTCATTATGTCACCACACAACAAGGCCCAGCTCAGCCTCACACTTCATCCTACACTCACTCAGATGACCTTGCATTATGTCTCTGACCTTGGATGTGACCTCTGTGTGTGGTCAGACAGCCAACCTGCTGACAAAGGCTTCTGTTTGTGTCCTAAACAGGCTACAGTGAGTCATTCATTGTGGAGAAGTGATGTCATCTTCCTTCTCCTGCTGTGTGTGTGTGTGTGTGTGTGTGTGTGTGTGTGTGTGTGTGTGTGTGTGTGTGTGTGTGTGTGTGTGTGTGTGTGTGTGTGTCTGTGTCTGTGTCTGTGTCTGTGTCTGTGTCTGTGTCTGTGTCTGTGTCTGTGTCTGTGTGTGTGTGTGTGTGTGTGTGTGTGTGTGTGTGTGTGTGTGTGTGTGTGTGTGTGCGTGTGTGTGCGTGTGTGTGCGTGCGTGTGCGCGTGTGCGCGTGTGCGCGTGTGTGCGTGCGTGTGCGTGCGTGTGTGTGTGTACATATATATATATATAGCTGGGCTGCTGTTGCTACCTCTGTATGTCCTGCTTCTTTTGTTGTCTGAGGGATGTGTAATGTTTGGAGCTTCTTTGTGTTTAGACACATAATTCAGGACGGCTGCTTTAAGACAGGAGTCATCAACCTTTCTGAATCTGTGAACTACTTCATAGGTACTGTATAGTCCAAAGGGCTACAATAATAATAATACATTGGATTTTATATAGCGCTTTATCATAGACACTCAAAGCGCCTTATGGAATTAAGGCATTATTCTTTCACTCCACATTTAGTGGTGGTAAGCTACTATTGTAGCCACAGCTGCCCTGGGGCAGACTGACAGAGGCGAGGCTGCCATGGTGCGCCATCGGCCCCTCAGACCACCACCAACACTCGCTCACACACTACATTCATACTAGGCAATGTGGCTGAAGTGCCTTGCCCAAGGACACAATGACAGATACCACTGAAGCGACTGTCCCCCACTGTGGCACCTGGAATTCCCAGTGGTCTCCCATTCAACTACAAACCAGGGCCAGACCTGCTGAGCTTCTGAGGTTTTCTGTTGTAATTGTTGTTACTGTGTTTTGTTTTGGTTTTTTTTGCTTTTATGTCCTAATTCCACACTGTGCCCTTCACTAATGGGGCATAGTTTGGGACCTGCCTTTTCCCCCCTCTTCTTACCTCCTGTTTCCCACTTCTCATCTAAGAAATACAGGGCGCCGTCCTTGTGGCGACTCACAGCTTCCTGTCCTCCCATGTTATATGTGATTGTCTTTTCATGTTTTCTTGTACGGGATGAAACTGAATTGTAATGTTGTTGCTCTGTTGCTTTGTAACATGTACAATAACTAATAAAGATTGATTGAAATATTATTCTCAGTCGTCTCCCATCCAACTACTAACCAGGCCTCGACCTGTTTAGCCTCCGAGATCTAACGAAATCGAGCAATGATCGGATAAGATCATAAGGAAGGCTAGCGGTAACTTAAAAAAGGTAGGAAAACATTCCATCAAGTTCTTTTTGGTCTTCATTTTGAATAGTATTTTACGGTTTAATTTATTCAGACTACTGTCTTTCACATCAAAGCAATCAGCAAACGCCTCTGAAGAGGACTGGAAGTTGACAGTCGAAACATGTCAGGAGATCAAAGTAAATTTCCTGAAAAACAGTAGTCTGAATAAATGAAAGCTTAACATATCAAGGGTAGGAAATGTTGAGGTTTCAACATGAAACACTTAATTTCCTCTATTTTATGAGATTGTTTCATTTTCATCAAATTTGATAGAAAGTCCACTGTGAGTTTTTAAACAAGGATCTTATATAAATCATATTATATGTAACATACCACTGACCATACACCACATCTGCAACATTTTGAAACACTGTCACAATGTTTTAGTGAAAAAAAACTTTTAAAGATTGTTAATTTAATATTCAAACTTTATCAGCAGTATTTAACTACTATTTATTAGGTACTAACTACATCTCTCATATGTATTCATCTTTGTGAGTTTGAATCCTGGAAATCAGATGGAGCTCATTAGTGACACCTCACACAGTCCATGTGGACTACTTGGTGCCCATGGGCCCCGTGTTGGTGACCCCTGCTGTAAGAAGTGTTTACTCATATATACACATATTTACTCAACTTTTATATCCTGATGTTTTTGTTTTTTTTTCCTTTGGACTAACCATTCATTGATAATAGGGAGAGCACTGGTTTGAAAGAAGGTTAAGATT
Organism: Gouania willdenowi; assembly: GCF_900634775.1. Taxonomy (NCBI): domain Eukaryota; kingdom Metazoa; phylum Chordata; class Actinopteri; order Blenniiformes; family Gobiesocidae; genus Gouania; species Gouania willdenowi. The sequence continues at coordinate 2,808,797 of NC_041066.1, forward strand.
ATTAGTTCCATGTTCTAATCCAATCTAGTTCAATCCAACATATGTAGTAGGTTTGTCTCAATAATTTCCTTTTTTTTTGTACCTAATAACAAAATAAAAAGCATGTACATCTAAAACAAGCCTTTTTTTTCCCCTTGGTACTAATAATTATGTATCATGTTAATAGTCGAACACCATAGAACAGTTTTTGTGTCAAATTGTGGAGTAAAACTACAGAATAGAATGAGTGTGGAGCTAAAATAATGTTCAAACATAATTCAGTTTAAAAACAATTATAAAGAAATGATTTTCACAATGAAGAAGGACATAATCAGCAGTAATAATGATTAGCTCTGGACTATTTGTGAATATGTAGATTGTTTGGATGATGGTATATGGGTAATTCATTGTATTGTTGTACACAAAAAGACCAAATCTGTAATAAATAAAGGGGTAGAATTAAATTAGTTTACACTTCTTCCTACTCCTTTTCGCTCGTGTAAATTGAGAGGTTTAAGTGTTTGTGGATCAAATCAATGGTCTATTAAAATAGACCATTGATTTGATCCACTAAAATAAAATGAAATAAAGACATCAATCAATAATAATGAATCCAGTCTAACAGAAATCCCAGGATCTAGATCTACAACCTGTCCATAGGTAAACGTTGTGTTGGGGTAACCTCACAGTCTGAATCCCACTGATGTTTCCACTGCTGATGTTCATATCGAGGTCTAAGATCTCACAATAGCAGCAAATAAAGTCGGTCAGTCTGGAATTCATTCAAAAATAGCAGCGTTTGTAGGTCACGTTTGACACTTTTTTGGAACAGAGAGGAAGAAAATCAGCTTTGAACAGAAAAGTTTAGGTGATTCCTCAGAATGAGACCTTGTCCCTCATGATGAGCAGGTTTCTTATTTACTCTGCTTCTTCTTCATAGTCGCAGTTATTTTTTTCTATCACTGTCTAATGATCATAAGTCGTACTTTCAGGTGAGTGAGAAAGCTCCGACTGCTGGCTGAGGAACATGGGACAGTTCTTCTGTTCTCAACTGAGAGCCTTTTCTGCTGCTTTAGATTCCTTTTTTGTAGAGGTCCATCAATATGGGATTTTCAAAAGCCAATGCAGACACCGATCTTTTTTTTTTTTTAATTCAGCCAATGGCCGATATCCTTATTTGGAAGTCGATATTTGAGGCAGATATACTTTTTTTTAAAGCACACTGATTATGAAAGACAATTGAAACTCATGATATGAATATATATATTACAAATTCAATTAAATACACCAATAAATCTCGTAACATTTATTGAACTTTAAATATACCCAAAGACAATCAAGTAAAACAAAAAGTACAGGAAGGTTAAGTAGCAGTGAAACACGACAACAATATAGAATGAGCAAGTAGTGGGTTTAAACTAAATACCAGTTTTAGGTAAAACCACTCACTCCTTCCCTCTGTTCACAGCCACCACCATTATACCTAAGCTTCACACGTGTCACCACATGCACAACTACAACATCACATCTCACTCTCATTTTAAATCAGATCTTGAAAAAAGTCTGTATATTGGTCGACCTCTAATTTTTTGTGTATTTTGTGGTCGTTTTGTATATTTTTCTGTAAATCTATGTATATTTTAATTTTTTTGTCCAAAATGAGTCAGTTTTTTTTTTTTTGTATTTTAGTTGTCACGTTGTGTTTTTAAAGTCATATTTGTGTGTTTAAGGAGTTATTTTGTGTATGCCTGTGCTGTTTTGTGTATTTATTTATTTATTATACAGGATTACTTTGGGGTTGACCTTGGGGTTCTTTTGCTTTAGGCTAATTAGTTTCCCATGTCTGCTCTAACAAAATAATGTAATAAAAAGAGGACACATGTGCTCATTGTTGTTAGCATCCAGCATTCTGTTAGTGTTGCTGTCTTTGTTCCACCTGTGCACCACAGACAACATCGTGTACATGCACTACGGAGACATCTTTGATGCTCTGTGTTGTTCACTCCTGCAGTTATTTAGACTTTTTAGTTGCCTAGACTTTCTAGATGTTGATGGTTCCAACCCAGCGAGTATGGTACAAAGAAACAGCTTAGAGCAGATGTGGGTCACATGTAGCCCTGTGTCTAATTTTGTGCAGCCCCCAAGGGAAATGCAAAACGTGACTGTCAAAAACACACCAAATGACAGAAAAAAGAAATTAAAAATGAGAACAACAATGACTCGAAAACACACCTTACGACACTAATAATTACTATAAAAATACAATATGACAACAAAAAATATTAGAATAACTCACACAAGATGGCTACAAAAATACACAAAATGACTCACAAAGCTACACAAATATATATTTAAAACAGTATAAATACAAAATGAGTATTCACAAAGTTCACAGAACTCAAAAATTATTGTGTAACAGATTACACAAAAATATTTGAGTGTTGTTTTTAAATATTTTAAGTTAACATAAAATGAAAATTACATATACGGTTGCTTTAAAAATATTGCTATTCTTCAACTTATAATTAGGGAGTAAATCACTCAAAATTTTCAATATATTTCAATTAATATAATGTGGGAAATAAACTCAACATTTTCAATATTTTTCAACTCACAATGTAAAAAATAAAATGTTCAACAACTTATGTGGGACATGCACTTAAAATTAATTCTAAACTAAAATACTGATCTCGGCCCACTACACAATTATAATCAGTTAATAATGTTAAAAAACATAAAAGTGACACCACAATGACAATTTCACAACTTTTTTGATTCTACACATTGTGCTTTTTAAAAGGCATGAGTCACAGAAGCTCAGTCAAAACAAATAAATACAGAGGGCAGATTCAGTATTTTGGGTCTTCATCTCACTCAGTAAACATTATGATAAAAACTCAAACAATTCATGATAAAATTCAATAAGATTCTAAGTATATTCCATCTTCAACAGCAATGACAACTATTAGAAAGTGGAGCCATTTAACACTGTTTAAAAACATTGTTTTTTGGCACTTATTGTAATTTGAAGGCTGCAAATCAAATCAAATAAAAAAATAATACATTAAAACAAAGTACTGTTTTCTACTGTGCCATTATACATATACATATACATTAAACATGTATAGTGCATAAATTGAACAGTTGTTTACCACAAGGTAATCAGTACAAAAATGACATCAACGTTGTGATATTTATTTTTAACAATCAAATGATTACAAAGAACTTCCTCAATACTCAGCTCAACAAACAGTCCATTCTGAGTGATTCACTCATTGAACAAATCATTGTTCAGTGTCAGTAGACGCCCTTTCAGTGGTTTGTTGTCCTCAAAACACCACAACTTTTTAGATAAATGTAAATGTAAGCTCGATATTCTTTGGGTTCTGTTGGTCCACATCAGTAGTGTCACCCATGACGACCGTCAGGAGAGCCACCAGAATGTCAGTGAGGTCTGGACCATCTGCTGACTAGAAAACACAATACAAGAATGAGTTCAAATCATACTAATGCTGTCTGGATATTACTGTCACTTAGCACTTAGACTGCAACTAAGCTACATGTTGAAACTATTTTACCGCAGAAAGAGAGCGAACTGAAACTCTGAGTCAGTCACCGTGGCAACATACTCTGAATATAACCTGCTCGCTAGCAGGTTAACTTTGAGAAATGTCTGCTTCCTATCACCTATAGGTGATGTCATATGTTTAAGCTGACTGAATAGCTCGGCAAAGGGATTGATAGTGAGGCCAGTCGTACACTTACATTACAGGTCCTGAAGAACTTTAAGACATCTTCACGCAGGTACACAGGAAGTGCACGAAGGATGAGGGCCCGTTTCATATTTACATCACATTGTACCTAGATGGACAAAAAAAATATCAATTACAAACACATCAGTAATTTGATAAAATCTGTTCTGCTTCATAATATCTACACATTGTGAATAATTCAGGGTGAAAATCTTTTTTTTTTTTTAAATTCAAATTAGTACACAAAACTCACCTATTGGCACCCGTCTAATGGTGAAACACTGACTTTTTGTAGCACTCTGTAGTTTGATATCTGTACACAACATTCGCACAAAGATGATTTGTTAATGTTCAAAACAATTTTAAAATAACACATAAATGAAATTTAAAAAATTTAATACACAAATAAAAAAAAGTTTACAAATCTATCAAAAACTCATTGTACTATCACCATTTATGGTAAGAGAGAAAAATATTCAATATTACTAAAAAACAAACTCCAAAAACACCTTACGGAAACAAAAATCTACAAAATTACTCACAAAAAACTACACGAAATGACAGAGAAATAAAGAAAGTGACAACAAAAACCCACAGAAACCCTTTGATGTTTCCTGTATTGTTGTTCAGATTTAATATGGTGTTAAAAGCTTCATTAAAATAAGAGCAGTGCACATGCTAATTATCACAGTACTTTGTGCTATAATAAAATAAAATAAACCTATGACAGAATCTGTGTAATTCTAACAGAATATTTTACATGCACACATAATTGACCCCATTACACTCACCCCCCTAAAATTATACAAAAATCTGGTTAGTAACACAATCCACATATACATACAGGCCATTAAGAAAACAACCAAATGACATGAAACAGCATCAGCCTCCCATTAATAGGATTAGAGAACAATAGATTTGTTCGGGGCCTAACAAAAACTCACAGTACCCCATACACAAAAAGAGGTTTCTTATACACCACACTTACACAGGCCAACAATGTGGGTGAGGAAACAAAAGAAGGGGAAAAAAATAGTGGCAGCATGTAACTGTAACAACATAAAGAGCAGGTCAACAGAACATCCCACCCAAAAACACACACTTCACACATGAAGAACAGGACGATCACCTGACTGAACCCCTAGAATGGGCCCAAGTTGTGGCATGGACTCAGTCAAGCAGCACACTGGTTTAATGACTCTGCCAAACCGTAAGGTAAGTTGGCCATCTGAATCAGTTGTTTGAGGTGCAGTGGCAGGTGGTGGTTGTGGTAGGAGAGCTGTTGGAAGGTCCAGAGTGGCGGCAGGGCACCCAGCAGCAGGCAATGCTGCTACAGAGGGAGATGGTGGACAGTCTAAATGAGGGGGCTCATCAATGGAGGACTGCTCACAAACCCACGAGGCAGTGCGGCCATCATCCCAGCCATCAACATTCGAGAGAGAATAAGCAAGGGATGGCTCTGCTGTTGCAGCTGCAGTGTCCAAACCAGGTGCAGGGGGGGCATCAGTCATGCTGAGGGCAGGCATGAACATGGGAGCATCATCATCCAAGGCTTCCTCCAGCAGAAGGAAGTTGACCTGAAGCAGCAGGTTACGGTGAACACGTTCGTTTCCCTCTGGATCCCTGATCCGGTAGATATGTAGAGCAGGTTTGGAGGCCACCACAGTATGTACAACAAACTGCTATTTGTCAGAGAGCTTACGTTTCCCCTTGACGCCTTTGTTTGCCAGCAGCACCTCATCACCGAGACACAGGGGCTGATCTTTGACTTTTTTGTTGTACTGGTCACACTGACATCTCTGCTCAGCTGTGCAGTTCTTCTGAGCCAGGGCCATAGCATTGTGCAGGTCTTCCAAAAGTGACTTCACATAGGTATCATAGTCACATACAGTCACATCACGGAGCACGTTCTAGAAGAGGAGGTCAACCGGCAACCTCAGAATTCTCCCAAACATCAAGTAGAAGGGTGCGAAGCCTGTGGTCACATGGACAGTGCATTTGTATACAAAGGTCATGGTCTGGATCATTTGCTGCCACTTCTGTTTGGAGCGAAGGGGTAGAGATCTCAACATGCTGCCCAGGGTGTGGTTAAACCTTTCTGTGCCACCATTCCCCATAGGATGGTAACGTGAGTTGTGGGACTTGTCAACTCCTGACAACTGCAAGAGCTCAGCAATCAGCTCACTCTCGAAGTTTGCTCTCTGGTCGGAATGGAGGCGCTGAGGGAAGCCGAGATGCAGAAGAAGTTGTCCCACAGCTTTTTGGCCACCCTCTTGGCAGTCTTGTCCTGGCACTGAAAAGCATTTGCCAACTTTGTAAAGTGATCAGTGATCACAAGAACATCCACAGATTTGTTGTGATTGTTCTCAGCTGACCAAAAGTCAATACACACAAGCTCAAGAGGGGCAGAGGTTTTAATGTTCTCCAGTGGAGCTCTTGCGGATGGCTCGGGAGTCTTGCTGAGAACGTATCTGTGACAGTGCTTCACATGATCACGGACATCCTTCTCCATGTTATCCCAGAATGATCGCTGGCGGACCAGAGAAATTGTGCGGTGCTGACCTTGATGACCAGAATGGTTGTGAACACCTGACAATGCATCTTTCTTCAGGGTCTCAGGCACAACAAACTGGAACCTCTTCTGTTTTGTCGAGAGTTCCTTTGTGACCCGGTAGAGGATTCCATTCAGAAGTGTTAATTTATCCAATTGCTTCAGGACTCTCAGAGTTGGCTGGCTCTCATTGCAGCGTTCACGTCTGGAAGGTCTGCGTTTTCTGTCAACATAATGAGCAACCCTTGAGATGACTGGTTCCAGTTGCTAGTGTGACTGAAGCTCAGCGAAGGACAAGATAGGCATCACATCCTGGCCAGGAGGTTCCAAAATGGTGAGGTGGTCAGCCATGGAGGCTGCATGCTGCCTGGGAGCTGACAACCTCTGCGCCAGCTTCAGGTTGTTGGCTCTGAGACGTGAGAAGACGCCCCCTAGTCGTTTCAGGGCTTCCTCCTCAGATGGAGCAAAGACGAGTAGGTCATCTAGATAACAGAGGAGGCTGGAGAAGTTCAAGTCACCGAAAACACTGATCATCATCTGCATGAATGAAGCAGAACTGTTGCAAAGATCCTGGGGAAGTCTATTGTACTCGTACAGGCCAAAAGTGTCGTGAAGACCGTGTCCCGCCTGTCAGACTCATGGAGGGGGATGTTGTAGAACTCTGATGTGAGATCCATGGTGCTGAAAAAGGTGTTACCACCAAGGGCGGCAAGACAGTCGGCTTGGTGAGGTAAAGGGTGGGCATCCTTGGTGGTCTTGGCATTAAGCCAGTGAAAGTCAGTGCATATCCTCCATTCTCCTGATTACTTCCAGACAAGAACCAGCGTTGAAGCATATTCTCTGACTGACTTACTGATGATGCCTTTGAACTCCATCTCAGACAGTACCTCTCTCAGTTTGTGATAGTGTGCTGGAGGGACACAGCGGTAGGGCAGCCTGAAGGGGCAATCATCAGTGAGGTGGATTCGGTGGACAAACTCTTTCGTCTCCCCACAGTCCAGCTTGTCTTTGGAGAAGATATCTTGGTAAGTTAACACAAGTTCAGCTAAATGCTGTTTCCATTCATCAGACACTTCGCAGCCTTCAAGGTTGATGTCTGCCAATCCACAGTCCTTAAGCCGTTGAAATGGGGTAGAAATGTCATCTGAGTTGGGAATAGTTTCAGGTAACTGGCCAGTCTGTGGTCTACTCACACCCTGGAAGAGCGGGAGGTCCTCCACCGCCACACAAGGAAGTACATCTGCCACTTTAGCATTGCGACGTATTGTCACTGGTCTCTGTGTTGGGTTAAGGATCTTCATCGGGACCCAGCCATCACCCCACCTGGGTGCCACAACCCGTTCAACAATGATGTCTTTAGGAGCTGAACGGGATGAGGTGGGTTCCACAATGATAGCACTCCCAGGTGACACAGGAGCACTACCGGGCAGCTTTCCCCACACCAGATACTCCCCCTGTGGGTCAACAATCAATCAATCAATCAATCTTTTATTTGTATAGCGCCAAATCATAACCAATGGTATCTCAAGACACTTTACAGTAGAGCAGTCTTAAGGACGGACTCTTCATTTTATGGATACACACATATGCATATATACGTATATACACATACATATGTATCCCACACCCAACAGGAACCTGACTGTGCCAACTTTGTCAGGCAATTCAGGACCAGATCAACGAGTAATGCAGCTGAGTAACCGAAGAAACTGCTCACAATCTGGGTCTGAGGTGTTGGAGTGGATGAGCTCCCAGTACTTCTCATCAGACTTCTTTCTCTGAATCATAGGCCTTATGACATTGCTCCCAATGATAAACTCATCTCTCTGCCCTGGGACAAGAAAAGTAGGCACAATAAATTTGGTCCCATAAAGTTCAATTACTAGGTCATAGATGCAGCTGGGCCACCAGAGCGGATAAGGACCACCTTCTCGGGTACAGGCTGAGGACTTGGTAGAACACCAGCGGCTCTAAGCTTGGACTCTGCCTCCACACTGAGCGTGCATGACATTCTCCCTGAATCAAGCATCCCCTTCAAAGTAGGCTGATTCCCACTCTATGTGAACCCACTGCAATAACTGTTTTGTCTCTAGAAAAATTACTACAGCAGCTGACCAGTGGCGGCTGCTGGTCTTTCATGCAGGGGAAGCTCATTTTCTGCCTACTTCAGAAAATGTATCTGTTTATTTAAATGTGAATTCTAGTAGAATTCACATTTTTTTGTCAACAACTATTTGTAGATTATCACACACGCACGCGCGCACACGCACGCACGCGCGTAGCTGCTGCGCGCTGGAGTGTGAGTGTTTGGTCAAAAGTCTCACAACACAAGCAGTAACAGTCTCCACAAACACCAAAAACAGACACTAGGTTTGTCAGAAGTTAATTCGCTATGAGAGGATCAGCAAAGTCTCCGTGTCAACACAGAGCAACGGACTGAAATATTTGAAAAACCCGCCTGTGTGCTTACAACGTCATACTCTCTGATTGGCTCATTTCGCTGTCAATCAAAATTGAATTAGCCTGAGACAGATCATCCAATCATCATCCATTATTCCAGCGTCCGGAACAGACAGATCCAGCCCACTGCTCCATAGACCTCCTGTGAAGCCCGGCGTCCGATGGGCGGGACTAAGTGCGTCATAACCGAGCATTTATCCAATGAGCGTCTAGTTTGACTGCAGTGGATCAACCCCTAAATCCTCTCCCATTGAAGTCAATTGAAGCTGAACTTCACCACTGTTTATTAACACTGTGACGCTGCGGTAATGAATGAAGAACGTCACGCTGTCACTGTCAGTTTCCTGTTATAAGAAGCTGATTCTGAACTAAACATACATGTGTTCTGTCATATATTTAGTCAATGAAATGTACACACAACACTACATATTTGACCACTGATTTTAGGGGAAGCTGAGGTTCCCTTGTAGTCTTAAAGCATCCGCCACTGCAGCTGACATAGATTGATTGTAAGTCTTTTTCTTCACTGAGGGTGTCACCAGTACCTCCCGTGTTATCCCTCTCTCTACACAGGCAGGCTAATTTAAATTAGCAGGGAAAGGAGAAGGTGGTGGCACGGCTGAGGAAAGAGAAGCCTGCAGGCACTGACTTCTTATGTGACCGGGAATGAAGCAGTTGAGGCGCAATCTGTAAAGCCTGCAGTGTGGATGGGTAGAATGGTCCCGAGAACCACAGACCCTACATCCAAAGGGCTCAGAAGCCTGTGAGTTACAGGGTTGACTATCGTCTGGTTGACGGCTGACTGGTCTTTGGTTGGCTACAAGAGAGGCATAGGGTAGAACTTTGTCAAACATTGCAACAACCTGCTGAACACCAGAGTCAGTGGTAGGGGAGTCAACAGCAGTATGAGCCAAGTTAGAGGCGGCAGAAGGAGGTTGGGACAAAGAAGCAGGCTCACGTGGGCACACCTCAATGTTGTCTGTCTGGGGCTGTTTGCTGGCCAGGGCAGGGCTTTGGCTGGTGTGCTACAAAAGCAGCCTGGGACACGCTTAGATCAAGAGGGTTCTGGCCGCAGGCAGACAAACCCACCATGTGTTGGGAGTGGGCTGCTGTTTGTCTCATATTTCTCATGTGAGCATCCAGACGCTCCTGAATCTCAGCTGCAGTTCACTGCTCAGGTGCCTTTAGTTAGAATCCCATGGCAAGTCTGGGATCAGGACAATGATTAATGAACATCAACACCACCTCAGCACTGGGGTCCGCCACAGATTTACCCCGCCTCCGGAGACACTCATTGGCAGCATCGATTGACTTGTTAAGATGAATCAAATAGTCTAACCAGGGGTTTCCACTGGATACGTCTCTGCTGCGTCACGGCACCGATCCGGTTTTTCACCGCTGTCCGCCGTCTGGTAATTCACACAGGTTGCGTTTTGAGTGCGCCGCGGTGCGCTCCGGTTGAACGACTGTGACGTCACGAGACAGAGCAGTTCTCACGATATTTATATAATCGCGCGAGAACGCAGTTAAATGTATGTGTTATAAACACAACAATAAACAGATAAACAGGTCAATGTTCCTAACGAAGGAGAACAAGAATGTTGGACTCTGGATTTGTCATAGACACATTTTTTAGCAACAGCTCAACAGAGAAGAGATAAAACTGTACCAGTAAAACATGAACTAAATCAAAGTTGCTGCAGTTTCCAGTGTAGTTACAATATGAGAGGAATCAATATAGTTGATGTGAATTTGTTTTTACACATTATGACGTTTGGTGATGTATTTACTTGAAATATAATCTGAAGTGTTTGATTTTGAAAAGTAACCCGATATTTTATTGCAGAATACATGCTTAATTTCCTGTTTAGCTTCATTTGCTCTGGTGTCTGTCCCGCATCTGGGAAGGAGCAGACACGCACCGCAGCGGACCCGGTGGAAATTACCACATAGAATAAAGTGGAAACCTATCAGCTCCGGTGACGCGGCGGTGACGTAACGCAGCGGAGCCGCATCCAGTGGAAAATGGGGGTAAAGTACTCTCACCAGCTTGAGGAATGGTGCTATAGAAGTCCTTCATAGGCAAGTTAGAGAATGACAGCTGACTGAAGTTACCTTTCAGTATGTTGAACACAGCTGCGGGCAGGCCGGCTGCACTCAGTTCAGGGCGGCTGCGGAGCGACACCTTCACCACATCCCGAGCATTGCCTGTTAATCTTGACATTAACAGGTCAAACATTTCAGCATCACTGTCACATTTCACCCTATTCAGGTAACAACTCATGTCCTCCCATTCATGGAACACGTCAGCATGGTCACTCCTGAAGTAAGGTTTGGTATTTGTCTGCACAACAACCTTCAACTGTGGTGCTACATCATTGCTGGATGACTGATCTGTAGTGGGAGACCGAGGCTATACTTTACAAGGCTGGTGCATAGTGTTAAGGCTGGCTGCGATGTTTTCTCCAACCTGTTTAGACCAATCTGCAGTCATGTTTCTGAAATCATCAACAGGTATGTCTTGTGTGGGCTTAAGGTCTGACCGGCTAATTGGCGTGGAACTAGCAGTGGGGGTCAAAGGTCCGCTGTGTATTTGGGAACATCATCCAATCTCTACCAGCAACCTGTCGGCTCCTACCCCTCCCAAATGTGACATTATGCAAATGTTCATTCATCCTTTCAAAATCCAAAAAATAAATAAATAAATGAAACAAAAATGTACAACACAAAGATCTATATAGAGCAGTATACGTGCAATATTGGCAAAAAAAATGTAACTAAAATAAAAATAAAAACAAATGTGGGTCAGTCCACCAAACACTCAATCAATGTTAATCAGGAACTCACCTACCATTTCCATATATATATATATACATATATATATATAATGAAATGTCTAGCCAAGATATCTTAAACAATTTTGAACAGTTCCAATTCTAATTATTTATTATATATTTTCTTTTAATTTAAGTTGTTTATTAAAAAAACTATTTTTTTAACTATTTATATAACACTTTAGTAACGGTCAAAGAGTCCGTCAAACGAGCGAGTGCCTTCCTCCGCAGCAGCGACGAGCAGGGAGAAGGAGGAGACAGGAACCAGGTGTAAGCAGCCGTACCCTGGGGACAAGACGGGTGCTGATCGCGGATGCAACGGCTTACCTGTCAAGTTTTGGATTTGAAAATAAGGGAAATTTTCTGGCGCCCACTACGAGCCAACTCACCCGTCCAACCAAGCTCCAGTATCCTTTATATTTTAAGACAAGTGTACAAGAAATCTAAAATAGCCACTTGTTAACCACTTATTAAATACAATGATGTGATTAGAATCTGGTAGGTCGACCTTTATTAACATTGAAATGCTGTGAACATTCCTACAGGGGCTTGACAATAAGTACCAGAACTTATATCTCAATATATTTTCTCAAAATGGTGATATATGATATAAATCTAGATCATTTTATCAAATAAAGTCTGACCAGAAAGACAATTCTGGGTTAAATTTGCTGATGCAAAATGCCACAGAGGAACATTTATTAACAAACAGATGATCAATATGTGACACTCATTAATCATCTAACTGAGCTTTACATGTTGTTCTGAGAAGTAAAAGCAGTGACTCCTAAAACTAGTATTTTGATACATAATATATATGTACATATATATTTATATATAGATATATAAAAATTTTCTATATCGCCATAATAGAAAACTCGATACATCTTGAATCTCGATATATCACCCAGCCCTAATTCCTAAATTACAAAACAGCCTAAATAAAAACATGTGTTTATTTAATATACTTACAGTTTATAAACAAGTCAACATGTTGCATATTTACTGTTAATTTCACGTTGCTTGTCTTTAAGTTATACATTATCATTTTATTTTCATTATATATTTTCTTATAATTTCTCATGTGGTTCTCTGGTATTCACTAATGACTTATTAGACACATTTATTACAGACTTTACATTCTTTAACACTTTTTGAAAGCAGTGTATATTTGTGCTGATTATTCATGCTGACTTACGTGTTCCTTCCGCTGTGGTAGACGTTAAAATCTCAGTTATTAATCTAACAGAACGTGTAACTGTGTCACATCCTGCTGCTCTTTCATTGCCACAGTCATTGTAATTATGTTGCCATTCTGTCTGATGTCCAACAATGATCCAACCTTAGCGGAATAGATGTTTTCAGCGTGTGAGTGAGTCGGTTAGCTCAGAATGTTCTGTCCATTGATGATGTCATGCTAAATGCTGCATCTTCTTTGTTTGGTGCATCTATGAACATGATGCAGTGAATCCATTAATCTCTCTAGCAAGTGAAAGTTGGCATTGCACTTGAAAAAGTGTGTGTGTGTGTGCTTTGGATTTTATCTATGGCTTGGTAGCCATGGAAACTGGATGACATAAATAGGCTAACTGTGGCAGAGAGAGATGTGCAGTTTTTAATAACGGACAGAATTTGGGTCATCACATCTTGCATGTTGGATCTATATATTGCACCGTGTGCCACTTAGGGCCCCGTTAATCGGCATGGTTCCCTTGTTGCTCTTCCAAAAGGCTTGAGGCGATTATTTAAGAAGTCGTTTCACTCCCACATTTTAGAGCAAGGAGGAACATCCCGTTTTCACACCAAATTCTTTGTTTACTCCACTTCATGCATTATGTAATTACACCGTGCAGTTTAGCTACAGTAACAGCATAAGTATGCTAATTGGGAGCGTGAATTAATTTGTTATTTAGAGCAGAGCTTGGCTAGGTCGTACCCATTCATAATTTCACTGCAGGTCTATTTGGAGCTACTAATGAGAGAGAGGAGAGGGAGGAGGGAGCAGCTGCATGGGATTCTGATGGAATACCACAAAACCACTATTTAACCAGTGTCAAAAAGACTCTTTTTCTAGTTGTTTTCCTTCCTGTGCATTGGAGATGTTTGAGCTCTTAGTTTGGCCACATTTAGCTTGATGTTGAAATGAAATGAATAAAACAACTGCACGGAAATAGGTTTTCTTTGATTTTAGTGTTAAAGGCCGGGTTGTGGTCAATTACATTTTTCTTCTTTTTACAGTTGCCAAAAAGATATACAGATATAAGCATGCATTTTCCTCTCATATCCCTCCCTAACCCCCTCTACAATCATAAGTAATGATGAAATGTACATATATTTTAACATAATACATAAAAAATTAAAATAAAACAAATAAAAATAATTAAGAGTAATATAAATGCAATCAATATGTTGATTCAAATACAAATATTACAAATTAGGTAGATATAATAACCATAATCATAGTAATAATAATAGGGATGATTGCAAAGGTTTCACATCATAACCTAGGGTTCCCATGCCCTCACCTGCTCTCTGCAGCAACATTCATATTATACAATTACAATTACGTCTTCAATTATCCATGTTTAATTACAACTACATTACAATTATGGTGAAAGACATTTTTTCCAATTACAACTAAAATTACAATTATTATATCCCCCTGAAAGTCAATTACAGTTACGTTCTCAATTACTAAAGTCCAATTACAATTACTGAGCCTGAAATAAATAACCCCATAAAATGTAACCGTCCTCTTGTTTTAATTTTTTTTAGCGTCTCTTATGATAACGGGTCAGTTTTGACCCATGTCTTAAATCAGCTGTAAAATATTATTTATGCTTTTCATCTCTTGGTAACCTTGTTAGTCTTCCTTATTCGTGAAAAAATTGCTATTAATATTTTTGGTGTGGGCGTCTGAGCCTTTATTTTTTTGTGTGTACTTAAACCTCTCGATTTAAAAATGTTTTAAATGGTAAAATGATATGAAACCTATTTTAATAGTTATTAACTACATATGTGTAAGCCATAGAACTGTAACAGGGTTCCCCAGGTTTGCGTTTGTTAAAATTGTAATAATAAATAATTTCCATGCCAATTCCAATTACAGTGTTATTATTATTTGAATTCAATTACAATTCAATTATGATTACAACAGCAACATACATTTTCAGTTACAATTACAGTTTTAATTATATCATAATTGTAATTAATTATCAATTATAATTATGATAATAATTGACCCCAACCCTGGTGAAAGATGCTGAGAATGAACTGTTCACAAAGACACAGTTACCTCTGCATTAGATTACAGTGGGAACGCTTCATGTTGCACTTGTTTGTTTAGCTTTAGGCTTTGATCACTTATATTCTACACATATCATCATCATCTGACTTTTGCTCATCTGTTCAGTATTTATTCATTGGCAGTGGCAATCAGTACGGTTGCCGTATCAATATATCAACATTGTATCCGTATGCAGCGCCCCTATTTGGCCAGTTTAGGTAGCGTGACCAAGACTAAACTTTACCCTAAACCTAAACCTTACCCTAAACCTAAACCTAAACCTTACCCTAAACCTAAACCTAAACCTAAACCTTACCCTAAACCTAAACCTAAACCTAAACCTAAACCTAAACCTTACCCTAAACCTAAACCTTACCCTAAACCTAAACCTAAACCTTACCCTAAACCTAATCTAAACCCTAACCCTAAAAATTGTTGCGATATTGGGTTATAATGAGTGGCGACTGGTGATATTTTCTCATTACAACTCCAAAAAAGATATACATCAAAAACAGGGTTTGTGTAGCTTTGAACAAATAAGTAGGAAAAATGCAGTTTCAAACCCATAAACAAGCAAGATGTAGTTTATACCAGTGGTTATCAACATTTTTTGGCTCAAGTACCCCCTTTCTCTCATTTCTGAATCCAAGTACCCCCCATGTCCAACTACAACATTTTGCTCAGAATACTGTAAAAAAAAAACTATAGATCATAATGATAGAATGAATGAGTGATAACACACATTTTAAAGAATCTCATTATGTAAATAAGTGGAAAGAAACAGTATTTAGTGCTTCATGAATAGATTTATTTCTATTAATTTGGGAAACTCTGGTATATACAATAGAGTGAGTAAGTGTGTGTCAGGTTTCTTTTAACTTTTTTTATTTTTTAGTTTTAGTTAAATTAACAAGTTATTAAATACAAACAGTGGTGACAAAGGAAGCGGTAAATTAATATACATAATTTAAGACCTAGTTTACAAAATATGGACATATTCTTGATTTGAAATCATCAAATTATTTTCATTCCTAGTTTGTTCATGTTTCTTGACTTTGCCTTTTCTGAAAAGTCTTTATCAATGCTGAGTCAGCAGGAAGGCAGGGAAAGCACAATTATTTCATTTCTAACGTCCCACGGCTTCACCTGTGAAAGTCAATTTATGACGGACCACTGTGACGTCAGCCCCTCTTATGGCGGGAGGTGGTGGTGTGTAAATAAACCGGCTGCATTCAACTCTGCACAGCTGCAGAGTGTCTCTGGGCGCCAGTAAGCTGCGCCCAGAGACACTCCATTGGCTCCTATTGAAGAGGAGTTCTACTGTGCATGCACAACCTTTTAACGAGGGTGGACGGTAAAGATCAGTGCGCCCCAAGGAGGAAACACATCACCAATCAGACACAGATGAACGAAACAACTTTAAACATTCTCGTTATTATCTATAAATTATTTATTCTGATTATCTAAATACAGATATAACTTTGTTTTGTAGTATTTTTAATTAAATATTAACTTTTATAATTTTTTTATGTCTTACTCAAACTAATGTGCTGAGTGGCAGGGCAGTAGCCTAGCGCCCTCTATTGGCCAGATGCCACTGAGAACCCTAAGACACTACATACTTTGGTAACCGTACCAATAACACCGGGAGACGTCCGTGTGGCAACCAAACAAATAGACACTTTCTTATTTATTTTAACCCAGAAATGGGCTACTTGTATCAGTGTGTGACTGGTTGCTCACACTCCGATAGGTCACATCTATTAAATATTTATTCCAACCCAAAATAATCCACAATTTACACAATTCTCATTGCATTAGTGTATAATTTCAGTCCACATGTGGGATTTAATTTGCACATGAATTTTCATTGTTGAACAATTCATTTTGTTTTCCTATTTTCATTATTTCTCGGCCAACTCAACCAAAGCTGTCATGGCACATGCAGTGCAACTCAAAGACATGTTGCTGTGAGTGTGTAAAAAGAGCATTACACTGCAGGGATTTTTCTTGAGGAAAAATGCACTAATTATACCACTTATGGTCCGGGGGCAAAATTTGGCCCCTAAGAGCATCCACTTTGCTCCATAGGGAAAAAAAAGATTAAACTGCTCTGTAATTGGCCCCTGAATTAAGATGAGTTTAAGATCGCTGAAGTAGAGAATTGAGTAGACACTTTAATTTCACAAACAAAGACTAAAGTTTTAACAACACAGTCTCTTTGCAATGTGAAAGCAATACTAACCTCAAACCTAAACCTTCTAGGGGTTTCTTTATCCACAGGTATTTGTTATTATCTTTGCATTCATCTTATTTCACTCACTGATATCTGACAAAAACTAAACCTTTGCATTCAACAGCAAGACAAACAATACAGTACATATTAAACTGTTCTACAATGTTATCTTAATCAAATATGAATTGGTTAAAAACTTTAAATATTGTATATTTAAATTTTATGAACATTCTTTTGCTGATGTCATAGTGATATAGAGAAAGTTGAGGTTTTTAACAGCATCTGTCCACATGACAGACCCGGTTAGGGCTGCCAACTGTCCCTAAAACAAGGGAAATGTCCCGTATTTGAACACAACACTACATGTTCTTTATTAAAGTGATAAGAGGTTCAAATTGTCCCGTTATTTCTGTGTAAAACAAAGCAGACCTGTAAAAGTTTTTTCTTGTAAATTCATGGAAATACCAGTTTCTTCCCGAGCAGGTCACAGGTCCATTTGAAATGACTGTATTTTCATCAGAATTTATCACATTTTTAAAAAGGCCAACAGCCATTATGATGTCATTTTAACAATTTTCCTCTCGTGTGGAGAACTCCTTTGAAGTATGTGCTTTGTTTGATGACAGAAATGCACACAAAAGACAGCAAATAACAGCTGAAAAATGTCAAACAATGATAAGGTGTTCTCAATATGCGGTCACACACCTATTTTCAGTGGATCGACAATTGTTTTTGCACTAGTTCAGCAATCTTCTGTGATGTACATATTATGAAACATGATGTAAATTAAACTCACTGGCACTAAAGTTAAAAAACATTTTCTGCATGTTCCATCCCACTTGAACTGTCTCTATTAAATGTTCTATTCTTCTTGTAGCAAACATAAAGATCATGAAATGATTAACAATTACTGTCTGTCCGTTGTGGAAGACCCGTCTTATCTAATCTAGGGAAAATGTGGAATAAAAAGGGAATACCACCTTTAGTTGAACATGTAATCAGGACGTGGCTGAGTTTGGAGTAGGACAGTGTGACAGCCTGTTATTACAGGCCATGTGACAGCGTGTGGGCGAGAAGGTAATTGCTGAAGTATGCCTGCGGCGACGAAGGCCTTCAGGGGAGCGGATGTGAAACAGACTGAGGCACGTTGCACAATGCACACAGAGCCTCAGCTTCATGGGCCACAGCTGATGACTCATCTCACACACCCCATTCACTCCCTTTCTGTTTACTCCGCTCATCTGCAGCCAAAGCGCTGACACACATGGGACTGTCACCAAGCCATTGGGCCGTCTTAAAGGATTTAGCCTGTCTGAACTTCAGGAGAGCGGCTTAGATCCATCCAGGTCCATTTCCCAGGTAAACAGCCTGCAGCCGCACACTGTTAGCTTGTGTTCACTGCAGATACCAAAGTTCCACACATGCCGGAATTTACCTGCAACACCACAAGCTTTAAATGCCAGCCACGCAACACCACGTGTGTCAAACGCAAGGCCTGTGGGCCAAATTTGGCCCTTTGAAGCATCTAATTTGGCCAGCAGCAGAAAGTAAAGATGACAGAGAAAACATGAATCATTGTGTGAATTACCGACTAGTCTCAGCCCCTCCAAATACACAAAGTCAATGAAACTCCACAATATTTACAGGGCTATAAACTTGCTGAAAGAAATCAAAATACATTTTAAAAATCATGTAATTTTTTTTTTATAATTTCTGTTTCCAAATTGAATAAATTGGTCACAAAATCAAAGAAATTCAAGGAAAGATATGTGCAGAGACATTTCCATATCTGTCACTTATCGATATCTGTTGTCGGTACTTTACATACTTTACATATCATTTATACCTGGAAGTACAAAGTACGGCACAATAATGTTGAAATCACCAGCCTCCTGTACTGAGACTGGTCCATAAACCCACAGCTGTCAACAAAGCAGGGAATGCTGGGTAATAATAAGGCATTCCAGCCTTGGACATCATGATGCCATTCAACCAAGATGGAACGGTATAGAGTTTATATGGGGTAAAAGTACTCAGAGAGCAAACCTCTACCAGCCACCAAATCTTCTCTTAGCCAGATATCTTCAGGTATCTGGATCAGTGATCCTGACCATGATCCTACACTATCCCCATTAACAACCCTACAGTAGGTCCAAATGTATGGACACCCCCACTTTTGGGAAAATCGTGAGGAGATTTGCAGTGTGCATCCAAAGCAGATGAAACTCAGTGGGATGATTGAGGAGCCAACCTTTCATACCTGAGTCACATTTGATAAAGATCAGTCATTACAAACCAAAATCAAAATTTTTGAAAATTTTGCCAAAGATAAAAGATATGGATTTTTCTATTTTTCCAACTAGTCCACAATCAGTATTAGATCATTCCATGTCCTTTCAACACATTTTCAGAACATTCCACACACTTTGGTCTCAAGAAATCTTTACCAAATGTTCCTTGATTATTCAAAAGATGAATCCTTTTTGAGATATGTCCAATTTAGTGAGGGGGGGGGTCCATTTTTGTGCGTCGTTAATCTTCTTCCATTTTCAGCTTCTAATATCCCAGGAACTACATCATATACGTAGGAAACTGAAATTTGGTATAGCAATACAGCTCTACCTACTCTCTCAGAATACACAAAAACATCTGCTATGCATCCTATCTGGTGGACATGCCGGCTCCTCCAATTTTGACAAAGGTTTGTTTCGGGCTCAAACATGTTTGGGTCTTTAGTAAACTACTTTGCATATGCCTCAGATCCCTGTGATTTTATCAGCTTTGAGCTATGGACACTGACTGTTTTTTGAGACCAAAATGTATTTAGTACTTTTGAAGCAATCCTGCTAACAGACAAACAAATAAATAAACTGCATATTAGCTGAGATAATTACAGATATTTTCATATAAATAATTTATATGTTTGTTTTAATGCACATAATGTTTAATAAAGATCCTAATGGATTTAATCAAGTGCTCTAGTTGGTGCCTTTCTGTGCCCTTTAGTGTAACATGGATTAAAAGCACTATATTCTCATCATTTATTCTGTATTTTCTCCAAGTCAAAGTCTACTTTCACATGTGCTTTTTTCCTATAAGGTATTTTTTTCCTGCCAAAGCTCCTCAGAAAGAGAACCAGGACCTTGTCACTAATTTTAAGGACATTTATGTAATTGTATTTATTTTGTTCTTTTGAGATCACTAGCTTCCTGCCCATCTGAACTCTTGACTATTCTTGCACACACGACAAATGCACAATGACAAGCTGTCATCTGTTCAGGTTCTTACCTGAGACATGATGATGTACAGCAGACAAGCTGTCAGGTGGATTCTGAGCTGAGCCAGAGGCAGTGATTGACCCCGAACTTTTACCCAAATTGTAAATCCTAAAAAAAACATGCACGATAGAGGGAGGATTCCTGCACCTGCATGCTTTTAAAAGCATTCCCGTTCACCTCAGTGATCCTGTCAGAAGCTTTGGTACACTGCCAAACATAGTTTTAAAAAACTCACCACTCAATCATACATTCATTAATTCATTCATTCATTGAATGTCAGAATCTTATTGCCGAGGGCACCACTACAGACTGGAATGTGTGCCTGAATTCCAGTCTGAACGCTCAGCAGAGTATGACATCTGCATGAGCAGCAGCACTTTAGTCCATATCATCGTCAGTGACTATGCTTCATTTAAAAAAACTGCTTTTCTTGAAACATCCAAGTTGAGCCAATGTTGTGCTGTTTGAGGCTGAGCATTGAGCTTCATTTTCATGGTTGGCCTTCACAACAGCAAGGCTGTCAAATGTGTTTCTATTTATCATGCAACATATAATATGTGCAATAATATTTCAGTCAATCAATCTTTATTTGTCATTGCACATGTTACAAAGCAACAGTTTCATCCCTTCCAAGAAAACATGAAAAGACAATCACATATAACCAGGGAGGACAGGGCAGAGCTGTGAGTCGACACAAGGGCGGCGCCCGGTATTTCTTAGATGCGAAAACAGGGGGTGGGGGGGGAGGTAGGTCCTAAACTATGCCCCATTAGTGAGGGACACAGTGTGGAATTAGGAAAAAAAAGTCCTCAGCACATAGAAGTTAAAAAAAACCACAGTAACAACAATTACAACAACACTTGTGGAGGGAAGAATTGCAGCCAGCCGCGAGAGGCGGGCAAGCAGGCGCATCATGGCCATACCAGTCTGTCATTAGCCAATCTCATTAGATCACGGAAGCAGGTCTGGACCTGGTTAGTAGTTGGATGGGAGACCACTGAGAATTCCATGTGCCACAGTGGGGGACAGTCGCTCCAGTACTGTTGGTGGTGGTCGAATGGCAGCCTCGCTTCCGTCAGTCTGCCCCAGGGCAGCTGTGGCTTCAATAGTCACTTAACTCCACCAAGTGTGGAGTGAAAGAATAATGCCTTAATTCTGTAAAGCGCTTTGAGTGTCTATGAAAAAGCATTATATAAAATCCAATGCATCGCCTTGCCCCTTCTATGTGAGAGGGGGGTTTGGTTTAAAATGTGTGTTTTCATTTATTCCATCTTTATGCTCTACAGTTGTTTTTCACATAATTCTGTGCAAAATGTTGGAGTCAGACAAAGGGGGTACTTGCATTCAAAAGTAAGAGAAAGAGGTTACTTGAGCCAAAAAAATTGAGAACTACTGGCATAGAACAATCTATATCATGTTAATGGTTTGTTTTTAAGAAAAGGAAATGATGCATAGCTTCATTAGGTAATAAACATGTGCATGCATGAACTAATCATACTTTTTTTGTTGTTTGAACTTGTTTGCTATTCATAACCTGTTCCTGCAGCTATCATTGACTAAATATGGCTGCAGAAATGATAAACTGGTGAAATTAATTTGTTTGGTGTACCAGATGCTTTATTTCCTGTTATTCTCGTGAAGCTTCCAAAAACCTCCACTTCCAGCCTCTCACAACAAAAGAGCTCTGAACAAATGGCTAGTATTTGGAATCAGTGGGATTGGTGAGGATTTGAGGAGTATTTTTGCTTTCGTGTTGAACAGTTTATGTGGTTAAATTCATTAGTTTTGATGCATTGCTTCTACGTTAAACACAGGAGAGCTGTTGGTTTATGTTTTCTTTGGTTGAACATCCTGAGGATTTAGGACTTTTTCATGTTAGATGTTTTCAATACAAATGCATGACATATTTTTGGTGCTCTTTGCAACCAACAAGATCTCTGAAACAGCAGGTGTGGAACACAAACAAGCATATTTTGAGTTAGTTTTAGTTGTAGTCTTAAAATTAACTAAAACGCAATGTAGTTTTACGTAAAATGTAGTTATCAAGACAACTTCAGTTGTTTTCTAGTTTTAGTAAACTAAATTAAAATTAGGATTTTAGTTAAATAAATCTGTTATAGATATAGTCGACTAAAATATACAGTTTATGCTTTTTTTTTTTAAAAAAAAAAAAAAAGGTTCATTTATTAACCTAACATGGGATGGTATTAATATTTGTAAATACACACAGACGGAGAAGAGGTCTGCATTTCTAAAATTTGGTTTTACATTTGATAAATGCTTTAGACAAAATGTTCACATGAGTTATGGTTGTATTTTGTCCCATGTTACAAAATGATTGTTTTGCTTTTGTTTGTCGATGAAAATATAAATATATTTTTTACGAAAGCGGATTAGAAACAATTTTGATAGAGAAAATAATTTTCGCCAAATCTATACTTCTATAGAACGCACAGGAGAGTCATTTGACGTCACCATCATCATCATTTGATGTCATCTGTTCAAGGCAAATGGGAGAAATGTCTGTGAACTAATTCTCTTTGGTTGTAAGCACTTCATCAACCATTAGCATTAAAATACTTAAAATTAATGTTTATTTTTTTCACAAATCCTGGCCTATGCTCCTTTAATTATCAAACCTTCGACTTTTGAGTTTATTTTTAAATTTTGGCGTTATTCTTGTCTTTTCAACTTTAATCTCGACATATAATTTCAAATTTATTCTCAAAATTTCAGATTCTAAAACACAGGACAAGATGTTAATACCCTTTTTGTGCGAGCACGTACAAAAGTTGACAGAACACCCACCCCCCCACAGGGCAAGCAAGGGCCTAGGATGCATCATCATATTAGTGTTCCTCCGGATCATAGGGTGTTTCGGCCATTCACTATACACCCTCCCAAGAGTTGGCCAGCCACAGGGTGATCAGCCCATAGCTTGCATCCCAGGCCCACAGATGGCATGGGCGCCCTGCCCCCCAGAGCCAAGCCTGAGCCAACCGCATACCCCAACCCGCTATTTGGGGTCCCAAGAGGTATCGTTCCTCGCGTCGCGGATGGTTGCCTCGGTACTGCGCTCTCTCGTAGTTGTTGCGTTTTTCTTCTTTTTTGTAGTTTCTTGCTCCCCTTCTCTGGTCTCTTTCACCAGAGAAGAACTATTACAAGTTGGACAGTCCTCTGCTGATCTTTTTTCACCGGTTCTCATTGAACCAGAAAGTTATGCGGAGATTCTCACCGGAGGAGCAGCAGCTCTCTATGGAATTTGCAGGAGACGCCGCAGACGGGGTAAACGAGCAGGCGCGCTCGTCAAACTGAGGCAGCGGGGATTACACACTGCGCTTCCATCCATTCACCTGGCGAATGTCCGCTCTCTGGCAAATAAAATGGATGAACTGCTGCTCCTAAACACTAGAAACTCGGACTTTTGCAGATCCGCCGCCCTGTGTTTTACTGAAACCTGGCTCAGTGAACTCATCCCGGACAGCTCTTTACATCTACCGGACTTTCAGCTCCTCAGAGCGGACCACGTAAAAGAGCTCTCTGGGAAGACGAGGGGCGGCGGAATATGCTTTTACATTAACCAAGGTTGGTGTACAGATGTCACAGTGTTGAAGCAGACGTGTAGCCCTAATCTGGAGA
Source organism: Gouania willdenowi (assembly GCF_900634775.1). Taxonomy (NCBI): domain Eukaryota; kingdom Metazoa; phylum Chordata; class Actinopteri; order Blenniiformes; family Gobiesocidae; genus Gouania; species Gouania willdenowi. The sequence continues at coordinate 2,832,812 of NC_041066.1, forward strand.
GTTTTTTCATAAACTGTAAACCGTTTTATTCTCCGCGGGAGTTCTCCTCGTTTGTTATGGTCGGTGTTTACATCCCACCTCAGGCTTGTGTAACAGAGGCGTTACAGCACCTGGCCGACCAGATAGCAGACGTGGAGAAAAAACATCCAGACTCTTTGCTTATCATTCTCGGGGATTTTAACAGAGCAAATCTAACCCACGAACTCCCTAAATACAGACAACATATAAAGTGCCCCACCAGGGGTGCTAACACACTGGACCACTGCTACACTGCAATAAGGGATTCATATCACTCTGTTCCCCGTGCAGCTTTGGGGCTCTCTTATCACTGTCTGATTCACCTCATCCCGACCTACAGGCATAAGTTTAAATCTGCTAAACCTGTGGTAAGGACTGTTAAGAGGTGGACAGAGGAGTCAAAGCAGGAGTGACAGGACTGCTTTGACTGCACTGATTGGAGTGTTTTTGAAGCTGCATCAGACAAACTAGATGAACTGACTGACACTGTGACATCTTACATCAGCTTCTGTGAGGGCATATGTGTGCAGACCAAGACTTTCTGCACATACAACAACAAACCCTGGTTCACACCTCAACTCAGGATGCTGCGTCAGGCTAAGGAGGAAGCCTACTCGAGTGGGGACTGGGTCCTGTTTAAGCAGACTAAGTACACACTAACCAAGGAGATCAGAGTAGCCAAGAGGTGCTACACTGAGAAGCTAAAACAAAGCTTCTCAAACAAAGTCCCTGTGGAAAGGCCTGCGTGAGGTTACCAACTACAGGAAACCCTCCCCCCACCCTGCAGGTAACAAAAGACTGGCTGAAGACCTGAAAAGCTTTTACTGCAGGTTTTCTCACCCACCCCCGAGCTCATTAGCATCAGCCCATCACCTGGACTCTGCCCTTCCTGCTTCCCCCACTTCCCCCCCACCTCACCCTCTGACCCCCCACCTGCCCTGAAGATCAATGAAAGAGATGTGTGCCAGCTATTCAAGAGACAAAAGATCAAAAAGGCTCCAGGACCAGACGGAGTATCTCCCTCCTGCCTGAAAGCCTGTGCTGAGCAGCTGGCCCCCATCTTCACACGGATCTTCAATACATCACTGGAGCTGTGTGAAGTACCATCCTGCTTCAAAAGCTCCAGCATCATCCCAGTCCCAAAGAAACCTGCCATCACAGGACTTAATGACTATCGACCCATTGCCCTGACGTCCGTAGTCATGAAGTCCTTTGAGAGGCTGGTATTGAGCCACCTGAAGGACATCACAAGGCCCCTGCTGGACCCCCTGCAGTTTGCCTATCGGGCAAACAGGTCTGTCGAGGATGCAGTCAACATGGGACTGAACTACATCCTGCATCACCTCGACTCCCCAGGGACCTACGCTAGGATCCTGTTTGTGGATTTCAGCTCTGCGTTCAACACCATCATCCCGGACATCCTTCACCAGAAACTCACCCAGCTCACAGTGCCGGCCTCCACCTGTCAGTGGATCACCAACTTCCTGACTGACAGGAAGCAGCAAGTAAGGCTGGGAGGCATCACATCCAGCACCCGGTCACTCAGCACTGGCGCCCCTCAGGGGTGTGTTCTCTCCCCACTTCTATTCTCCCTCTACACCAATGACTGCACCTCAGGGGACCCCTCTGTGAAACTCCTGAAGTTTGCAGACGACACCACCATCATCGGTCTCATCAGGGATGGGGACGAGTCTGCCTTCAGACGGGAGGTGGAACAGCTGGCTCTCTGGTGCAGTCAGAACCATCTGGAACTGAACCCGCTCAAGACTGTGGAGATGACAGTGGACTTCAGGAGAAATCCCCCCCACTCACCCCCCTTACCATTCTGAATAGCAAAGTGGCTACCGTGGACTCCTTCAGGTTCCTGGGATCCACAATCTCACAGGACCTGAAGTGGACCTCCAACATAGACACAACCAGGAAAAAGGCACAGCAGAGGATGTACTTCCTGCGACAGCTGAGGAAGTTCAACCTGCCCCAGGAGCTGCTGATCATGTTCTACACCGCCATCATTCAGTCTGTTCTGTGCACCTCCATCACTGTCTGGTTTGGATCTACAACCAAACTAGACAGACACAGACTACAAAGGATAATCAGGACTGCAGAAAAGATCATTGGTGTTGATCTGCCCTCCATCCAAGACTTATACCTGTCCAGAGTCAGGAAACGGGCAGGTAGCATCACTGCAGACCCCTCACACCCTGCGCACAATCTGTTTAAACTCCTCCCCTCCGGCAGACGCTACAGATCACTGTACGCCAAAACTACCCGCCATAAAAACAGTTTCTTCCCCCAGGCTGTCATTCTGATCAACTCTAAACAGTCATAGAGTGTCAGACCTGTTTCTGTTACTGTGAAATAACCTGGAACTAAACATAAAACCCTGGAACAACCTGTCACTGCGAAATGTTCATGGACATAATTTTTTCATTTAAATGTTCACCTGCACTACTCATCAATGCACTACTGCACTATTATCTTATTATTATTATTATTGTATTTTTATTTTATTTCATTATTATTATTATTATTACTATTATTATTATCTTGTTATTTTTATTTAGTTTGCACATATTAGTCTAACTACTCTTATATTTATGTTTATACTTCTTTTTTTATTGATTTTTCTTTATTTTCTTTATTTTTCTTTATTCTAGTTGATTGTTATTATTTAATGTTACACTACCTGAGAGAGCACAGGTCACCAAAAGAAATTCCTCATGTGTATTCATACACCCTTGGCCAATAAAGTTGATTCTGATTCAGATTCGGATTCTGAGCCAGAGCCACTGGCTGCTTCTCTCTGCTGACTCCGATGCAGTTTTGATGGCTGCGTGCTGGCTCTGGCCCCTGACTCCCAGGTCTCTGAGTAGTTTGGTGGTAGATGTTGCTACAAACCCTCTGCATCCAACCTCCACTGGGCGGACTTCTGTATTCCAGCCGCGATGTTGTGCTTCTGCTGCTAGTTCGGCATAGCGCAGGTGGAATCCTCCCAGGGTACGGTGAGCTCGATGATGTAAACCTTCTTGATGGAGCGGGACCAAAGCACCAGATCAGGCCTTAAGGTGGTGGTGGTGATCTCTGCAGGAAACACCAGTTGTTGGCCAATATCTACCAGCATTGCCCAGTCACGTGCTAAGCACAGCTGGCCTCTCTCTGATGGTGCAGAGCTGCTCCTGGTTGCTTTCACCCCCTCACCGACAAAGGCAGTTGTCCATGTGGGGTTGGATATTGGCAGTGGTAGGGAGTTGATGGCAGATCTTTTGCCCTCAAAGGCGGCCGGAAGGCTCTTTAGGACTTGGTTGTGGCGCCAAGTGTACCGTCCTTGGGTGAGACTGGCTTTACATCCTGTTATCCTGAATGTGCCGGAGAGAGGCTGGCCTGGAGCATAGGGTAGAAGCTGGGTTCTCCCCAAACCACTGATGGAGATTGACAGGTGTTGGAAGGACATCATAAGGATGTGAAACGCAGACTCTCTGCTTCCATGGCCCACACCTCTCTCCAGCTGAGCCTCCTCTTCTCCACATTGTCCCACCGTGTCCACTGTCCCTGTTTGCCAAGGGAGACCGCCTTGGCCCACCTTGCAGCCTCCTCCTGACGGCGTACTTCTTCCACCACCATCTTCCTCCGTGTAGATGCAGTTGCCTTGCTCCATTGTAGGTTGGCTGGAATTTAGGCCAAGGCCTCCTCTTCCGCGCTGAACATTCCCCACAATGTCAGCATGTTTGAGAGCTGATGTTGCCTCCTCCACAGCTGTTGCTGGAAACCATTTGCGCCCAGTTGCTAAGGTTGGTGCGTTGTCTTTCACTACTTTGTCTTTGGATTCATTCAGTGTCATCTGTAGTCCGGTTTTAGCACACTTGAACTCCTCCGTGAGACTGGTGAGGGGCAACTTGAGAACACCATCTCCATACAGGCCTATGTTAGTGAGGCATCGCGGAAGTCCAAGCCACTTTTTGATGTACGCTGTGACTCCTCTTTCCAGCTTCTCTACTGTTGAGATGGGGACTTCATACACTGCAAGGGGCCACAGCACCCGGGGTAGGAGACCAAATTGAAGGCACCAAATCTTTAACTTCCCAGGTAGCTGAGTATTATCGATGGACTGTAGGCCAGCGCTGATGTCCTTGCGCAGCTGTTGCACCTGGTACCTGTCCTTCAGGCTTGCATCGTAGCACCTTCCGAGGCTTTTGATTGGCTGTTCAGATACTGTGGGGATTGGATCATCACCAATGAAGAACTTCAAGTCAGCAAGCATTCCTTTCACCACTGAGATGCTGCTTGACTTAGATGGCTTGATTTTCATACGGGCCCAACTGATGTTTTCCTCCAGTTTCCTGAGCAGCCTCTTGGTGCATGGGATGGTGGTGGTCATGGTGGTGATTTCATCCATGTAGGCTCTGAGGGGAAGAAGGCGCAGACAAGAGCCAACTTGCTGTCCACCTACAACCCATTTTGAGGCTCGAATGATGATCTCCATCGCCATGGTGAATGCCAGAGGAGAGATAGTGCATCCAGCCATGATGCCTACTTCCAGGCACTGCCATGAGGTGGTGAACTCAGAGGTTGAAAAGCAGAACTGTAAATCTTGAAAGTAGACTTAACTAGAGTTAAGATGGTGATAGGGATATGGAAGAACCTAAAAGTAGTCCAAATGAGTTCATGGGGCACAGAGCCAAAGGCGTTAGCGAGATCCAGGAAGATGGCATGGAGATCCTTTTTCTCCAGCTTTGCCACTTGGATCTGATGCCAGATCATGCTAGAGTGTTCCAGGCAGCCAGAGAAGCCTGATATCCCTGCCTTCTGTACAGTTGTATCAATGTACTCATTTCTTTGTAGGTACACAGCCATCTGTGCAATGACGCTGAAGAACACTTTACCCTCCTCCTTAAATAGGGAGATTGGGCGGAACTGGCTGATGTTCTTTGCATCTTTCTCCTTCAGAATCAAGACTCCACCTGCTCTACGCCACACTTTGGGTATCATTTTCTTCTGCCATACTGTCCCCATGAGCTTCCAGAGAAATCTCAAGACATCTGGAGCGTTCTTGTATACTTTTTATGGTATTCCATTGGGCCCAGAGGCTGATGCTGATCTTGCCCGATGGACTATGCTTTCCACCTCCTTCCAGGTTGGAGGGCCAATTTCAAATTGATGTTCTGGGGGGGCAATTGGTGGGATGTCTGAAGGGATGGCCAGATGTTCGTAGTGCCTTAGATCAGAGTGCGTTGTTCTCAAGTGCTCCTCCAGTTTGTCTCTTGTTGTTTGTAGGGCACCGCTTTTTTCCTTGGCGAACAGAGTTTTAAGGAATTTGAAGGGATCCAGACGAAGTTTAATGTCAGCTTGGAGAGTATTTATGCCCTCCTTTTCCACTTTAGAGGCTTTCTTCCAATGTTTCCTGAGCTGTCTCTTTTCTCGGATGAGACGCTTAATCTCCTGCTGTCTTCTGGAAACCGGTGGGGTTGTAATCTTTTTAGAATCTTTAACCTCGTTCACCCCAAACCATTCTGCCCCATAATGGTAGATGATGTCTTCCATTTTCTCCAACTTTTTTTCCACTGTGCATCGAAGTTGCTCAAGGGTCTGTGTCAGGTCAGTATTCACCGTTTCCCACAGCTTCTTGTCAGCAGCGCTGGGCCACTTCACACGCAGTCTGCCCCCTGGGAGCCTCCTTTCAACGGCAGGTCTAGGAGACCATTTTGATTTTATTTTTTACATTTAACTTAGTTCTTGATTTGCCCAAAATGATTGTTTTTATCAAAGTCGGCCCTAATCCTCTTCCGTAATTTTTATATAGTTTTTGTCAATTTTTTTTTTGTAAATTAGTCATAGCCTATTTTAGTCAACAAAATTAACACTGCAAACAAGGATGACATTTAAGGCGTTCTCTAGATGTGACAAACATTGAAGCACCCATGTGAACGTTGTTGTGAGTTTAGGAAGTTTTGTTACTCAGCAATTCTGGGAAGTTCTCATGGCCTTTTCCACCGAAGAGCCACTCTGCATTTTGACAGTTCCATTAAGAAAGACTCAGTAAATTCACTGTGTGAGTGAAGCCGACGCATGTGCAGTCCTGCAAGAGCTCCAAGCAGTGACTCATTGGAAAAGCGTTTAAAGCAAATCCAACTGCAGAAACGGAAGGGGGAAGGAAAAAAGAAAAACAGCCCAGAATGCAGGCGCATCGGTCAAAGAGTCACTACTTAGAAAGCTAGGATGACTCATCTCCAAGTGATTCATTGGGGTTTGTGGTTGCACAGATTGGACCGTCAGCCAAAGTGAACTTACATGAATTTACTGGCTGAGAAGTGCAGACGTGTACGGGCAGAGGCACAAAGATGCTGAGCATTGTTGAGAGCCGGCGTGTGATAGTGAGCCAACTGACTTTGATTACCTCCATTACTGCCAGTCAGACGCAGCCTCAGCCCATATTAACCACCATTCACAACGGCAACCTCACCACTCCACCCTCCAAGCTTCAGCACCAAGACATCTGCTTTAAAGTGGCAATCCAGGTTCTCAACCTGTGGCTCAGGACTCAAAAAAGGGTCACTGAAAGAACCTCAGAGGCTAGTAAACAAATTTCTGCTTAACAAAATTAATAGTTTCATTCTGAAGGTGATTCAAGGGGATACAAGTTGAGCCATATTTTTACCCATATTGATCATTAATTAATTAATAGGCAGATTTAACTCAAAACTGTAAAAGCCCTTTGTTTAAAAATTGAGGATTACTTACACTGGTGGTGCAGTAAGAGTTAACAGAAAGAGATGATTCAGCCTTTTTCTGTTCATCACTCGCCTTCAGCTGAAGGTTGCTGCACTCAAGAGCCGACCTTTGGAATCAGTCACACATTTAACTCTTCACTCAACAAACCTACAAAACATTTTTTTAAATATATATACATATGGAGGACATTTTTCTTCCAAATATCATATTTTCAATGCTTCATCATCTTCCTCTTGGTTAGTCATGGATTGTTGCGGATTTGATCTGAAAAGAATCAGTAATTGTGTAATTGATATTTAATTACAATTATGGCATAATTATAATTGTAACTGTAATTGAAAAAATCTGTTTGTGTAATTACAATTCAATTGCATTTGAGCCCATATTCATTTAATGTGTCTTTTTTTCATTGTTTTTGTTGTTTGTTCTGTTCTGTTTTTGATGACAGCTGACTGTGAAAATGACATTTTGTTTGGTAATTAATGCAATTAGGTTTTTTTTTTTTAAAGTATAGATAATTGACTTTGTAATTGTAATTGGCCTGAAAATTCTTTAAAAACACTTTATTTAAACGCAAAACCGGGGAACCATATTAGGGTTCTATGGTTTACGCATGTATTTAACAATCAATAAAATGTGTTTCACATCATGTTTACTCACTACCTGTCAGTGTTCTTTGGTATAATTTTATCATTTAAAAAAAATTATAAAATCGAAAGATAAAATGTTTGAGTGTATTTTGTAGCTGATTAAAGATGGGTCAAAACTGATCTGTTGTCATAAAAGATGGTGACAGAAAGCGAACACAAGAGGAAGGTTAAGATTTATGGGGTTATTCATTAAAGGCTCAGTAATTGTGAATAATCAAATATGAACTTTAGTAATTGACAATGTAATTGTATTTGACTTTCAGGGAAAAATAATAATTTGAATTTGAATTGGAAATTGGAAATGCTGGTCACTGTAATCATAATTGATTTGTAATTGAACATAGATAATTGAAAATGTAATTGGAATTTAAAAATGTAATTGAACCTGCTGTGAGCTTGTTGCTTAAAAAATGAATAAAAATGAGTATTTGAGGCATGAGTCCAGTTTAACCTGAGCGTGCCCAATCTCACAGGGATGGTGAAACGATGGAGATGTAACTTTTTGTTCATTGTTGCACCATTTCCTCATAATTTTTCTGCAGCTGATAACATTTAATTTTGTGTTGCTTCGTGCTAAATGTTTTCATGCTGCGTGACACGCATCTTTATTCATGCTGCTTGGCACAAATTTGTATCGAGCTACTTGGAACAAATTGCAAACCATTGTATGTCAGTAGGATTTATATCCCTAACCATAATCCTGAATACAATGCTCAATAACAAGTTGATATACAGTAGCTTTCAATGGAAATACATCAGTTGGAAAGTCGTGTCCAGGAGCACGAGAAAAATGCGGAAAACTGGAATGCTGATATTTGTAGCGTATGTGTATAAGTTCATTTTGTTGTTTTGTCAGCTGGGAGGGCATGACAAGACAGAAATGATTCTTCTTTTACTCATTCACTAACACCTCAACATTCCACATGTTGCTCAACCTTATCCTTAATCAGAGGTTTCCCGCTGCCTCCTCCACGTGAAGCTTCCTCTTTCTGTCACGTAGAAAGGCAGACGTTCCACATGCTGCTTTTATTAAATCTAATTAGACTTCCTGATATAAGAACACAGTGTTTGTCCTCAGTGTGGGTGCTGGGTGGGAAGACTTGCTCTGGATACTCTTTTCCACTATTTCCACCCCAACCATTACTACCCCATTCATTCCTTACACCTCCCCCTCTTTTCCGCCACCAAACTTCAGTCACCCGCCTTCTGAGTTAAGGTCAGTGAGTGCAGGAATGCCACTGAACTCTGTGTGTGTGTTGGTAAAGGGGGAGGCTGGTGCATTTAGTGCACTATAGGAGCATGAGCCAATGTTGACCGTGAAGGTGCTGAAACAGAATAAGTTCAGGGCTGTTTTCTCGCAGCCTTCAGACAAAGGAGATGCTTTTGCTTTGGGAAAAAAACATTTTGCATCATCTTATTTTGGAAGGCAGCTTTAGGTATGAGGACTTACAATCCTTCGATGTCCTGAAGATTTCTGCATGGATGAATATGATTATGAATACCTCCACTAATCTGGAGGAAGGGGGAGGGTTTGATTGTCACGCTCTTTCTCCAGACCCAAGAAATCACCCTTTTGATGGATTGTGGTTCCCTGTTGCTTCTTCCTTTTTGCATTTGGCACTTAGCTCGGGAATTTAGATCCTGGCACACGTGTTTCACTTACATTTGACTTGAAAATTACAGCTAATGCATGATTTTAAGAAGTAGAGAACATATATTTCTCTGTCATTGCAGCTCTTAAAAGTAAGTTGATGTTGCACACAAAAAAATTCTATTTGGATTAGGTTTTAGCTTGGTAATGGCACGATAGTATTAGCAAATTTTGTAAAGAAACAACATTCTGAAATTCACATTTTCAATGACTAAATGTGAACAATTTTTTTTATTTTTTAGCAATGATGTTATTATTATTATTATTATTATTATTATTATTATTATTATTATTATTATTATTATTATCATTATTATTATTATTAATATTACTAGTATAGTGCCCGTCGGAAGTATGCATTCATTTGGGAGCATAAGGGGTATATTTGCGTATTTTTGTATCTTTCTGTTGTGTTTTTGTGCATTTTTTGTATAATTATTGTTTTTTGTTGCCATTGTAGTGTGATTGTGGAATCTTTTTGTGCATTTTTTTTTTTTTTTTTTAGGGTAGTTTTGTGCATTTCTGTTGTTATTTGGTGTATTTTTGCATAAATATTTAGTGAGGTCAAAAGTTGAATAGGTTTCATTTCGGGGCCGTCCAGAAGTGAAATAAAATTAAAATAAACATTTTGAAATGACCAAATTACTCCAAAATAACAGATACACACACTTGGGGTATTTGGAACCCGTTGACCGAGTTTCAGGTCAAACTCGCACCGCGTCGGGGAGATAATTCCTCCACACGAACTCACACACACACATAGACCATCCTTGCTTTTATAGGTAGATTTTTATTTTACCATGCAGGAGAATCACATTGAGGTTATTTATTTCTATACTAAATAATAATGAATGATTACACATTTACCACATAAAACAACTTACAATTTGATATAAAGTATTAAAATCTTCCTAAAATAATTAAATAACACATCAAACAAAGGCACAAGTACATAAAAAAAAACAATAAAAAAGTGCAGTCACAGATTAAAAGCTTATTAAAGATTAAAAAACGTGATCTTAGCTTCAAAGTCGCACATAAGCCTTCAAGAGTGTCATTATTTAAGAATTATATCACCACTGTAACCATCAGATTTATAGAAACACATTCTAATGGGTCGCTATATCTACCACTGGCACACATGTTCAAAAAAAGTAAATAATATTAAAACACTAATTGTGCAATTTTAATCTCAATGTTCACATATTTTTTTCACGTTGAAAGATTGTTTTTAGCACAAAATGCGTCCTTTTTATTGAAACCTAACCTTTTCCTCAAGGGTACTTCAACAAATTCATGCGAGGTTTAAAGAAATCCACCAACCAACACACTGAATAATGACTTCTCTGGAATTTACCAATTCATAAGGTCGTCTAGCTTGTCTTTTTTGTCATTTATTTGCTCAATATAAGGTGCTTAAACTTACTGTGGGAGCATATGTTTACAGTTTAATTACATACAGAAAGGCATGCATTGCTATGAAAACAAGACGTGAAATAAGTCATAATAATGAATGTAAGGCACAGACAATATCCAAGCCATTCATGACAGACATCAGTCTTTGCAGGATCTTTAAGTAAATTTATTGGATTTTGTGAAAAATATTTTTTAATTTGGAGAAATTTTGTGGAATTATTTGAGGAACATTCCACAATCCACAAACGGAAAACTGGGAGCCCCAGCAAATGTGGAATTTCATTGACTTACTGTATTTGGAGGGGTTAATATATACAGTATGAGTTATTTGGTCATTTACACACTGACTGATGTTTTCTCTGTCATTGTTTCTTTCTCCTGCAGGTTGAATGGTCTTGAGTTTGACATCACACGGTATAAATGGATCATTTTCCCTGCATTGGACCCATTTGGAAGATGTGTGCAGTCACTGTGCAATGACCAGCCTGCTTTTCAAATTAAAAGCATTCCTCTTTGGTTTGTACTGGAAAGTGCCAATGAAGGTGGAACTCAAGACCAGGCTTTTAAACTCCCACAAACTTGTAATTAGGAAATTACAAAAGACTTTCAAGGGCTAAGTTTTAATTTTGAAATCAATGGTTTGCTGATGCTAACTTCCTGTTCCCTCATAATGCCCCAAATGTAACAGATCTTTGCAAAACAAAATCAGATGTAAAAGTCACCATGGATTTGGATTTGTTTTTTTTTTATTATTATTGTACAGCCATGAAACTTCAGCAGCAATGTAGATTAGGAAGTATGGATCAATGTTAAGTGTTATATTATGTGCTGACCTCCTCACCACCCCTTTCATACAGTGTGAAAGTACACTGTGTCTCCTTGGGATGTTTTTTCGTCTCACTCACTTTGATGATTTCTCCATGTTTGTGCCAAAATGCCTGTTGGTGTTGTTGTTTTGATGTCAGCAGCAGCACCATATCCAATCGGTGGTTTAATGTGCAGCAGCAGCATAAGGATACACTCTGTAAATGCCACTCACTCCACATCCAGTGGAGGAAGTGAATGCTGCTTCCAAAGAAGGGGGCCGTCTGCTGTTCTGTGATAATTCCTAATTACATGCAAACTCCCTAGGGGCAGTTTCTTACATTTGAAATTAAAACATCTCCAGTGACTGTTTACTTGTCCAAATAGGATGCGAGCTCCCTTTCAGAGAACAGAAACACTTGGCTCTGTAACACGGCTGCTCTTTAAGATGAACAGGGTTCCCAAGCTTCCTTCCCTCCCACCACCTCGCTCTGCTCATTAGACTTCCTGCGTTTGCATTCATTTCTGTTTGTAGGCTGGGACCTGAAAAGTAAAAAAAAAAAAAAAAAAAGTGAAGTTGAAAGAACTGAAACCAGAAAATATGTGACATTACAGCCTCCATAAAACTTTTCTTAAGCACATGTGAACCCTCAATGTAGCTCAAACCAATGAGGTTCTGGTTTGCTTTCCTTGTAAAGGCACTATAATGTTAATGTTACATTACAAAGAGTAATCCTGACCATGACATCATCATGATATGCAAACAATGAATGGTTAATGTCTCCAAAAATGGCAACGCCCACATATAAGGGATATTACGTGTGATTGAGTTAATAATTGAAACAATGAGTCCAAAGACGTTTCTGACAGGAATTAGTAACAAGGTTTTATTATTCAGCCTAATGAATAATACAACAATGAATGTTTTATATATGTTTTAATAATAAAGCAATGGATGAATTAACCTGGTCGGGACCAGGTTAATTCATTCAGAATACATTTCGTGTATTCTGTGGCCTCCGTCCTGTAACATTGTACAGGCTGTATAAAATACAAATATTGTCCATCTTATGATGTACACTTAGCTGTATGAACGTAGCATCAGAGCAACATACAAGATCTGCGCCTAAATAAAATGAAACTCATCAGTGTCCGTTTATTCTCCCATTCATTATTTTCATATAATCATTAATATTGTATAAGCATTAACAGTCATCAATTATCTGTTAGCGTTCCTTCCTTCCTGCTTTTTCTGCAACAGCACTGTTGTTTTTGGACTGAATTATGAATTTTAATTCTTCTTATTTTAAGATAATTATTCCTCAAATGTGACGTAAGCTGCTCTGCACGGTTTCTCTGTGATTGGTCTGACGCTGCTATCTCCACCCGTTTCATGTGAAGGTGCACATCACCAGGCTGAAATCACCTTAAAGCTGCAGTATGTAAGTTTTTTTTGGCATCATTTGGTGAAAAATCCATAGTCATCTTTGAGCATATTGTAATCAAAAGTGTTCTGAGTGGACAGTGTATCTCTCGTCCTTCTCTTGGCCCTATAAATGAGGTTTAGAAATCCAGGAACGACACTGGATTTCAGCCAATCACAGATCTTTCTACAAACACATGTACCCCATGAGCTGTTTTGGCCGTTACTATTGGCTGCTCGAAGTCAGTGCGCACTCACTTACCATTATTAATAAAAGTGGACTGTGGCACGTTCCAGCAGAAGTCCCCATTGCCGCATTAGGGAAATACATTAAAATGTAAATGAATATAAATAATGATAATAATAAATAACTAAATCATGTAAACAGTATGGTTTTAATACTGAACACGGTTCGTGATTCAACTTCCTTTTCGGAACGATCTCATAGCACCCTTAGCAACACCATAGCAACAGGAAAAGCAGAAAGAATAAACGTTGAAATGAAGAAACTACAGATTGTTTACACAAACGAAATGGATACTATGAAAGTTAAGGGTATATTTCTTACAAGAAATGTTATTAAAACAAGGCTAAAGCCACATGCTTTCTTAATATATAGCAATTCTAGTGGTAATCTAACAAATGTCAGCCATGTTTTCCATTTCTCAATGGGACTGACTCGGCAGTCATGTGACCTGAAGTATGCCCCATTGAAAAGGTTGGGCAGATGATGTTTTTTTACACATTCATTACATGCTTTGGACTGAGACTGAGTTGTCACATGAGCACAAATGACTACAAAATCCTCCTAATCAAAGCTCTGTATAAATCAAGTCAACAAGCACAGATACTTTTTTCAGTGCAAGAATTCAATAAAAAACGAACTCTTCTTTTAATTAAGTTTGTGATAGAAAATGTTCATTTATTAGGACCCCCATACCACAAATAATTTACCTTACGGATTCAGACAAACAGAGAAGAAAAGAATGTGAATGCTACTGCAAAAAGATTTTTAATATTGATCTTACAGTTTATAACAGTTCTTTATCCTCCAGTTTTGTTTGAGATATAACTGTATAAGCTAATTGCTGCTCATCTAATCATAAGTTCCAATAGCTAAGCCATGTGGATCATGGACGACAGGTCCCCACATGTCTGAATCTCCCTCCCTGTCCACCTTAGGACCACTTAAGACCAGCCTTTTAAAACAGGCTTTTCCCTTTTTTACCCTCTTTTATTCTGTTTTATTGACTGTTATATCATGACATTTTAGTAGTAGTAGTATGTAGCACTTTGATATTTTATTATTAAAAGTGCCCAACAATTAAAATCTATTATTATTATAAATTGGATGTTCAGTTCAAAGTCTCTGAATAACTACCAGAACACATGAGTCATTATTCTAACAATATTTGTCATAAAGTTTATAAAGCCATTCATCCATCCATTTTCTGTCCCACTTGTTCCTGTTTTCAGGATCGCAGGGGTCTGCTGGTGCCTATCTTCAGCTGTCAATGGGCATTAGGCAGGGGTACACCCAGCACAGGGCACCAGTCCATTGCAAGGCAACACACAGACGGACACACAAATCCACAATTATGCCACTGGGCAAATTCGAGACTCCAATCAACCAAATAGTCATTAGGTTTTTTGATTGTAGGAGGAAGCCGGAGTACCTGGAGGAAACCCGGGGAGAACATGCAAATTCCACACAGAAAGGACCCAAGTGTCCACCCCAGGGCTTGAACCCAGAAACTTCTTCATTTGAGGCGGACATGCAAACCACTAAGCCACCGTACAATAATGAATCTGAGTTGATACGTCACTAAGCTATCAACACCCTGATAGTCTTGAGTAGCTTATGAGAAGAAAAAAATCATTCTTTACATGATGATATTTCAGATTCTTCTTTTTGCTTCCACCTCTGCAGAATGTGAAATGCAGTTGTTGCCAGGAAACTACTCTGAGCAACTTTTGAAAACTGCCAGCTGAAAATATTGACTTTAAACAGCTTCAACCTCAGACCCTAAGCCTGCAGAATCACATACTGTGCATACCAGTGCAGGCTTTAAACTGTCACACCAGAATAGACATTAGGAAAGAAAAAGCCAAACAATATTGTTGAATTCAAAAACCTTTGGATCATTACATAATCTATTTTAGATCAAAAAAAAAAATAACAATCCAGCACATGCCCAAGCACTGAACAATTTAAATCTATGAACTCATGGCTAAGAATTTGAAAAATCCATGGAAACTGGAATAATTGGAGGAAGGATGAAGTAGCCTGTACTCCCTGAGTGGAATTTAATGATACTATTATTATTATTACAACCTTTTCTCCTTTTTTTACCATGCAGAAGAATCATATAATAAAATAATAATGATGATAATTATAGTATTTATCGTATTCATAATAATAATAATAATAATAATAATAATAATAATAATAATAATAATAATAATAATAATAACGTGTTGACATGTGTTGACCGGCTTTGTTTGTGTTGTAGTAACAGAGAAATATCTTAGTCATTGTTCTCCATCACATAGTGTGTGACGGAGGGAACAGGGCGTCGTACAAAAAGGGGGAACGTTTCTCGAAGCTACGCTGCGCGCGCCATAGGGCGTACGCGCGCACCTCCTTCCCTCCTCGAGCTCGTTAAAAAAAAGCCGATGTAGCGCCGCGCGCGGACGATGTTGTGAATGAGGGGATGGAGTGACGTCACCGACTGAATGTCAACAATGTAGCGACTGAGAGTAGGCGTTCCAGTCGAGAGTACGGAGAGCGGAGACGGAGCGGCACGCCGTGCTGGACCAACCGCACGCACACACACACACCCGTAGTACAGCTGCACGTTGTTGTTTGTTTGTTTTTCTTCTAATTTCACCTCGAATTGTGAGCGCGTGAGAGAAAAGCAAGTGGCGGCGGGAAGCAGCAGCAGCCCCGGAGTGTTTGAGGAAACAACAGCGAGTCATCATGTGAGAGAACTTATGTGGACAAAAGCAGCAGGAGCGAGCGGAATAAAGCACCAGGTGAGCGGACACGCACTCCTCCCTCCTCTCCGCCGCCTATTGTTGATGCACACACTCACAAACTTGCGTAAGGTGTCGTAAGCTCCGTGAAAAGCTGTAGGATCAACATTTGTCAAAACTGCAGCACGCTCGGACACACACAGGCTGTGCGTGTGTATTTGTTTGTAAAGTGTAGGGTGTAAACGCGGCTTCAGCAGTGAAACACAACTCTGGACCACATCCTGTTTTGCT
Source organism: Gouania willdenowi (assembly GCF_900634775.1). NCBI lineage: Eukaryota > Metazoa > Chordata > Actinopteri > Blenniiformes > Gobiesocidae > Gouania > Gouania willdenowi. The sequence continues at coordinate 2,848,767 of NC_041066.1, forward strand.
TTGAGTTACACCAATGTGAGCCTTTTGTGATGCCTGAGAATGGTTCTGTCTTCTGACTGCAGGGATCTGTTATTTCACACCTTCTCCTACATGATTGAATAATTCAATTCCACAATGTTTTGTATTTAGTTAATATCATAAATCATGAATTTAAAAAAACAACAACTAAGCATTTCAGGGCATTTTCGGTGCCCACAGCCTATGATCTCATCAAAACATCCAAATATTTGCTGTGTAAGGGCGAGCCTTGTTTTCTCAGGCAGCCAGTAGAACATTCTCTATTCTTGCTCTCTGGTGCTGCTACTTTCACACTAAAATTTCTCTATGAAGCACGTGTGGTAAAACAATCATTTATTAATAAAATAACGTCGATCCGCTCTGGATTGATGCTTTCATCAGCCGTGAATGAAATCCAAAGCCACGCAGCGGCTTTTTACGCGCGGTCCTGCATTGTCATGTGAATGGATGCTGTGGCTTAGTCAGTGTCCGTCATTCTCATAATGAGGGAGTCATTGATGTGATGCTAAATGATGCAGGGAAAAACGGGACCATACGGTCAGATCATATGTGTAAATATTTGGGTCATAAGCAGCAGATGTCACGAGATAGGGTGTTCTGTGCCGTAAATGAATAACAATAAATGAGTGTTTTATTTGATAAACACACTTGTCTTTGTGTAGCTACTCCGTCATAGTGTATAAAGAGCGTGCGCGCACCGTGCGCAGAGGCAGCATGGATTAACGCGTTTCCCTCCGTTACTATTGTCTGGATAAGCACGTGTTTGACTCTGCGACGATGCGGCTGATGCTGCCATTATTGCAGTGATACAGCACTGACATCCCGGCCCCTTTGTCTGTTAGTGCTGATGCAACGGCGGGGGGGGGGGGGGGGGGGGGGGGGTACTAACGGGATCTTTTGTGGAGATGCAGTGCAGGTGTGTTGCTGCTACTACTCCGAGTACTTTTGATTGTAGTTGTGTTTTCACGCCAGCTGACGTAAAAACACATTTCACTCAGCGTGCGCGCAGCGGCGCACTCATGCGCAGTTTTACGCATGGTGCCTTTTGTTCTTTACAGTAGCCCCCACTGCCCGTGTTTTTCCCATGTGTGGCAATCCTGTTGGGGTGTGTGTGTGTGTGTGTGTGTGTGTGAAGGGTGGGGGAGGATGGGGGCTCATAGCTGAAAAGCCTTCAGTGACTCAGTGAGGCTTAAATGCCACCCCACCACCCCCTGGAACTGCACCGTGTCGCATCATCTCTTTGTTCCCCAGTGAGGAGGAGAAAGAGAAGGAGAACACACGGATGAGATGAGTCATGGAAGGTGACTGCAATCAGCCAATCGGACAGTCTGTCACATCTGTCATCGACAAGGAAACTCCGTCATTGTCAAGAAAACCTTTACGTCAATTATTGATTATATAATACATCCCAACACATCATTATTATTCTTACCGAACATACATAAGTATCTGGTAAACGAACAAACAAAAATATCAATCAATAGATACAATTATTATGAATAACTATATTATTATTAATAATAAAAACAATAATAACAATAAAATCTTTTCAGAAAGGGTCGTTCAATATGAGATATTCAGATCAAAATAAACAAACTTAGCTCTACACCAAACACACATAACTATATCTGCTAAATAAACAAACAAAAAGATCAATCAATAGATAATAATAGCAGAGATGCACTGATACCGATACTTCACCAATACACTCGTACCTGTTAAAGTTCACGATACCAAGAACCGATACCCACTGCATCCAATGGCTTTGAATAGTTTCCTGTCATTTCTGTTGTATTTTTTAGTATTGGCTTCCAGAATGACCTGTTTTTACAGACAAGGTTTCTTTTTTCAACTTGAAATGTCACCTTTTTAATCATTTCTGAATTTTTTTAATCCAATATTTAAACGTGTTGTAACAAGCAGAGAACAAAATAAAAGCTGTCTTTCACTTCATTGCATTTTGCTCAATAGTTTTTTTGTGTTTGTGGTATAAGTATAGTACAGTATCTGTACCATGACCATGACCTCATCAATTAAGTTATAATACGGTGACCATGACATGACATAGATTGGGCTATCCAGACATTTTTCCAAAATGTACCATTTTAAATGTACTGTACTCTGGAGATTTGTCACCAGTGTAAATAAACTGTAATATGTTAAATACTCTTACTAAACAAATATTAAATCTGGGACTGAAGGGACTTTATAATGGGACAGTTTGACCTTGACCTGGAAGTATTGTTTGGAAAATTAACAACTCATTTGTTTAATACAGTGCAACCTAAAAGTAGTAAATAAATATAATGTATATTTTTTTCACAAGAATATGTATTTTAATAACATTGCTTGTGACAGTAAAGGCCTTTAAGTGAAGCAGGAAACAGATAATCCTTATTGTGCCATTCAGGTATTTTTACTAGTACATACTTTGTGCTTCCGATTTTACATGATTCGGGAAAATGGATGTAAAATATGGAATTAACCTCCTGAAAGAGAAATATAGATATTTTTTATTCTTATTATTATCATTTTATACAATTATTTTTATTTTTAACAGAATTCAATTAGACACAGAATATAACCTCACATGCGTGATTTGAGAAATGATCACCCATTAACACACAATATGTCTTCATTGAAGGGTGGGCAGGGGATGAAAATAATCAATCTCATGCAAAATATGAATTAATATGATGTAATATGATGGACTTCTGAAATGGAAATAGCTTTATAACACAGACTAAATCATTACTGACATGTTTTGGGATTAATTCCCACACTGCACAATATTTTTTGCCCTCAAACGAGTGGTCTAATGATTAGCTTTAGCAAGGGTTAGCAAATGACTGGATGTGTGAAATTGTGCATGATCTTAGCATGTATAAATATGAAATGAATAACAAGAGTTAACTCAATAACTGTGTTAAGCATTTTTGCATATGATTTTGGGAACTTTTATAGGCTGTAATAACATTTAATAAGGAAAAGCAGATAAAACTGAAACAAATGTTTAAACTTAAAAAAAGATATTTGTATGAGTTGTCAAAACTGCTAACAATAGATGCAAATATCTGATAATTTTTCATTATTATCAGATATAGTTTTAGTTGTGTCTCTGTGTTTTGTGATTATGGAAGCTAAGTGTAAATGTAATGCCTCACTCTCAGTTACCCACAATTGGAATAACCACTGTGACATCAATTTGGTATTTTTTTGCCAGAAGAATGACTGTGCATGAAGTAATAATAATGTGCATGTGCACAACCATCAAAGATGTACAGTCTTCTCTTTCTTCTACATTATACAGTACAATCAGTCATTATGAAATGTTCCACATTTGTTTAAAGGGGCGGTCTTGTGCTATTTTTCACCCATCTCCATTTGTTGTAAGAATCCCAACAACATAGTATTTCAGGTTTATTTTCCCAAACTTGTCTGTTTTCCAGAGTTTTAGCCCTCTGAAAAGTTACTTTCTGAGCAGTTCTAAAAACGGGCTGTTTTGGGGCTTACTTGTGCATATTCATGAGTGGGCGCATCTGTAGATATAGACTTCATGCCTGGCTTTTGCGAGGGAGATCAGTGATCACCAAAGCAATATTCTTTTGCTATCCACACACTGTTGTTATGTTTTCAGCCAAAAAACTGCACATTACAGTAAAACTAGGGGTGTCCCGATTCGATAATTATATCGGATATTGGTCCGATATCAGCCAGAAAATGGATATTGGATTTTATCGGACTGCATCTAAAATCACCGATATAAGCTTTCCGATAAAATTTTCCATTCCAGCACTTCTATTCATAGGTGACTGGATAGACACTAAAAACGGAACTGGTTGTAACTTCTCCCTGGTGCTACACCGTGGCTGCCCACTGCTCCTCAGGGAGGGGTTAAATGCAGAGCCTTACATATATGACAAAGTATAATGCATATTCTATATTAAACCGCAGTGTTTGTTTTACCTGTGAGATAGTTTCACATTCTTATATAGGGTAGGAGGAGCCAGGATTGTCAGGAGGACGTCAAGTAGCGGGGAAAATTCTACTCAACAGCTTGGAGCTGACTTTTTACAAAATGTGGAATAACAAGGGAGGGAGGAAACAACTTTTCCAACTTTGGCCCTCAGAATGAGGTAGAGATCCACTGATTATTCGGTAACCAAATATATTCGGCCGAATATTGCTAAAAAAAAGAAATATTCTGCCTTCGGTGGAGTGAGTTAAAAGCAAGGCCGAATAGTAGCGTGTGATGCAATCAAACAACGTGTAGTGACGTGGTGCCCGACGCACATTTCTTAGTGCCCATTTATCTTTGCTGTCCCTGCAAAAACTCTGTCTGTTTTTTGTGTAGCACAGCGGTGCTCCATGAAAACGTGACCAGCTTTAATCAGCTTCCCCAGCTCAGTGTTCAAACTGGTGTGCCTGGCTAACTATGAATAACTCAGTCCTTGTTGTCCTTTAGTTTTTTTTATTCCAGCCTTTTGTCCGTGCCTCGTAGGTTCACAGTCACAGTCATCAAGCTACCTCAAGTACAACCGTTTTAGTGGGAACTTCCGGTTTACAAAATAAAAGCCAATTGGAGCAATGTTATTAGAATATTGCATTCAGACATCATCTAATCAGAGCTACAGAAGATCCATGGGACAAGTTGTTCTGTTGTTGTGGACAAGACCATCAATGCCAGGGATTGTTTAGTCTTAAACATCGTAGTTTAATGATAACTTCTGATACTGTAGAATATTCTGACCCCGAGTGCTGAAATAACGGACGCTTCCTTGTGTCCATTTATTTTTGTGTAATTACGGTCTGGATTGATGTCATCAGGATAATTTAAATTAGATTAATTTAAACTAAGTTGATCAAAACTTAATCAATAAACCTGATCAGATTCAGTAAATCTCTTGATCTCTGAGAGGAAATCAGGGAGGAGAGATTCAAGGTAGAAAATGGAAGGGTGGGGAAAAGTTGATTATTTTAAAGTGAGTGAGATGTGAAGTTGTAGTTGTGCATATTATGCTTATTGTGTTGTGTAATCAAGCCAGTCTGGTGACAAGTGTGAAGCTTAGGTATAATGGTGGTGGCTGTGGACAGAGGGAAGGAGTGGTTATACCTAAAACAGGTGTTTGGGATCAACGTGTCTAAAGTTAAGCCCACTACGAGTTTTATCCCACAGTCCAAGGCCAGTGCATCGTAGACCAATGTATGTCCAAGAACCGCAACCCTAACCCCAACCCCAAGGCCCCCCACCAACATCCACCCCCGCACCCAACCCCCTGAGGGGAGGGCCCAGAGAGCCCCCCGCCCGAGACCCCAGCAGAGGAGCCAAGGCCCACGCCCAGCAAACAGCCAGAGCCGCGCCGAACGGGCAGCTGGTGGGCACCCGATGCATGCCGCACCGCCGGCCCCCAGGCGCACCGACCGAGCCCCCCAGGGTGCCCCAGGTCACCTTTTTTCGATGCCGAAGCGCGATGCACCTGAGTTATTGCCAAAGTCAGTCCCACACATCGGCGTGGCAGGCCGCCCCGGGCCCGCACACCGCGAGGACCGCCCCCAAGGCAACCAGGAGAAGAGTCTAGACAAGACTACTTAGTAGTACAGGCGGCGGCACCCTCCACCCCCAGCCCCACCATCCAGCCCCCCAAGGGTTGAGTATGGGTGTGTGGTGCAGTGAGCCAGACCAGCTGGGAGTGAAGTGTTGAAGACGTAATTGTAATTTGAAAATGCAATTGACCTCAACCCTGACACTGATGACCCTGTGCCATCATGGCTGTGCTGCAGGAGGAATCATACTTTCTGATACTGGAAGGGAAAGTCAAGCTATAAGAAAACACCAATACAGAAAGCAGCAGAGCTCCACTGGCTTATTGAATCATGAAGTATACCAAGGTAGAGTGCAGGGTGAAGATCCCAATGATCTCCTCAGGTATTGATGGAGTTTAAAAACTTGTAATACTGTGTGTACCTGAGCAACCCTTGCCAGCTTTACTCAACATAAATTCTGTCCTTTGGTCAGGAAAAAGAAGGGAAAAACTGTTCCCATAGCTCTCCCACATCAGCACAAAGGCATGTTTGACTGGTCTGCTGCCAGCATGAGGGGTAGATGGAACACAAGCCTCAAATCCATTGCTTTACACCAAGAGCTATTGTGTCCCACTCACTCTTCTACTGTGTTGTCAAGATCTCTTCTCCCTGTCATGGCTTTGCTCTTCTTTGTGCAGCGTGTGAAATCAGACTGCATTATCCCAGCAGAGCCAGCATTATTCCATCAGATCTGCAGCTGCACAATCAGATTGTCTGTGATCTCTGTTCCCACTCGTGATCACATTTGAAACATTCCACGCAAATTTCAGACTGCAACATTTAGCTGGTTTTACCTGTTATTTATTACTTTGAGAAATGTTGAATATCCTGATAATCACACCCAACAGTTTCAATGGTCTTTCCACTATATCAGCTGAGTCAGTTTTTAGAATAGTGACCAATTGGAACCAGAATAGTGGACAAAGGGTTTTGTGTTTTTTTAGTCATTCTGTGTAGTTTTGGAGTCATTGTGTGTATCTTTTGGGGGTGTCCCGATCCGATATTGATATCGGATATTAATCTGATATCAGCCAGAAAACAAATATCGGATTTTATCAGACTGCATCTAAAATGTCCCATATATATTATATTATATTTATTCAATTGTAGAATACTGTAGATATTATGTTGAAGGTTAAAATTTATGTAACCAATTGGTTAATAATAAATGGGTCAGTTTTTCTCATACCTACTGCTGCTGACTATTGTTCTCTATTTGAATGACATCACTTGATCAAGCCTTTTCTAACATTCCACACTACAAAATAAGTAGTAAAAGTATGTATGATTCGTGCTGATATCGTATCGGATCGATATCGGCATTGGCCAAAACTCAAGTCTGTAATATCGGTATACCGTTTGTTTTATTTTTGTATTCTCATTTTGTGTGTTTTTGGAATCAGTTATTGTTTTTTTTTGTTGCCGTGTTACATAATTGATTGTTATTTTGTGTATTCTCGTTGTGTCTTTGTTTATTTTCTATTATTTGTGTGCATTTTTCAAGTCATCTTGTGTGCTTGGGGAGTAATTTTGGATATTTGTGTATTTTTGTAGTCATTCTGTGTATTTTTCTGTATTTTTTTAAGTAAATTTTTTGTGTTTTTTTGTGTTTATTTTGTGAGTTTACTTTGGGGGGCATACAGAATTATTCTGCATGTGGCCCCAGTTTCCTTTGTCTGTTCTGAGTGCTTGGTTAGTACTCCATACAAAGTCATACCCGTGCAAAGCAGACAAAGCATGTAGTCCACATCTGGTCCTAATGGTATGAGAGTGAAGCACTGGAGGAGTGAGGGGGTGTTGAAGTTTCTGAAGCAGTTGAACAGAATGTAAAGAGGTGTTCAGAGAATGAGGGAAAACATTTAGCGTGGTGTAATGACCTGTTTGTATTGGATTTGAGAAGCAATTTTACTTCTACTGCTGGCAGGGGACTGCAGAGCATTGTTTCTAAGTGCATCCAGTGAGCAGCACTGGTCCCAGTGCTGCAATGGAGTTCTTTACATTCAGCTCCAGCAGGAACACTTAGTTCTAAGTTTGTCTGCTGAAAAAAGTTAGGAGGAGTCAGACCTCTGCATATAAAAGGGCTTTAATTTACAATCATTTTATTTGAATTTGAAATCAGCTGTATTTGTAACATATTTATCACTGTATTATATTAATCTCTTTTGTATTTTTTCCATTATATTTTCATTAAAATTCAGCATCATTTAAGATAAGACAGAAATATGTTCTTTCAGAATATTAAAATGTCTTTTTACTGACAAAAGTAAATAGAGTAAAATAAAAGTCCTAATCATGACAAACAATATCAATACATTTTCACTAAACCTAGAAAGTTGTAAGATGTAAATGTAAGAGTCATAAGATAGTTTGTATATTACATTCAAATGAAAGATTTTATATAATTCTTTCCATTTCACCAGTATCTTGTGAATAATCTACTTAAAGAGGATGGGTGTTATTTATAATGTGTAGAGTGATTAACAATGGATGTGCTAGTGATGAACTCTCTATTGTGTATTTAGGAATAGAGTAGACTAAAAGCAGAGGTGTAACGTACTAATATATCCTACTCAAGTAGAAGTACTGTTACTTAATTGAAATTGTACTCAAGTACAATTAAAAAGTAGCTCAATTAAATAATAATAATAATGCATAATCTTATATAGCGCTTTTTTGGACACTCAAAGTCGCATTACAGATTTAAGGGATTATTCTTTCACTCCACACTTAGTGGTGGTAAGCTACTATTGTAGTCACAGCTGCCCTGGGGCAGACTGACGGAAGTGAGGCTGCCATAGTGCGCCATCGGCCCCTCCATTCCGGCCACTACATTCATACTAGGCAATGTGGGTGAAGTGCCTTGCCCAAGGACACAATGATAGACACCACTGGGGTGACCGTCCCCCACTGTGGCACCTGGAATTCTCAGTGGTCTCCCATTCAACTACTAACCAGGCCCAGACCTGCTTAGCTTCTGAGATCTAACGGGATCGGGCAATGACAGGCTGGTATGGCCAATAGTATTCAAAGTAGGGCTGGGCAAAAAAAATAGATTTAATCAATTCATCAAATTTGTAGATGAAAATGATTTATATTTTTGCAAATTCGAGTTAAAAAAAAATAATATATATTTTTTTTACCACAGTTTTTTCAGACATTTTCGCGTTCCATCCTTGTGGGTTACCGTAGCGCGATGTGAGCCAGCCCTCTCTTTGTTTATGTTTGTTTACCCTTAGTGTAGTCTATATGTGTGCCACAGGCATGTTTAATTATTATTCACACTAGTTTATTATTTTTTTAATTGTACCGTGGCTGAGGTGGTAGTGGGTCGTCTTCTGATCGAGAGGTTGGGGGTTCGATCCCAGTACCTGACTATGTGTCGAAGTGTCCTTGGGCAAGACACTGAACCCGAAGTTGCTCCCAGTGGTCGACTAGCGCCTTGCATGGCAGTCCTGTCCCACTGGTGTGTGAATGTGAGAGTGATTGGGTGAATGAGCTGATATGTAAAGCGCTTTGAGACTGCTTCAGTGTGGTGATAAAGCGCTATATAAAATCAAGTCCATTTACCAAGTCCATTTAATGTTATATGTTATAGAATATGTAGTTATATGATTTCTTAATCAGAAAATTTAAGCTACTGTGAAGTTGCTGTTGCACTTTTGCTTAAACCTGGTTAAAGCTTGAAATTGTTGAAGGACAGAGCCTCATTTGCTTTTTATGTTGGGATTGTTCTATGGATTTTCACTCTTAAAGGACAATCACAGCAATAAAGTTGCACTTTTGACAATATATCTGATGTCTGCAGTCATTTTTAAGTGCATTGGGGGAAAAAAATCTAATCAAAACTCAAAATTTTCTTTAAAAAATCAGACTTTTTTAAGGCAAAATCACCCAGCCCTAACTCATAGTAAAAGTTAGTTGTTACTTTCACCCCCACATTTCTTTTTTGGTAATACATTTTGATATGGTTCCCTGGCATACAGTAAACATCTCACGTATAAACTTAAAAAGGTAAGCAATGTTTACATTGCATTATGATACTGTGGTTGAATGCAAATATGTCAGAAAGTCGCGGCCAGGGATTTGCATCATCATCAGCCTCTCTTTCGTTGTGGTGTTTTTTCTGGACTCCTGGTCTCCAATGATGTCCATGGTTCAATGGTTCACTTCGGGCCACATAAGCAGCAGCGAGTTCTTCTTCTTTTGATGCTCAGAGAAAATAACCAGCATTCAATGCTGTTTTGGTGCAGTGCATTACCTTTAATCTGGTTGGTTGGCTGTGAGGAGATGCATTGGATTGTTGTCTGGTCATTTAATTTTTTGTAGTTTTACAAAGTCTGTTGATTATTTAAAATGTACTTAAGTACAAATAAAATGACTGATTTGGAAATGTACTACTTGAGTAGTTGTAATCTGTTACATTCACTAATAGTTAATTATCAAAAAGAATGACATATTTCTCTCTCAAATACTCATTTTGTCACCCTGAGCTATTGTACTTGTGTTCTTCATGATCTCTGTCAGTGTTGTTGACACAAAATCAAACGTTCAGATCCAAAGTGAATAACTGCTTCCATGCAAAAACAAAACAAGTTAATAATAATATTCATCATTGTTGTGGCCATTTGAGTCATTACTGGTACTGAACTCAGAATTCACTTCCTGCAACGAAAAGGACAATTATTTGATTTAGATTTAGATTTTTTAAAGTCAGAATGAAGTGTTACACTGAATGTAGCCTCATATGCATGTTTTGAGAAAAATGTCACACATTTATACCAGTTTGTCTACATTAACAGGTGTCAGAGAGACAGAAAAGTTCATTCTTGCGCAAAATCTGATGCAACATGACAGACTAAGCCTTTTGAATTGGAAATAGCTTTATGACTAAACCCTCATCAACATGGGCTGAGACAATATCATTTTTTTTTAACTATATTTTTCACTTTAAAATGGGTGGTCTAATGTTTAGCTTTAGTAAATGTAGCAAATACACAAATATTTGCAGTTTCTGGGCTTGTGTTGACGCATTTCTGCTGTGTCTACAGTCAATCTGGAAATAATGACAATAGTTAACTTCATTAATTATATTAAGTATGTTTGGCACTAATATCCTGTAATGACATGTGATTTTGAAAAGCTGATGAAACTGAAACTAAAAGGAAACATGAACTGACCCCTGTTCGACCTGAGAATCTAATTTCACAGAATCAGACTTTATTATAATTTTTTCCACAATCTGATGACAATTTTCTGGCTGATTATCCACAGGATGTGATCTAGCTCCGGGACGTAAGCACATGTTGCGTTTGCCTGCATGCATGCAGTTAGCGCACAGTGTGAAACTCACGCCTCCACATTCAAACCCAATCTTTGATGAGGAACCTTTTTCAAAGTGGAGGCGTGTTGTTTTGAAATTCCTCAAACTTGTGTGTGGTCTTTCTTTAGGTTTTTATTTTCCAAGCGTCACAGGAGGTGAATGACATGTGTGCTGTGGTGTTTCTTTCCTCTCTCAGCCCACTGGGAAAACAGCAGCCTGAGAACAGCACCAAGTGCTTTCCCTGTGTCCTGATATTCACCATGGAAACGCAGCCATTATCACCACATCTAGCTAGCCTATAGCACCACCATATAGTCACGCTGCATTTTCTGGAGGTTGCTTAGGTTATTCCTTGTAAACAGCAGAAATCTGTGTGGTCCCTGCAGGGGCCCACCCCTCCTGCTGCCACCACAGAAATAATAGGTTTATAATATCAAATGAGATCATTTTACTTTGAAATGTTAGTGGTGTACGTTGTTGGACTGTCACATATAAAGATTGACAGTGTTCTTACTGTAACTGATGAGAATAAATGAGATATTCTCATTTACTCCTAATCTGTTCACATGAAATCACCACTTAATAACACTTGCATAAGCTGTGGAAATAGTGGCACATGCTTCTATTTTGACCCCAGCATTTATTGTCAGAATCCTTTAAGGGACACATTATCAACATTCATGTCAGCATTTAAAATAAAGACCAATCTGAACATTAATACAGGAAAGAACAAAGGGGGTTTTGTCTGTATTTTTGTAGTGTAGTGTTTTTTTGGTGTCCTTTTGTGTATTTTTCTCTCATTTTTTGTGTTTTCTCCATCATTTTGTATATTGCTTTGTTATTTTTTTAGTTGTTTTTTTTGTTTCTTTAATTTTGTATGTTTTTAGAGTTGTTATTTTGTATTTTGGTTATTGTTTTGTATTGTTATGTTAGTTTTGTTTTCAGTTTGTGTGTTTTTGGAGTAATTTTTTTGTATTTCTGCAGTTATTTTGTAGCTCATTCCTGCCTCTGAGTAACTGTGTTAAAGAGAGATAGTAATTATGTGGAAGAAGATTCCCATCCTCAACCCTCCTGACCCTCCTTAAACAGTTTATGGGCTTTTCAAATTCTGTTATGATGAGCTGAGTGTTAATAAAACAAATAAACTGTTGCTTAGCTTGCATGGACATTCTTTTGATTGTTCAATACAAAGATTCTTTTATAATGCTCATTATTTACTTGTTTTATATCCATGTAATCTAAATGACATATTCTTAAATTCAACTCCTTTTTGTTTTCCTGAACTCACTTATCTTTTTCAATTGAATGTGTATTTGTGTTATTTCATAAAATGTGGTTCATTAGATGCTTGTAAATAAGCACCTGAACCATCATAATAAAGTTTATAAAATGTGAAGTATTCAAACCTGTCTGAGCCAGACTGAATTAATCTTCAACAGGTTTGAGTTTTTAAACATGAGACAATGACGCTCTTTTGTTCACCGACATCGCTCTGTATTATTTTGGTTGTAAACTATCTGCTCGTGTCATTGTTAGGTGCTTTCTCATCTCGGTGAGTGGTCATTATTGCATTGTGTGATTGTAATGGAGTATTTATGGTCCCAGCATGGGAGCACACATGTGACAGCAACGTTTTATTATAGTGTGATGCTTAGGTTTAGCTACGGTTACTATGCAAACAACGATAAAAGAGCCTTAACTCACCTAGATTATGAGTATCAATGCTGTGACAGTGTCACGTGAAGAAATGTAAACAAACACTAAAGACCTGAGATCAGTCGGCTGCAATTAACATATGCAGTTGACTTTTTTGTCTTCCACATTATAATACATACTGCAGTATTGCTGGTTAGAATGTGAATCGTGCTATAAGGACAGGAACGGAGGCAGGAAGCTGTTGTCCGTCGATCACAGACATCCTGAGTCATCACTGGACTCTGAGGTTACAACTCCTCCCCTACACCAGTGTGTTTGAATAGCTCTGCACATAAGAGGCACCCCGCCAAAACAAAAGCCTGTCATGGTGTTTGTGGGGTGTTTATATTTTATATGACATCCGACAGCTGATCAAAACGCTGTAAAATAGAAAATAATAAGCAAGCTAGGAGGATTGTCCCATTCACTGCCTTCCTCCCTAAATCATCTGGAATAAGCATTTATACATCCTTAAACCCTGTAGAACATGGTGTCAAACTTAAGGCTCGGGTGCCAAATCTGGCCCTTTAAAGCATCTAATCCAGTCTGCAGGAGAAAGTAAAAGGGAAAAACATGAATCATTACCAACTATTTCAGTTCTCTCAGCCCCTCCAAATACACAAATTCAATAAAAAGACTGCACTTCTTGTAGTGTTGACCTTTGACAGCATGTGCAGACAGGGTAAAAAAAGGCATAATAATTATAATAATAATATAAACAAATTCAATGCAATTTCAAATATTAGTTTTTCCTCATGTTCATATCACATGATTTGAGTTTTTAAATGTCTAACTGCTTAAATAATAAATAGTAATCCTGCAATTTTCTTAAAATATGCCACAAAATTAGATAAAAATTGGTCACAAAATAAAGGAAATTTAAAGCGAAGGTTCAGCAGTGACTGATTGATATCTGTTACTTATTGTTTGTCACATTAAAGTTGAAATTGGCTAATTTAAGTGCCTATAACCTGTGGCCCACTTAAGATCAAACTGGTCCACATTTGGCCCATGAACTAAAATGAGTTCCCTCTGCTGTAGAGGGTTAGCAGGATTAGCTATTATACTGTATGTAGATTACACTCATCACAAAACCTCTACAGTCAGGGACATGAAGTCATGTTGTTTTGTAGAATATTCTAAACCTCTGAGCAGAAATAAAAGGACGATGGTTTTCATTTTATCACAAGTCAAAATAAATGCCAGAAGACTTAAGGATTTCAGATGATTCTACATTGTGTCCTTTATTTATTTTCCTTATTAATCACAGAAATGAGCTGCACCTGTAATAATTAACTCTGTCTACAATGTCATAAATACCAGCACACAAGAACGTTTTATTCCACATTGATTTCACTGTCCCTCACTCTCTTATCTGATTGGTGGAGGTGCAGTTTGGATTTGGTCTTTTGCCGCAGGTTGCAAGTTTAAGTCCCAATGTGTTTTTTTTTCTATTTGACTTTTTATTTATTTTAATTGGTGTTGGATTTATTTTACTTTGTGGGCCCCACAAAATTAGTCCGGGGGCCACATGACACCCAAGAATGTCAGCTGCCAATGTGTGTATTACAATTTTACCTGATTTTTCACCAGAAATTGAGACGCTATTCATTACGAATTATTATTATTATTTGTTAATCTATTTTATTCCTAAAGTTTCATGTCAGTCTTTTTTGCTTTCAGGATTTCATTGCTACCATTATGCTAATAACCACATTCTCATTAAAAATATTTTATTCAGTAAATGTAATCTCAAAAGTCAAAGTCAGCTTTATTGTCATTTCTAGTATATGTACAAGTCATGCAATGAATTTAAATTACTTTTCTCTCAGCCCACAACATTTACAAACACAAAAATGTTGAATATATCAATCATGTAGGCAGAACAACAGGTATTTGTTGACAAAATTACAATGTTTTATTAAAATGTACTGACAAACGGAACATTGTTTGGCGACAAAAGCACTTTAAGCTTACAATGTGCAGTGACATGGCGTGTGGTTAGTGCAAGGCGTTTGTGTGTGTGTGTGTGTGTGTGTTGGTGTGTGTGTGGAGGGGGGGCATCCTGTGCCTGCACAGGTGGCTGAGAGCACTAGGATGGTGGTGGGTTGGTGGGTGTAGCAGTGGGAGGTAGATGTGGGCATGGTGGCGTAGTAATGTACGCACTTCCTGCACCGATCCCCCATCGCTGCAATGTAAAGTGGAGATCAGCAGGATCTGATGGCGGTGGCTCTTTGCCTTTCACACAGCAAGCAGACAGCCACCCCCCACCCCCACCCCCCTGTACTACTTCCTTATGAGAGCAGTTTTATTAAAATAAGGATAAATTATTTCTTTGTGTTTTTGCCACACTCAGTTTGGTAAATGTTTATTAGGAAATTTAAAAGGACAGCAAGTGTAGTATATAATGGTATAACATACAATAAAAGGTACATAATAAATATAAAATAGAATTTATGTTGTGTAGGGTATATTATGAGTATTAATGTAGTCATTTTTATATTTTATGCATTATTACAAATGTATATGGTACAAATTGTACAGTACTGTACATAAAAGAGTAAAATTTGAGTATTATGTTCATGAGCCCCAGTCCAGGGTGTTACCCCCCCCCCCCCCCCGTAATCCTCATTGAGAGCTGGAGATAGGTACCAGCAGACCCCTGTGACCCTGAAAACAGGAACAAGTGGGTCAAAAAATGGATGGATGTTCATGAGCTCTAATGGTGGAGTACTAATTCATGGTGTTTTTACAACTCCTATAAAATATATGTACTGTGTATATCTATGTTGTAAATATTCATACAATATCATATATGTTATAGATTGAAATTGTAATAATAAACTTATAATTAGTTTTATTGTAAACACCTATACCAGTGAGATCCATTTTATTATCTATTTTTGTGATCTTGCACGTAAAGCATAGTTTCATTCATTCATTCATTCATATCTGTGTCTTTGTTTGAAATTATTGATTAGTTAGAGTTGTTTTTTCCTTTTCAAATTTCCAACGAGTGAGAATATTTTCCTGCTAAGCTATAGGGAGGTTTATTTGTGTATGAAGACTTTCAGTTTGTGATTCCATCGTTCCTCTTTCCTGACTGAAAACATGTGTTTTTCTAGCCCTCACAGTAACTAATGGCCACAGATAGACCAGTAGAAGTCCTAGTGAGCTGCTGTGTTTCTGAGGGTGTCTGTCTGTGTCTGCTGATGCTCCGCTCTCCAGGTGTGGAACAACAGAGGCTTTTCTGTTTCCTATACCTGCAACAGTCACATGCTATCCCGTGCAGCTCGCCGCCCCGGCCTGTGTCATGAAGGACAGATGGTGAAAGGTCAGCCAATCAGAGCTGTGGACGATCCAGTGTTGATAGTGAGTCACAAGATGTGCGTCAGCAGAGCATGTCTGTAAACACAGGGTGGGAGCGTGTGTAGCGTTCACCTCTCATCACCTCTGGAACCTTTCACTTTCTCCTCTTACTTTGTACGTCACCTTATCGCTTATTAATGACTTCTCCCTGGTTCATCTGCCTTCTTTGCTTTAGAACAAGTTGTTTGTGTTGGACTTTATTTGTGACAATGAGATGTTTAATAATTTATTTCTCACACAGACATGCAAATTCCACACTGAAATATCCTGGGAATAAAAGACACTTTATTTCTCTTTATCCTTTGTTGGTCATTACATCCTTCTGCTTCTCTCTACATTTTCAACAACCTGTCTTCATTTGTTGTGTAATTTCTTTGTCAAGACTACATTTTAACATCCTTTTACCATCTATGATTCGTCTATGTCTACGTATCCAGTTGTTTTTCAACCGTTTGTGGGATGGGAGGGATTACATCTCAGGGAGGAGATGTAAACGCCAATGTTTTTTTTGCACTTAAACAATAATTTTCAATTTTCTTCTGACTATTTTTCAACTATTCTATCTGATGTGTGACCTTATCTGTAACCTACATCTGCATTCAGGCTCAAAGTGTTTCCTGCAGAGGTGTCCTTGTCTGAGACAGAGAAGCGAGGGGGCTGACAAAGGGGAGAAAGTGAGAGTCAGTGAGAGTGAAGATCAATGCGAGCGTCTGCATGCAGAGCCACAGTAGTCGGCCATTTAGATGGATTAGGAAAGCACAGCTTTCATCTCACACAGGGATTGTGTCTGCAGGCTAAGGAAGTCAAATTGGTTCTCATCATGCTTAGCAAGTGGCGCTTGCCTCTCAGGCTGCTATTGATAGCAGCGTTTCTTTGAACACTGCCGCGTATATTTCCCCCACCATCAATTACAAGAAGAGCATTAAAGGGCCGAGCTTTAGTAGCACCCGTGTCATCCTCTGTTCCTCTCCACTCTGGTAGTCATCATGGCAGAACGGCCATTGGTGTTTCATTGAGACAAATGCATAGTCTATTCATTGTTTATTCTGTTGCTCACACCCTTTTCCAGCGTGTAGTGTGATACAACATCCAGCTGTCTTTTTGCACACGGCAACAAAATGTGCAGAGGTGAAAGTAATGGATTACTTTAATTGAGGTTTTTTTTTTATGGATACTTGAACTATTTTGAGTATATTTCTAAATCAGTAATTTGACTAGTACTATAAATACATTTTAAAATAATTAATTTGTTACATTTACACCCAACCGTTACCGAGTAAATCATTATTTTTTGTTTTAAAATCATCAACAGACATTGTGAAACTACAAAAAATGAAATGACCAGACAACAATCAACTGCATCACACCATAGCCGACCAATCAGATTAAACGTAATGCAGCGCACCAAAACAGCATTGAATGCTGGTTATTTTCTCAGTTTTAGAGTTCATAAATGTAGCTATACTTCGAGGATGAATTGAACATTTTGACTTTTTATTTTGTACGGATTATATGAGACGTTTACTGTATGCAAGGGAACCGTGGCATGATTTATTACCAAAAATAAGCATTGGATAGTCACTTTTACTTTGAGTACTATTTAATTGAGCTACTTTTTACTTGTACTTTTGTATCTTATGTATGACTTACTTGTACTTGTAGAAGTAACTGTACTTCTACTTGAGTAGGATATTGCAGTACTCTTTACACCTCTGAAAATGTGTTGCAGCATGTAGCTCAGTTTTCAACCTGAATACAAGGATGATGTCATTTATTCCATGGTTCTGATCAGAAAGGCTCATTACAATGATACAGGATGTGTCGATTAGTCCTTTAGAATCTACTGATGGGTTTCACCTCCACCTATCACAGAGCACAGCACTTTTTACAACAGCGACACTTAAAGGACAATCTCAGCTATTTTCAC
Organism: Gouania willdenowi; assembly: GCF_900634775.1. NCBI lineage: Eukaryota > Metazoa > Chordata > Actinopteri > Blenniiformes > Gobiesocidae > Gouania > Gouania willdenowi. Next base: position 2,866,679 of record NC_041066.1, read on the forward strand.
ACAACAGATGCAGAGCTCTTGCTTGTTTGCCAGAGAAATCACTTTTTTTTCAACGATTACACAGACAAACATTCTGTCTCTCAATGTTTAACAGCACAAGCATGTCGTTACATCATGGGATACTTTTATCACAGCCGGGGCCACAAAATTGTGTTTGTCTGATCCGATAGACTTTTACAATAATCTGAGCATTAATACAGGATAGAACAAACCCGTTTTTGTGTTCTGTTATTTTGGTTGTTGTCTTTTGTGTTTGTAGAGTAATTTTGTGTATTTTTGTTGTCATTTTGTAAATGTTTCTGTTATTTTTGTGTATTGTTAAAGTTGTCTTGTGCAACCTTTGTTTAATGTTGTGCATTTCTGTAAATTTTGTTTGCTTTGGAGCAGTTTTTATTTAGTTTAGTTTGTATTTGTGTAGTGGTTTTATTACCTTTTCTGTTATTCTTCTGAGGGGTATTCCATTAAGCGGGTTATGTTCAAACTCTGAGTATGTTCGGGCTCAAATGAGGGAAAGTCTGAGTATCTCATTCCTAAACGCGAGGTATGTTCTTCTCTGCGTATGTTACCATGCCAACATTGTCCGTGAACTAAACCTGGTCGCTGGCAGGTTTTATCAAAGAAACCCTGGGTTTCTACCTGGCTCCGCCCACCTGAACACCGTTTCTGAATACTTTAATGATGTTTTATATTGTTATACAGTTAAATCTGTAGATCACAGCTCTTTGAAGACATGATGGCGCAGTGAGTTGTGATGCTGCTTTTGGAAGCGATGGGTTTGCGTCCCGCTTCAGTGTTTTTTTAGGACATCGAGATGACTCTGGCAACAATATTACATTAAAAATCAATATAAATGTTGCAATATCAAGCGGCAGTCACTGTCTTAATATCCAGTGTAACAGGAGGGCTCTCTATGCAGACATTCTATGCAGCTGCCACGTCTCCTCTGACACATTTTATTCATATTATTCACCTCTCGTCACGTCACTGAAGAGATAAAGTGATGAAGTGATCATAAATTGTGACTAATTACAGGTGATTTAAGCCACTATAGTCACTGAAGACTGAACACACCTTTAGAACAGGCTCATATTCCTCAAACACCGACATATTTCACCCATTACGGTGAATAAATCACTATTTTCCGGGTGGTTGCCATGGCAGCTCGACTCATCTTCGATCCATTGATGATGGCTTTTTATCGCGCGCGTGCACGTCAGTAACCCAAGGTTTACATACACAGGGTTGATTAACCCACTCCATACCACTCCATGGAATCAGATACCCACAGTTTGCCATCACGGGGTATGTTGACCCAGAGTTTATGGATAGACTCAGAGTTTGTTAACCCTCCTTTATGGAACACCCCTCAGGTCATCTTTTGTGTTTTGTGTGTATTTATATTGTAATCTTGTAAGTTTTTGTGTTATTTTAGTCATCTTGTGCAACCTTAGGTTTTCTGTATTTCTGTTGTGCTTTCACATATTACTTTTGTGTGTGTGTGTGTGATGGTTTTGTTTTTCTTTTTTGTGTATATTTCTGTAATTATTCATTTTTTATTTTGTTTGTTTACTTTAAGGGCCGCCTGTTGCTCATGTCTGATTTATGCAATGATTGTTTACTTGTAAAGGTAATAATGATATAACACAATATATTGTGTATAGTTATTTTGGCAGACACTTAAGCTATTGCTCATGGGCTATAAATATTAAACCAGCAACATCAGCCATGTAAAATGTAAAAAAACTGTAACAGGTGATTGAAATCAACATGTTTATAATTAAAAATGTTAAATGCGGGCTCATGAAATGTTTTAAATGACCTTAAAGACTTTTGAAATTACATTTACTGAATAAAATATTTTTAACGAGAATGTGTTATTAGCATAATGGTAGCAATAAAATCCTGAAAGCAAAAAGACTGACATGAAACTTTAGGAATAAAATAGATAAACAGATATGTATGTCTTGATTTTTTATTTATTAAAATAATGATCATGTTTCTTTTTTCGGCTATATTGAATTGTTGTTTTAAATAAATTTGAAAGACTTTGTTTCAATATCAATAATCATCTAACTTCTGTTGCAAGAGATGTCATTCAGTAGAATGGTGACTATGTTTTATTTACACTCAAAAAATATTTGAAATCATACGACAGCATGACAAAGAAAAAATTACTGGAATTACAATTTATTTAAATTTTCTATGCTTCACTAATTTAATAACATTACACAAACATCTAATAAATCTAATAATTTCTAATGTTTGTGTTTGTATATATGGTTTTTACTAGGGATGTCCTGATACAAGTTTTTCATTTTCGATATGATACTGATATTGCAGCCTCTCGTATCGGCCAATACCGATATTGATCCGATATCAGCATATACATATAAATATTCTTATTTTTTCTTTAATAGAAAAAATAATAATTACTTATTTTGTATTGTGGAATATTAGAAAAGGTTTGATCAGGTGATGTAACTCAAACAGAGAACTATAGTCAGCAACAGTAGGAAGGAGAAAAACTGACCCATTTATTATTAACCAATTGGTTTCATAAAGTTTAACCTTCAACATGATAATATCTACCGTATTTTACAATTGCATAAATAAAATAAAAAATTAATTGAGGAGAAAAAAAAAATTTTTATAAAAAAAATATATATATATCGGTAAATTCGGACATTTGAATCCGATATCTGATATTTGCTTTCAGGCTAATATCTGATCGATATCCGATATCAATATCGATATCCGATCGGGACACCCTACTTTTTACGGACCCCGAGTCTAAAATAAAGCTATCTATCTGTCTGTCTGTCTGTCTGTCTGTCTGTCTGTCTGTCTGTCTGTTTGTCTGTCTGTCTATCTAATAATAAATCTATAGTTAAATGTCTACATAAATGCATGCAGTTCTTCTCATACTCACTGATGACATCAATGAAAAATCATACGTTTTCTATCTAGTATTCTGCTTTTAATACTAATAGAATAGTGTATTTAATTACGTAAATATTTTCCTACAAAATCTTTACAATCTTGGTATTTTCCCCTCGCATTTTATGTAAGTTTTAAAAATGTACCTTTATGTTTAGAATGTGTAAATGTGTGTCCAGGATGACGGAGCCATAGGTGAGCTTGTACTGTCGATGTGATGGTGAATGACAGGAGTGTGTGTGTTTAACCTGCAGGGACGCCACCCCACCTCCCACCCCTACGCTCCATCCGACCTGCCAATCATCTCTCTGGTCTGGTTTCTCTCTGAATAAAAAGCGATGTAGATGATGCCTGCGAGCCTGTGGTGGATAAATGATCAGTAATCAGCCCCGGAAGATGAAGGACAAGTCTGTGAGTGCTTTTTACATTTCTCTTTTGGTCGAGTATGATGTGTTTAAAGAAGATTTTGTGTTGGCCGGAAGGCTGTTTTTCCTGTTGTGGTTTGGCTGTGTAAAGCTGAGGCAAACATTTGTCACACTAATACTCAGTGTTGTCAGATTGTTTCCATTGGTAATCTTTATTTATGTTTACAAAGGCTGTTTACTGCTAATGGCCTCCACAGATATTTGAATTTGCCTTTGTAGATAAAGCACAAGCTTTATTCTGGGATCAGATGTATTATTTCTGATATAATGATTATTATCGCACTCGTTCCACACAGTTGGAAACTGATACATTCTTCACTTAAAACGAACTGTTGCAAAGGAAATCAGGCTTCCTTCTCTGACTTCCTGCAGGTGTTAAAACAGACATAATATTCACTGATAATTAAACTGACGTTCATGTGCTGGTGTCAGCACCTTTTTGATAGGAGAAAGAGTGATCTTTTTCAGAAATTTATTTTAAAAATCAATCCAGGCGTTATATTCCTGAGTAAGTCTGGAGCTACACTCACATCCGAGCTTTTCCCTCAAACGTTCCACAAAGGCCTTCTTTGTTTGGAGGCTGTTAGAGTCATAGCAGAGAGTTTGAGGATTAGTGAAAGTAGCGGACTTAAAGCGTCTGTAGTAGAAGCGCCACAGACAGTCAGGAGTGTTTAGCTCAGACCACGTGTGGCACTCGCTGGTATTAGTGTGTCACACCCTGACACTCGCTCAGTGTGGATGATGCTACTGCTCTGATTATAATCATGTCCCTTGTGTTTCTTTAGACCTTTATCCATCTTTGGTTCACACTGTGATTGCAGGTGGCCATATTCTAATGAGTGCTGTAAATAAAGGGTTTTTTTAAAAGATGCTTGTGCACATTATTTACTTGTTTATCTGTAAGCAGTTGGGCTGAATGAAATTGGAAAATCTAATTGCGATTTTTTTCCTCAATGGGCCTTTTGTCATGTATTTTTTAATGAACACAAGGAATAAATCAATCTGATTCATAATAAACAATTTCAGATTTATTTAAACTTTAAATAAATATAAAATATAAATTTTAAAGGACAGATTACAACAATAAAGGAAACAAATCTGTGGCTTTACCTCTTCAACATTTCTAACTAACTTCATGAAACATGTAAACATGTGGACTGTACTTCTTAAACACTCTGAACTTAACAAGACAGGACAAGAAAAAGAAAATAATAATAAAATTGCAGCCTTTGCGATTAGAAAATTGCGTTTTATGATATTGCGATAATATCTCAAATGCAATTAGTCGTTCAGCCCTAGTCAGGGGCTAGACTGAGGATTACCATTAGTAACTAGTGAGTGGGTCACATGTTCTGGGCAGTCCTGTCAGCACCACACCTGTAGCCAGTCTTCATTCATGATCATGTCATCTATATACAGTATATCCTATCTGTGTGTGTCCTGTCTGCTACTTGTGAGTGACAGCAGCATTACGTCAACAGTACTTCATGGATTTTGACAAAAGTTTGACCTACCCAATGTGATTCTATTCATTTATGGAGGGGATCTGGATAAATATAAAAAATCTGGATCAGTTACAAAAATAGAGAAATCCCTTTTACTCATCATTGGTAACATTTAAAAAATTATTATCTTGGCTAATAATTTACCAATCTTTATGAAATTTGTCTCAGTTATGTTGGGTTGGTCCGAGTTTTATTTGGGTCTGATCTGGGTTGTGCATGTCATTGTAATTACATACATTTGGACCTACTGTATGGTTTTTAAAGGAGATTTAAAAAATCTTCCAAGCCTTTGAAGTGTGATTATCATGGTGCCATGATCAGGATCATTGTCAATATCTGACAAAGTGAAGATTTGGTGCTTAGTTCTTAAGTTTGCGATTAGTGCTCTTGTTTGAAGTATTGTTGTTTTTGAGTAGTTTTTTTTTACTCTCTTTCTCTTCAAATTTCTAATTTGTATGTGAAAGGAACTGGATGTTGTTTCCCCCTCTCTCTCTCTGCACGGTAAAGTATTTGTATTTCAGTGCAAGTAGTCGCTTTCTGTTTTTTTAATTTTAATTTTTTAAATAATTTGGGTCCCAATGTCCTGCATTAGAACATCTGTTTCACTCAGTTGGTTTTGACACCTAATTTTAATAATTTAACTTCAAAAATATCCAATCCATGTATTGTTGGATCCTTAATTTGACTCTTAGATAAATTGAATAAAATTTGCCGCTCTTAACCGGCCTCTCATTCCAAACCAAATGCATGTTAATGGGGGAGTTACTCTACATCTTTTAAGCCTATTACTAATTTAGATTCATTCCTCCTATCTACAACATATCTAAGATCAAATCTGCATGTGTTGTGGTGGATTCAACATAAAGCCGGTATTTTTTCCATCAAAAAAGTTCATGATCAATTTAAAATTATATCAGTCGAGTTAATTTTCCATCTCTCAGTACCCATTTTACTTGACTATGGAAGAGATTAACTCTAACTTGGTGTGGTGTTAAAAATATTCATGTTACATTAGGAATTCAGCCCTCAGCACTGCATTACACAGTACAAAAGATGTATTGAGTGATTGATTTTTTGGATTTTATGAATTGATTTCAGGCTATTTAAATAAAATTCCATTTACATTGATTAATTCATATTTTAACCCAGACCTAATCCTGAATCCAGAATATTTAGAATGATTGAGAGAAACTGCAGAATACAGAATACAAATACATGTGAACACTATTTTAGAATCAAACTTTCACTTCACCTCTCACTTGCTCCTAATTCCCACATGGCCCGTGTCTGGAAGTTTAAGTGCTGCCGCTTGTTGCCTGGGTTTCTGTCGACTTTCCCATGATGCATCTCCCTTCTCCGGCCTGACGCAGTCAGTGAAAGAGGCTTTTGTTTCTGTCACTCCGAGGCATGTTGCATACGCTTAAGACAGAGTGGGAGAAATTATTCCTCTTCTACTCCTGGAATGTCTTTGAATCAATAAATTATGTATAAGAAGCACCAAAACATTCACTCAATAATGTATTGAATAAATATTTGTGAATTCTCATTAAAACCTGAATAAGAAGTCTGATTTAGTTACACTTTGAGATTTTGACCTTAATTTGTCTTGTGTAAAATGAATTAAAATTTTTAAATCCAGAAGTTTTTATTTGCTTTGCAGGTGTTGTTGGTATAGAACCAATCATCCACATTCAGGGCCAGGGTTACATGTTTAGAGCAGGATTTAAGGTGCTCAATAACAACATTGTTTGCTAGAGTTGTCCTTTTACAAATTAGTTTAGCCCAGAAAACAGAGGCCATCACAGACGAAGTAGATCAACACTTTCTCTTTGTGGACAATCAGACATTGAGTGGATTACTAATTCTTTGTTCTTTTTTTTTCTATCTTTGAACAAATGACTGGGATATAATTTCTCAGCCCTCTCTCTCTACTGTAGAAAAGTTATACTTGATAAACCCTGAGTTTCTGTGGAGTTAATGTCACGTTGAAACCTAAAGACTTGGCTCATGTCTCTTTTAGCCACCTCAACTCAAAAGCGAACAAAGAAAAGTTACATCCTTGCCAGAGGTAATGAATCAACTCAAATGCAACCGTATTACGTATCTTCAACACTCTACTTTAAACATGGATAAGAAACGTGAAAGGTGAAAAACGCCTAGATTTAAAGTATTCTCAAGAATAACATTGACAGAACTGAAGCAGCTTCTAGGAACTCTAACTCAACCTAATTCTCTTCTTTTCCTGCTGAGCTTTGAGTGATGTGCAGCAGACCGCATTTGGAAAGCAGCTTTCCGCCTGTTGTGCATTTTTCCGGCATGATGTAATGTTTGAACCTCCATGTAGTGTGCCGTAGCACAGACACCCTCAAAACAAAAGACTTTGAAAAGGTGGACTTCTCTGTCTTCTCGGGCTGATCATTTATCCTTGACATTCCATTAGACCCTTTGAGTCCCCCAAAACAGAACCTTCTTTGCTTTCACATGCGTGAGAATGTTTGATTTCCCACTTTCTCAAGTTTCAGGCCACATAAATTCCTCACGGTATTGAGACTTGCTGATCGTAATTCTGCGTATGTCCTGGTATTTTCTGTACAGATCCCAGGCCCACTCATTGAAAACATCACCACAGCAACTCTGTGTGTGAACCTGGAGCATCACGCAGAGGTCATGAAACACTGACCTCTCTGTCAGCAGGGAGTCTATTTTTAACTCTGCTGGATCACGTATCACCTCTCGCCATTTTCTTCTTTTGTTGAGCGAGGAGCGATATTTCAGGACGCTGGGTTAGCGTGGGAGGCAATGAGAGGCAGAACCTCTCCTGGACAATTGATCCTGTGTGCGATGCTTTCGTGTGTGTGTGTGTGTTTGGGGGGGAGCTGAAGCCCACGCCTGCTACTGACCTGTTGCAGAGGCTGAAAATATATTCTTCCCATTCATTAGCTACAAGCCGCTTTCGCTGCGTCTGTGTTTGTGGTCGCTGAAAGGATCCAGATGGTTGTCTGGAACACCCGTGCAGCTCTCCGTGTACATGCTTCACATATGGTGAACATTAAAGGAAGGATTTAAAGTGGCCTTGCACGAGGGTCACCATAAACAAGTGATGGTGCAGTTACATTATTCACTGGGTCACTGTAAATCTTCAGTGTTCTATGACGGAGCAACCTGAGATTCATTCATTCATTTTGCTCTAATATCTTATCTTTTACTGTTTTGTTCAAATTCCCTCCAATGTTCCATTTTAGAAAGCCTAAAATAACCAAATGTTGTTTTCTAGACTCTGATATAAGGAGGAGGAAAGAAAAACATCTAAACTCCACCAAGTGAGGCTCATCTGACAACATGACATCAGCCATATTAAACAATCTTTTTTTAGCCGTCATGTCTTGTTCAAACAGCTGTGCATTCTTCAAACTTGACTCAACATGATCCAAATTCAACTTTTGATCTACAAAAAAAAGCCTTAATTAAGAAAAAAGCTTTTTCTGAAAATGTTCAAATCCTTATACACATTATAACTCAAGAGCAAACAAAAAACATCCTGTCCACTTTTGATATTTAGAATGTATTATTTTCTATTTTTGTTGTAAAATCCTCTGTGATGATATTTCTGCATGTCTCAACCTGATCTGAACAAGACTGAATTTGACAAAGATCAATATTAAAAAAGAACACAAAGCAGCTAATGGATGCTTTGGTTCCACACAAAGCCTCATAAATGATCAGATTAGATCTCATTTGTTGAATTGAGAGCTCTCGTAAGTGATCGGGATGTGACTTAATCTCCTGGAGGCAAAGGGCCTCAGACTCGTCTGCTGCTGATTTGTTTGGGTTGGGTTGTGATCCTCCTCTCCAGCCTGCTGCTGCTGCTGCTGCTGCTCTGTTTTGCTCCCATTTATTTCCTCTGCTGCTATGAATGTGGCTGGGGAATGTGTGTGGGGCGGGGTAACCGAGGGAGAGGAGGGGGAAGAGTGCAGGAATTCCCACTCACTTGGCTGATCTCACATTTGCTGTACTCCCTCACTAACTCACTAACTGAGCCTCTCCCGTACCGTACTCCACACATGGAAAAAAGAGCAAGTTTTGTTTTGTCAGCGAAACCCAGCAGGCACTCCACACACTCCATTCAGTTTGCAGTTTGTTCTCCTGCCTCCTAAGGGCCTCCTTTCTCTTCTTCTTTTTTGTTTTCCTTTCCAGCCCAAATTATCAGTGTTGACAAGTTAGTGGAAATATTTTAAAAAAAAAAACCTTTTGGGACAAGCAGAAAACAGCCCAGCCCTGGGCCTGGGCCTGGGGTTTTTGTTGAGTCATGTGAGATCATTTCCACAGAATCCCTGCAGGAGGGGCTGAAGGTGGAGACGACAGGGCAAATGAGGCGGGTAAATTTGAGGCCAAGGGCAGCAGGGGAGCTAAAATCTGGTCCCAGGCCAGCAGACAGCACAACATGCTGCTACTAGCCTTGTATAAGGTAATGTCTAGTGAGCGTGGTAGGGTGGGACGTGTGCACAGATTTATTTTAATACACCACCGGCCTTGCCAGCGGGGGGAGGGCTTGGCTGCCAGCTCATCCCAGGACCACTGACGAGACTTTTTAGTAGAGAGCCCAGCACAGCAGGGAATAGAAAAGGTGAAAAGAGGCAAGTTTGAGTTTGCATGGGACATTTTCACCTGCGTGATTGTCTTTGCTGTTTGCTCCCACGGGACACATTGATGTTCCACTTCATTGGCCTGCAGTGAGCTCTGGCTTTGGTTTGCTGCTCTGCTACTTGGCTGCATTGTACTGATAGATGAGAACATTAGCACAAACATTTAGTAAAGGAGGCTGCTGGTGTTGCATGTTTGACCAATGACCATCCTTGACTTACCTGTGCTTATGAGTGGTTTAGAGGTTTAGAGCTAGCATCTTCTCCTCTCTTGGCCCTCCAGTTTCCGCCCTAAAGCCACAGTAGCAAATGTGTGTGTGTGAATGTGTTATCAACATCAGCCTGTCCAGGGTTCATCATGTCACTTATTGCTTTTTAATAGACACATCAAAATGTTTTAAATGCTCTACTGGATTATCTACAGCAGTATCAGTTTGAACTTGAACCATTTTGTTTATCCTACAGGAGGTACTAAGATCACATCGTGGCTTTTTCAAACTGTGTTGCCACTGTGACATTTCTGATGAAATTAAATGAAATCATATGTCTGAGTTGTAAGTAGGACATTTGGTAATTAGTGCCAAAGCCTCCATTTAAATGGGGTACTGGTTTGCAATCGTTGTTAGCCTGTACTGTGAATGTTTCCTGTTAATGTGATGAACATTTTTCACGTAAATTTGGTACATTGGATAATCTATCTAGAAACATTTAAGACCTGGGGGCCAGGAAAAGTGAAACTGACAGGGAAAAACATGAATAATAATTGTGTCAATTACCAAATATTTCAGATGTCTTAGCTCCTTTAAATACACACATTCAATGAAAGGCTACAATAATTGGCTCACAGTTTTCCCGTGCATATATCGCTTGATGTCAGTCATTTTTTAATCTCAAATTGATGAAAGAACTCTCAATTTTTCCAAAATGATGTAATTTTCATTAAATTGTTCCACAAACTTTGACCAAATTAGCAGGAGATTTAGTGCATACTATTGTTGAATTTGTTTGTTTTTTCCGCCTATAATATGTGCTCCAGAATAATCTGGTCTGTATTTGGCCCCGGGAATAAAATACACTCCTGATGTAGAACAAGATGTCATAAATGTTTCATAAAGTCTGTTATGATGATAACTGTCACTCTCTAGCACCAATGACACAAACAAACGCTAAAAGCATCAGCGTGTCACTTCTGTCTGACTTGCCCAACTGAAGATAAGACAAGAGAAAGTATATAAGTGTAATTGTCTCTAATTTTTGAGCTAGATCTGCAGGTGGGTTCATGTAATGGCTGAAATGTCAATTGAGAAAAACTAAAACCAAAACATCTTCAACATTCAGGTTCTGTCTTCTCTACTTTGCATGTTTGGTTGTAAAACTGCTCCGCCTTTTATTTGGCAGCAATAACCTGCTATGGAATCAAACTCTTTAGGGGACACTGAGCAGGTTAATAATTTCTTATTGCCTATAAAAAGCTCCAAAGCTCTCACAGGACATAAATAACTGCGCCGTGTCTTTGCAGGGGGTTAGAATCAAGGCTACGAGCCCACCTTGAATTATGAAGGTCACATAAGAGGAAAGTTAATGACCAAGCAGGACTTTAATGAGCCCTGCGCAAGTGTTATTTAGATTTCATTATAGGCTGTCTTCTCACTCCCGTTTGAGCTGTGAATAGGCTGTATTTTCTCCGTCTGTGCATGTGCAACGTTGGACTGTGTGAACTATGAGCTTCTGTGCTGTTCATTAGATGACAGCCAAACGTGCTTCACAGGAGGATTTTTATTAAGGGGCTATATTTAAATGAGACAAATCAGTATAACAACAGCATATCTTCAAAGTATATATTATGCCATCTGTGTAACATTGTAATCTTGAAAGTTGCAGCATTTCATTAATTTACAAAATCACTTCTACACATCCCATCTGGATTAATGAGAAATGTTGCTTTTGCATGAAAAGAACTGCACTTTTAATTGATTGCAATTGATAATGTAAAATAATAACAGGAATACAGGTTTAATTCTCCAAAAGCATAAAGTAGAATTTTTGAGGAATGTTAGAATAAAGAATGAATCAGAAGTTATCCCCTCCTGGCTATGTTTGCCTAATGAATTATTCAGCAGCATGCAAATATTGTTTGGCAGCTAAAAAAAAAAAACAATCGATATGAAGTAGCTTTGGAAAACAAGAGAATTGTTAACCTTTTAAAATCATATGTAGGTAAAAAGATAGAAACCCAAAGGCCTTTCCTCTGTCTGTGGCTTCTCAGGATGTTGTTTTCCTCTAACCCATTGATGCATGCAAATTCCAATTGTGTTGTCAAGAACATAGGTTGAATGGATGCCTTTAGAATGAAAAAAAAAAAAAAAACTGTCGGAAGTTTTTCGTCTTGCCCAATGCAAATCATTGGAAACACAGTAGTGGAGACACAAAATGGACAAAAGCTAATGTTTTCCCCTTTAAATAAATGGGAAGTTTACATACCTTCCGACACAGAAGCCCACTGAACTCTGTTCCATAACAGCAGTGGAAGTTGGGAGTCATTGTTTTGTCGGTTCATGCCTGTTCTGCAGCTCTGGCTCATAGGACTCATTACCATGGAAACCATTATGTGGAGCAATTGGTGGCAGAGCACTTTAGAAATCTCCTTGGAATATATTAGTAGCTCCAAAGGCCCCTCTCACCTCACCTTCAACCTCTCCACCATTGTCTCGCTGCCCGTTTACTTCAGGCGCTGCTCGCGGGATTTCAGGCCTTGGCTCAGGAATGTTCCAATCCAAGACTTGCAAGAAAAACAACTTTCGCTGCTGTCGGGTTAAACTAACACACCTGCCTGCGGTGGATCTCACTCACCCCAGATTAAGGTATGTTTTACACACCAGGCCCGAAAAGGAAATAGAAAGTTTTCGTTGTGAAGATTTGAATAATGCTGTTTTATACACTGGGACTGTGATTCGCCTGCTTTAAGATGACCATGCCCCATGCAGCAGTGGTACCTATAGTTACCTTTTACAGGCATCTCCTCCAGGGATGCTGTTATGGGATTTGAAACCTGGAACTCTCAGCATTCCTGTGTTCTGTATTACCGTAGATCGCTTTGAGGTATTAAGACAGACCTGCACTGATTCATGTCTTCCAGCCCAATGTTTCCTAAAGATGTGCTCTTCCATCTGGCTGAGGTGATTAGCAAAAGCTGAGGCAGATGGTAGTATGGTCCGATTCTGCGTAGCTTCAAGGCTATATTAATTTGCATTCAGCTGACAGCCATGTTTAGCTGTAAGAGAAACAGAATGGCAGTGTGTGTGTATGTGTGTGTGTGTGTGTGGTGGGGTGGGGGGGCACGCAGGATGTTTTTGTTAGGGGGACGGTGCTGAGCCTTCCCTTCGTTAAGTGTGTAAAAACATGACAGAAATGATTGAAGCACATACACACACACCACCTCACACTTTCTGGCTGCGGGTTTTAGAAATGTTGATCCAGAAATCCCCGGAATCCCCCTGAGAAGACTCCGGACGGGAGGTTGAGGTGGAGCCTTGGAATGTGCTCAGTAGAGCCCGTCACTTATTTACTAGGTGAACTCAGTGAACCCCTCCCTGACTCAGCCACGTCTGTCCCACCTCTCCCTCCCACTTTCCTCTGTTTCCCCCTTAAATCCACCCTTTAGCGCCACATTTTCTCACCCCTCCTCCTCCTGCTTCTCCTCCCATCTCCGTATTGACAGACACTGCGCCTCTCAGCTCATCATTGACCGCCCTCTTTAGTCTGTAAACCCAAGCACCACCCAACCTCCACTCAGACCCCGTCACCCAGTTGCTCTCACTGGCGCTGAGGTCATGGGCTCATGATGAGTAATAAAACTAATGTCAGTGGGAATAAATGTGAGTCAACCTGCAGTGTATAGCGAATACAGCCAATGCACAGGAAGCACCACATGCCCTTTGACCTCTTTAGTTTGTAGAGGAAGCAACCCAAAGCAGGTTTACCTGCTCGTCAGGTCACTTGTTGTCCTCCATGTTGGAGATCCAAGAGGACGAATAAACCCAGTGTGTATTTTGAACAACATAAAAAATAGGGATTGGTTACTTACCCAGGGCTGCGCCACGGCACCGATCCAATTTTTCCCCGCTGTCCGGTAATCCCCACCAGTTGCGTTTTGAGTGCGCCACGGTGCACTCCGGTTTGACGACTGTGACGTCACGAGACAGAGGAGTTATTATTATTATTATTATTATTATTAAACATCAATTTTATATAGCGCTTTTCTGGGTACTCAAAGTCACTTTACAATGAAGGGAGCGGTGTTGGGGGTCGGTGCCTTGCTCAAGGGCACCTCGGCAGGGCTTGAGAAGTGCCCTGGCACCTCTCCAGCTACCAAAACAACTTCTGTTCTTTTGGTCCGTACTGGGACTTGAACCGAGTTCTCACGATATTTATATAATCGCGCGATAACACAGTTACATGTATGTGTTATAAACACAACAATAAACAGATAAACAGGTCAGTGTTCCTAACGAAGGAGAACAAGAAGGTTGGACTCTCTGGATTTGTCATAGCCACATTTTTTAGTAACAACCAACAAAGAAGAGATAAAACTATCTGGCGGAGGGCACCGGACTGTCACAGCTGGGAAGGAGCAGACACGCAGCGCAGCGAACCTGGTGGAAAGTAACACATAGAATAAAGTGGAAACCTATCAGTGGCTGTGACGTAGCGCAGCGGAGCCGCATCCAGTAGAAAATGGGGGTTATTGGCTTGTTTTGATGAATGCATGTTTAAATTTAAAAAATGAGTTCAAATATGTAAAGAATCAGTTCAATACCTTAAGAAAATATTCTAGATTAGGATGTAAGATGGATGATTCTTTTGTTTTTACACTGATCTGGTGTGTATAAAAAACTAAACAGTAAAGTTTTATAATGTTAAGTAAAATGTTGAATTACACAGAAAAGATTGAACGACTGAAAATGTAGCAATGAAAAATCATTTATAAATTTATTGGCCTTCTTGGGACCTGTTGCAGGCTCCATAAAGTGATATTTTACGATGCATTAGGCACGGTTAAAGAAAGGAAACATTGTGATTGTGTGTGTGTGTGTGTTTGTATTATCCTACCGTGATGATGATTAATTGTTGGCCCTGTCGTTCTGATCTGATGAGAGAAACACACCCTTGGCTCATGGGAATCTTCTCCGTCAGCGATGCCGCTTGCATCATAAGTTGACGACTTTATCCAGCAAGTGTCAGCAGATGTCAGAGTTTGTGTTGAAAAAGGACAGTGAGATGCAGACAATCTAATGCTTTCTGGCTGATTATGTGCTGTTTTTTTTAACCGGATGAGCAGTCCTGGAGGTAGTGAGGAACGAGCTGTTCTCACGTCAGCAGCCGCCTGCAGCGAGTGGATGCTGCTCATCTGAGTTTGTCTACCATCGAGCTGCAGGAATTATCCCTGTTATATTATAGCACTGGCTTCTGTGCGTTCTCCTGCATCATGTATGTTTGACCATTATTGGAAGGAGGAGGTTGTTGGTTTGTAGGAGATATAAAATGAACAGACTTGCAATTATTTACAATATTATACGGTATATTGATCCATTTATTAGTGTCAGTGAAAGAACAAACATACATAAATAGCCCAGCATGTTCACGGCTGTGACTGTATCCATGATGAGATCATGAACCACCTGTATGTGCTGGCTTATTGCAGTCACAATAGCACAACATGTGGAATGAAGGCTGAACAAGGCAATGTTTTCACATAATAAAAATCAATAACCACAGCTTCACTCACTTACAACAAAGAAAGTTCTATCAGTTTTGCATTTAGCTATGCATTAGTTAGCTATCAATCAATCAATCAATCAATCTTTATTTGTATAGCGCCAAATCATAACCAATGGTATCTCAAGGCACTTTACAGTAGAGCAGTCTTAAGGACGGACTCTTCATTTTATGGATACACACATATGCATATATACGTATATACACATACATATGTATCCCACACCCAACATGAATTCATCATGGCGGCAAGGAAAACCTTCTGTTAAGCAGCAGGAACCTTGTGTGGATCCCATTCCTATAGCTAGCGTGGGTGTGTATAGTGCTGTTAATGTACCCTCACTGTCCCACAGCTTGTATTGGATATGATGATGTACATGCGACCCTCTGTCTAATTTTGTGCGGCCCCAACTCCCCCTAAAGTAAAAGCACAAAATGACTCTAAAAACACACAAAATTACAGAAAAATAAACCAAAGAAAGATAAAAATGCACAACATTATTTCAAAACACACAAGATGACAACAAACAACTAATTGAAAAATTAAACATTAAACATTAAAACTTTGATTAGTAAAACGCTTTTCATTTTTGATGCAAAATGAAAGTTTTTTTCCTCGACTAAAGCCTCTAAATTTCTAGGGATGTCCTGATACAACTTTTTCACTTCCAATATGATACCGATGTTGCAGCCTTGACTAATGGCCGATACCAATATTGATCTGATGCGATATCAGCACGAATCATGCATGCTTTTCTTATTTATTTTGTAGTGTGGAATGTTAGAAAAGGCTTGATCAAGTGATGTCACTCAAACAGAGAATAATAGTCAGCAACAGTAGGGATGAGAAAACTGACCCATTTATTATTAACCAATTGGTTACATACATTTTAACCTTCAACATAATATTTACAGTATTCTGTAATTGAATAAATATAATGAAATATATATCGGAGATTTTAGATGCAGTCCGATAAAAGCCGACATTTGTTTTCTGGCTGATATTGGACCGATATCCGATATCAAAATCGGATCGGGACACCCCTATGAATTTTAAAGACTAAACCAGTTTGAATTTTGTTTAATGAAACAAAATACATTTCAAAATGACTCCTGGTGTTTTAGTTTATTTATTCAAAAATAAAGTATCTGACACT
Organism: Gouania willdenowi; assembly: GCF_900634775.1. NCBI lineage: Eukaryota > Metazoa > Chordata > Actinopteri > Blenniiformes > Gobiesocidae > Gouania > Gouania willdenowi. The sequence goes on from NC_041066.1 coordinate 2,883,118, forward strand.
TTGTTCTTCTTCCCAACTGAACTAGTGTGCCCTTCTGTTTTGTTTTCTATCTCCATCTTTATTTTGTCTCTCCACGTTGAAGCAGAAAGTAGGTCACAGGCCGACCGATGTGAAGTATGAAGCAGCAGTTTGTGGGCCTGCCATTTCCAAGACACAGCGCCTCTCCGGGAAGTTAGTGGCAAAGCACAAGTTAAACATTCAAGTTCCTGTTTGACATCTGTTTCCATCAGGCCGGTCCTTTTCCCCTCGCAGTTTAGCAGCCACGTTTGTCAGTTTAACTGCTCAATGACCCCTTATCGTCTTAAAAACCAAAAACCTGTGTACGACGTGTCTGCTGTTGACACGGTGCCCAGAATCTAACGAAATGTTGACTGATATGATCTGGAAGGGCAGGTTCCATCGCCTGTTAGACTCCACGCCCTCAGGGCTGTGAATAATTAACCAGGTGTGTGTTCAGACAGACAAGTCAGCACTGTGGCTGTAAAATGCATCTCTTCTAGGTATCTAGGATCTTTTCCACATAAAAATCAGTTTCTGTTGCTCTTCTCGACCATTCACTAGGTTATTTTACCAAAGCACTAATGTCAAGGACCTAACCTCAAATTCAGTAACTCAAAGACGACTACGCATATTATTTTTATATATTATTAAACTTACCTTTGTGAAAATGCCTTGAGCAGACGTTCACATACAGAGAGAATTGCTTTGTTAAAAGTAATGTATTTTGGTCTCAATGCTGCAGCCCATGCAGCCCGACGTCTCTTTGTTTTATCCTTTACCTGCATGCAAAGTTCTATTTTTTTTGTCATGATGATGACATGATTTGGTTTTGGACTGACATGAATTATCACTCTCTGTTTTTGCTTTCTACTCGAGACACTTTTTGCACTTTAGACAGGAGAAAATTGTTTTTTGTTATTGTTGATTTATTTTTTTATTCCTATTGAGTTGAAAAGGTCATACCAGAGTATGTATACCCAAAGTTCAAGTCAAGCAAAGAGCATAGTTATTTTTCCTTTCCGTTTTTCATACATTGACGTAGAGGAAACCAAATTGATTTTTTGGTTATTTAAGCCACATCTCATCTGCAAAAGGCAGAGGCAGCATTATGTGTGTTTCCCCCTGACAGGAAGACCTGCCTCCTCTATCAGTCAGACATCAGGCTGAATGAGAGTGGCAACAAATGTGACCTTTCTGCTTAACAACAGAATATTCAGTAGTTCATCTGATGTAATACAGTCAAAGAATGAGTTTTCCAGTTGCCTATATGGCAATTAAAGGCATTTTAATTTGTGTATTCAAAAGGAACAAAACAAATCAGACCTCTATAACAATGCTGTACAAATTCTGACCAATCCATGCCATTTGGTCCTAATGGAAAGAACCTTTATGTCTCTCTCACCTTGCCCATGCCCCCCTCTGTCCCTTCCTTCTCCTGCTTTCACACTCATCACATGACACCGTTCTGGAAACATTGAGCACAAATGAGGATCTGAAGGGTCTGAAAGGACTCTGTCTTTCTGTTGGGCAGCTCATTATTTGTTTTGTTTCGAGGGGATTTGTTATTTTTATATGGTGTACGTTCAAGCTTATGGGGGCGTGGCTTTAGATGGAACCCTGGTCTTGCTAGCTCATAAGTCCTGCTAGCTTTCCAACATTGTGGACTGCCTCTTTAAAGGTGCGTTCACACCAAAAGCGACTTCAGCGACTACAGTAGCTTGAATTTCCCGTGATGAGTCGCTTGAACATTGTAAAGCTTTTTGGTCGCTTCATCGCTCCAATGACGTGACAACCAGGGAATAGTATATGTCTGCAGAGCCAGAGACAGCACTGAGAGGGCTGCTGCATCTAGAGGGCTGCACACTTCTGCATTTATCTTACCCCCAGTTTCCACTGGATGCGGCTTGTTATGTCACCGCCGCGTCACCGGAGCTGATAGGTTTCCACTTTATTCTATGTGTTAATTTCCACCGGGTCCGCTGCTCCTTCCCAGATGCGGTAGTCCGGTGCCCTCCGCCAGATATACGCAGGGCTTCTATTTCTGAGAGCACGACGCATCAATCAGCACAGAGCAAATTAAGCTAAACAGGAAATTAAGCATGTACTCCGCAATAAAATATCGGGTTACTTTTCAAAATAAAACACTTCAGATTATATTTCTAGTAAATACATCACCAAAACGTCATTATGTGTAAAAACAAAATCACATCCACTATATTGATTCCTCGCATACTGTATCTGTACTGGAAACTGCAGCAACTTTGATTTAGTTCATGTTTTACTGGTGCAGTTTTATCTCTTCTCTGTTGGCTGTTGATAAAAAATGTGGCTATGACAAATCCAGAGTCCAACATTCTTGTTCTCCTTCGTTAGGAACACTGACCTGTTTATCTGTTTATTGTTGTGTTTATAACACATACATTTAACTGTGTTATTGCGCGATTATATAAATATCGTGAGAACTGATCTGTCTCGTGACGTCACAGTCGTTTAATCGGAGTGCACCGTGGCGCACTCAAAACGCAACCTGTGTGAATTACCGGATGGCGGACAGCGGTGAAATACCGGATTGGTGCCGTGGCGCAGCAGAGACGTATCCAGTGGAAACCCCTGGTTAGACAGCACCACTTGTACTTATGGTTTAAATGATCAACTTACAGAGTTACAAAAGGATGAGTTCACCCAAAATATACTTAGAATTTCCAAAGCTTATTCAAGGAGCATAGGCCACTTTTATTTATTTATTTATTTATTTATCAAGTAAGTTGAGGAAGTGTACAGCCCTCCTGCTGCAACCTTCTTCATTAGCGCAAAGAAGGATTTCAGCCTCCAGTTCTATACAGACAGTAATTCGTATGAATGGGCATGAATGTTGATGATGGTCAGAGGGGCCGTAGGCGCAAAATGGCAGGCACGTTTCTGTCAGTATGCCCAAGGGCAGCTGTGGCTACATTGTAGCTTACAACCACTGCTTGATGTGAGTGACTGATGAAAATGAATAATTATTATTATTATTATTATTATTATTGTAACAGCCGGGGGAGTTGTTGCTTGAAAATGTAAACTTTTCTACTTATAGGGACTTCCAGCGACTCAGGACTCGCAACAAAATTACTGGAATTGCGCGAGTCGCATCGCTTGAAGGGAGGTCGCTTGATGTTGCTTTGGTCATTCACATTGATTTTGAATGTAATCTAGTCGCCAGAGTCGCTGATGTACGCACCTTAAGTCTTATAATGTTCAAATGTCTTTATCTTATGAATACTTTTCATGTGTCGATGAATGAATAAACTAAGGTCTGAAAGGCACAAGTGAGGTTGTCCCTGCCTCCTCATCTTTTAAAAAACCCACGACCACTTAAAGTGACACCCAAATTACCTCCATTTACGTAACTCCAACTGGTTTGATGATTTTACAATTTTTTATTCAGCTTTAGACTGATCATTTAAAGTGCATTCATGGTATGCATTAAGTATCGCTTTAATGTATAAATGACAGGTTTTGGCAGACAGATGAGTTTGGGAGCATGCACTCTAAGTTTTTTCACTGCCTTGTTCCAATAGGTGCAGTAAATACATTTTATTTATTTATTTTTTAATTCTACTTTCATTGAATGGACCTTTAAAAACATTTCCCGATCAACAAACAACAGTTTCTGTGGCTCATAGGCCGCTATCATTGGTTTTTCCATCATTAAGAAACTGATAGTAAAGCTCCAGCAGGTCTTTGACAGGTTGCCCTCAAAGCCAGACACCGTTGTGTATTTTTAGCTCCAAGAGATACTGTGACCCTGCAGACATCAGAGGCCTAATTATCCTCCTACTACACCTTGCTACGCGTGAAACCCTAGAAAGGCTGAGCTACAGTTAGAGAGAGCCACTGCTGCTGATTTCAGAGACGAGGTTTGAAAGCCAACACGTGCCCAGGCAGATGAAGAGCCGTCCTCCCGTGTCATTTGTTGGACTCTAAGCTTCATCTTACGCATAAATCCTTCCCCAGCCTTTATCTCATGTAAATCCTTTGAAACCAGCAGTCAGACTTAACTAAAGACTACCTGCGCTGAACTGACATAAAACATGAGATGGGAAACTTTAAAATAAGTTAATCATTTAATTTCACAAATGCTTTTTTATCGCTCCCTGTTTTTTTATTTTCTCTAATTTTACCCTTTAATTAATGCAGACCTATGCAGAAACCTCTCATCTGTTTTTAAGAGTGCTTGAGCTTGTTTTGCTTCTTGCCATCACAGATTATATGTCCTGATTAGTGCAGGCATCAGTGGCTGGTGTTGTCGTTTAATTTCTTTGTTGGAAGTTGGCATGGCTGGCACCACCCTGGGCAAAATTGAACTCTCGCCAGTCCATGAGCACCCGTAATGAGTGAGTGAATGAATGAATGTTTGAGACTACCAAGTTGGCTAAAGCAATTTTTTTTTGTCAGAAATTGATTTGATAGCGTATCAGCAGTACAGTTAGTCATCAGATGAAAGTCGTCTTCAGCCCACGTCTCTCCACAGCAGAGGCGCGTATCCTGCGCTCAGGGATGTGATACAATCATGAATACATTAAAGCCCCTGTACATTTTCCTGTGTGGAAACAAAAGGGGTAGTGGGCACAGCACAAAGCGTCACAGTAGGTGAGTCACTATTTCCACTTTGCTTAAATCTGCAGCCGCTCAAAGGTCGCCGTGAGTGATTCGTTTATTGCTTGATGAGATAACAACATCTGCAAACCAACAACATTACTTGTGGCACAAGTTGAATCAATGCAGATGTTGTCATACAGTAACAAGTCAATATTCTTACAGAGTGGTTTTCTCTGCATTCACTAAATGAATCATGATGCGGGCAGTGAGCAGTAACTGTGTTTTCTTAATGATTGCTCTGCTACAAAACCACTTTAGCCATGAGGAATGAAACACTTCTACTGATTCTTTTTGATTGCACAGTTCAGGACTTTAGATTCTCAGCAGCATTGAAGCCTCTGATCGATAAACCACCAACAAAGTGAAGCAGTGCATTCAGGAAAGGCAGCAATTAAAAAAAGAGAATCACGTGAATGTGATAAAGGGATGAGATGGGAAAGAAAGAGCTGTATTTGTTGTTGTGTCCAAGTGCTGGGGGCTGAGATCAGCCTAATCAATAGAAGGGATAATGTGGAGATGAGTAGTATGACATCAATATAAGGTGCAGCTCTCCAGCCCACCATGTGCTGAGTAAACAGTGGCTCCCAGAGGAGGAGGATTCATTGATGGCTCCTTTCAGCGGCTTGTAAGCGTGGGCGCTTCACGACCACCTCATGGACAGTCCCGCCCACAGAAGATGGAGGAAACTGGTCGATATGCTGGTTAAATATCACAATGTCTCCACATTGACACGCTCCCACTTCAGAAATCTGAAGCTCTGTGATTGAGACACTTGATGAGTTGACTTAGTGACTGTGTCCCTGTAGGGGTCACCAACATGGTGACACCATTACAAAAGTGTTTGTAGATCATTTATTTGTCTTTATTTTTTAATGGAATCCTGAAAATAATTTAATGTATCTGATATATATCTATCCATCCTCTTCCACTTATCCGTTGCTGGGACACGGGGCAGCATCCCGAGCAAGGAGGCCCAGACTTCCCTCTCCCCGGCCACTTCTTCCAGCTACTCCGGGGGGATCCTGAGGTATTCCCAGGCCAGCCGAGAGACATAGTCCCTTCAGCGTGTCCTGGGTCTTCCTCGAGCTCTCCTTTCGGAGGGATGTGCCCTGAACACCTCACTAGGGAGGTTCCAGGGGGCATCCTAATTTGGTGCCCAATCCTCCTCATCTGGCTCTTCTCATTGCAATATTAAAATGTATATTATGTGTCTATATACACATTGTGGTCATGATCCAAAAAAGGTTGGAAAGCACATCCCTATTGCAATAAAATGTGATTTCACAGAAAAATCTCTTTGTCTTCCATTACATCACAAATCAGAATGCATATAAATCTTTAGATGCATATACAGTAATTATTTACTCTGTGGTCGTGCAAAACATAAGTTTTATGACAGATGTTGGCTAGTAAAAAATAAACTATGATTTCATGACATGGGATGAAATCCAATCAGAATTTGTGGGATCCTGTGTTCTTTCCCGTAGATCACATCAAATATGTCTTTAAAAAAACTGTTATGCTTTATATTTTAGTCGACTACATCCATAACAGATTTATTCAACTAAAATCCTTATGTCAATTAGTTGATTAAAACTAGACTATAACTAAAATAGACCTGATGAAAATATGTTACATAGAATTAAGGTGTATGTTTATGATTAAAACTAAATAAGAATTTGCGATAAAAATGAACACTAGTAATGTACCAATAATTCAGCCAGCGAAAATTTTCGTTCAAAAATTAAATTTTCTGTTTTTGACCGAGATACTTTTTTCGCTGGGTAAGCGAACAAAGCGATTAGCGTGTTACTGAGCAGCCGTATTTCAACACATATCAGCACTAAAGTGTCTTCTAAGCAGAAGTTGAGACAGAGGACAAAGTGAAAACAAAGAGACGATCCAGTTATGGGCCATTTATATATCAACACAGATCCTACACCATGGCCTGACTTCAGTGCACTTTGTGTTTTCATGAGAGTAGCTGTCCAGGCAGTTATAGGCCTGTACACATTTTATTTAATGTACTCATGAGTGGAGTCACGTATATTTGATTTATTCTTTGAAGCATTCATATTAATTAATGCAATTGCAATGTCTTGATTTTAGTGAGGATAATACACAGTCACAGCCATAAATGCAATGCTATGAATAATTGGCATAATCATTTCTTTCTGTGTTTCGGTTTACAGGCTTGGTTTTTTTCATTTTCGGGTTTCGGTTTCGGCCAACAATTTTCGTTTCGGTGCATTTCTAATTAACACAGTTATAACAGCACAACATCATCTCCTTGTCATTCTCTCTTGCTGCTGATGAAGTCCTCCATGTGAAAAAGCCAATGTGTGTCATTGGTTAGTAGACATTCTGCTGCGAGCTGTCATCTGCTTCACCCTTTGTTTTGATGTGGTAATGTACTGTGTCATCTTCCAGCTGCCCAGTGTTGTGAAAACCTTTCACTTTACATTAGGATTGTAGAATAAGAGGTATAATTATAGATGTGGTAAATTGGTTACTTTTAGAATTACTGTGTGAAATAGTTTTAAGTGCTGTGTCATTTCCTTTTAAATGAAAGATGCCTTTGAGGCAAAGCTGACTTTCCCCCAAACCGTTCTTTAATAGTAAATGTTAGGTGGGTCTTAGGCCAACATGATGGGTTGGTTTGTTTGGTTTGGTGAACATTCTGTGGTCTACTTCACACCTTAGCCTTAATATGTATGAGGAATCTATTTTTTAAAACTCCATTCATCCCTCTCATGCTCTCTACTGTATTAGCTCTTGGATCTGAAGTGTGTGGCCCATGTTTTGATGATCTAAAGCTCTATTAAGAAATGTTGACTCAGCAGGACCTATCTCTCCTCTCTGTTGCCTTTTTATTGCATCTCCTCTCGCTCATGCCTGCAGCCGTCTGTGAGTGAAGCCTACAGTGTACACCTGTCTGTCAAACTTGCTAAATAAATACACAAAATAGTCCAGTGGAAATTAGGTTGATTTTTGGTGAATCACATTGCTTGTGCTAATATGAATGTTCAGTATTAAGAATGTGTCGTAGTTGAGTGGCTGCAAGCACATAATGTAATCTGGATGTGTTAGTGGAAGATGCAAATAAACATATTCTTGAATTACAGCAGGCAAATCTATGGGGTGCCAAGTGTAAACATTTAGTATAAATGTTGTAGCTAACACATTTTCATTATATATCTTGCTTTTCTTATATTTAGCACATTTTCCTACATTTAACCACATATATAGAGGTAAAAAAAAGGCATTAAATCTAAATATTTAAATCTAAATCTAAATGTTATACAGTATGTTATATCTAATTGTTAAATCTAAGTCTAAATGTTAAATCGTATATATAAATGTTAAATCTAAATCTAAATATTAAATCTAAATCTAATTGTTTAAATCTAAATAATGTATGTTAAATCTAAATGTTTAAATCTAAATATTAAATGTTAAATCTAAATGCCAAATGTTAAATCTAAATCTAATTGTTAAATGTTAAATCTAAATCTATATGTTGAACTTAAATGTTTCACACATATGCTAATTGACCCCGCCCCTTGTAACCTCAACCAATACACAAGCAGAGACACACACAGCCGATCCCACCCACCTCTTCACCGATGCCTGCCTGGGTGATATGTATGGCTGGTTCTCTCCGTGCGGTGGAGATCGAACGCGCGGTCATGGCAGGTGGACGAGCTGCCCTTTACAGTATCTATCTGAATCTGAATGTGAATCTGAATAAAAGCAGGAGAAACACAGTATGGGACCTCTTTAGAAGTGTTTACATTATTATCATTCATGACAATAGCTGCAGCCATCTGTGTGTAAAGATGTGACAGTTATTACCTGTCTGTCCAATGTGCTAAATAAATACACAAAAAAGCCACCATTTTTGCTAAATCATGCTGCATGTGCTAAATAGATGTATTTGCATCTTCTCCCAATATTTTGATGCCAGATTACGTATTTGTTAGATACTGTATATGTGTTTGCTCGTGCTGCCTCGTGGCAAATCTTTGGCCAGACAAGTCCTGGGTAGGGACTCTAACTTTTCCTTTCATAATAATTGTAGCAAGCACACTAAATAGGGTTACTTACAACTTCTGTTATTAATTTCATATTCATATGCTTCAGATAACTTACAAAAGTCGTGAGGGTTACGCTGAAATCACACAAAATTGTGTTGCAAGAACGTCTGCACTGCTAGACACAGGGTTTGTTCTGTGTCATCGAACTCTTTCCAATTCATTTTCAGGGAGTTTATGAGCAAAATTTGAATCTCGTCTGTTTGCTACACCTGCTAGACATTCATTCACCAGTTTTCAAGGGGAAAAATAGCTTGTAAATGAGTGATATTGTTTCAAAACATGCATGTGATGTATTTCCGTCTTATATTGGGGCCATATTTAAAATAAATGAATAATTTAAAAAAACAGTTCTTATTGCTTCGTTAGTTTCAGAACGTGAATTCTGTTTTTCATCTGTTTTCCTTGATCACGCTATCTAGTTTGAGAGCTGTGCATGTTTGGAACTTTGACTATAGTGCAGAGCTAAGCTTGTAACAGATTCATCCGTGTAACCGTAACTATGAATGGAAACTCTCAGCCAATGGACTCCTTGTGTTTGTGCTGAAATAACATTTTTAGTTCTTAAGTATAGTATAGGTGGTGACTGGAATAAATGGCAGTGAGTTGCTGCTGTGACTATTTACCGTAGATATTGTTTTAAATTTCAGATGATATAATTAGTGAGAATTAGGGCTGGGTGATTTTGCCTTAAAAAAAAAAAACTCTCTGATTCTCTAAAGATAAATTTGAGTTTCGCTTAAATTTTGTTTTGTTTTTTTTTTTCAATGCACTTAAAAATGACTGCAGACATCAGATATATTGTCAAAAGTGCAACTTTGTTGCTGTGATTGTTCTCAAGAGGCAAAATAAAAAGTAAATGATGCTCTGTCATTCATTTCTGATTAAAAAAATCATATTTTATAACATATAGCATTACAATTATAACATATAACATATAACATTACAATTAAAAAAGAATAAACTATTCCCTTAGCATCTCAGCATAGTGCGAATAATAATGGCTCACATCACGCTACGGAACGCGAAAAAGTCCAAAAAAACTGTGGTGGAAAAAATAAAAATAAAAATATTAGTATTTTTTTTAACTCGAGTGTGCAAAATAAAAATCGTTTTTATCTACAAATGCAATGAATCGATGAAATCGATTTTTTGCCCAGCCCTAGTGAGAATGTTTGTAGCTCATGAATTCAGTTGGTGTCACACACAAAGGGAATCCCTGTGTGAGTCCAACTGATGTCAAACCTTGAACTGATATCTAGGATCCTTTCCAGTCTGTTTGCACACCTTAAACCCCCACTCCCAGTGGAGTGGGGATACCCAACATAATTGGTAGTGCTTTGAAGTGATGCCTCTCCACTAAGCACTGCAATTCTGCACTCAGCGCTTAACAATACACATTTCTTTCATCTGCGAAGCCAATTAATTTGTGGTGAGGAGTAGGATTTCAAAGCTCAACTGCAGTTAAGGCTGCATGTATTTTTCTCATTGTTCGCTGGAGAACAGGCCACGCTATCACTGGACAATCGATTGGCTTTGTATTTGAAGTGTTGAACGACAACAAAGGTGTTCAAATATAGGCAGGGGAAACTGGTTTTCTACGAGGTGACAGACACACAGCTCTGCCTCATGTACGGTGGAAGGGTCATTAATGCAGTACGAAGACCTACTATTGGGCTTGTGGAACATATTCTGACTCATATCTGGCTTCCTCCTTTATAGTATGATGTATGACTCACAGACGCAGGAGGGAAAAAAAACTTGTCAGACCTCAGAGCTTACTGGTGTTTGTGTGTTTACAAGTGTTATGTTTGTTCATATTCAGATTACCCATAGTAATCCTGCAAATCAGAGTACCACAACATGTTTTATTTAACCATCATGTACCTAATCCAGGGTTGAGGGGGTCTAATGGTGTCTACTCAGGTCTATGCTGTGCAGGACAATGTACACCATGGACAGGACGCCAGTCTGTTGCAATGGACAAAATCCTCACAGACAAAAACTAACTGACAAAAGCCCAACATCTTTTTAGAAAAATGGACAAAATCCTAGTTTCATGTATAAACACATTTTTATTGCAAATATTGTATTAAAATTAACATGTTTTTATCATTTAATTGTAAATAAATTAAATTGTGATTTTGTCCACTTTGCTGATGAGGGGTTGGGATGTTTTTCATGAGATTAATTTTACGAACCTTAATGTCATTGCATCGTAAAAAAATACATGAAATAAATTCCCATCGCAGTCTCCTCTGTAGCAGCAGATGATTAAATAACTACTTAAAAGTATATAAATTGCAATATAAAACCACAATATTGAATTCACATTGATTTTGCAAAATCTGAAAAGCAAAACAAATCAGATCATGAAAATTGTTCCAAATTCGATTCAAGATTAATTTCCTTGGATGCCTCTTTATTATATATGATAGAAGGAGCAGCCTTTGGGTTTGTTTCATTTACACACATATACACACACACGGCAGAAGGACAGTGACAAGAGTTAGGAGACATCACATTTAATTCTGACTGTGGCTGAAGAAACTCTATTTATATATTTATTTTAAAAATCTTCTCATCCTTTGAAAGTTGAATTATTAAAATATATTTATGACTTCATGGTGAGCTGTGTATGTTTGAAAGTGTTAATTGTGTGTCCCTGTTGTACCCATTAGGCATCAAACCCTTTGGGCTTTTACATTAAGCCTACGCAAATAGACATTCAACTATTTATATATATTTACATACATAAGCTTTGTTCGAGAAGGGAAAAAAATTAGAGCATGTATCAGCTTAATGCTGAAGGCTAATACAGTATCTAGGCATTGTCATTAGAACATTGAGATTAATAACTATTACTGCATTTATTTCCATTACAATTCATGGTGTTTGACTAATTATATGTCAATAGGATGTTATCTGTTCATATTAAATGTGTTACCACTTCAGTTACTCATAATTGTTCAGCATAACAAAGCTGATGTCATCCTGTCACTGATTTTCCTCCAACGATTGTTTTGTTCAACAGTAATGTCATCCTGTATTGAATATTCTCATGCAATCATCTGCTTAAGGCACTGGTGCATTGTTATGAATGAAGATTGAAAAACTTGATTACAAAGTAAGACTAGGATAGTTTTAACCCAGAGTGATCCAATACCAGGGAAAAAAGGTGGATGTACAGGTTAATGAGAGTCTTTAAATACAGGACGAAATAATGCCTTTTAAATACTGTACAGAAATCTTTTGGTACGTAAGATAAATGGATGAATTTTCTTTAGATTTTTAGAAATATTCTTAAGATTTTTGATGTTGTATTTTTTATATTGAACATTGTGAGTCCTTTTTCTTTACTTTAGTTACCTGTCCATACTAAAAAACCTTTATGGATGTTTTACATAGGCACATACTGGAGTAAGCCTGTGTGTTCCAGTGCTGCTCTCGTTTGTTGTGGGAATGGGGAAGTGAAACCGAGTCCAAGTGACCTCACCACATTACTGCTTGTGTTTGTGTGTAAGAATGGGAGGGGAGCATGTCCTGCGGCAACCCCGGGGCTTTGTGAGCTGTTGACGAAGCTCTTCTGTGGCCCCTCTGCCCTAGACACACACACACACGGCTCTAGACACACACACACACACACACTCTCATCATTGCTGGGTTTGTTTTGATGAACCCAAGCAACTGTTTGAAAGAAAATTATGACGGTTGTGCCGATTGTGTAAAAGTTCCAAATGAGTCAGCTCTGAGAACTTTTCTGAACAAAGCAAAAAGTGTCACTATTGTTCCCAGTCTGAAGTGAAGACTTATCTCTGTGGCCAAGCAGCTTACACCAGCTTCCCCTCAGACAAATGACGCTGTTGTCCTGACAGGTGGAGTCTGAGCCTTTTTAAGGCTTCTGTAGAGCTGACCAAGGTGAGAAAAGTCATTCCTCAGTAACACCAATGGCTCACACTTTCAAAACCATTTTTTAAAACAATTTATTTTAAATTAAGGGTGGAGAAATAAAGTACAATTAATCAAAATAAAGAAATGTTTTTGAATCATAGAATAGTCAAAAAATATTGTTATAAATAATTGGGAAAAAATAAAAATAAAATATATATATATATTTGTATACGAATGGGAATATTGCTAAATGTACAAAAGTAATACTTTCATATGGTTCCTGTTGGTGTTGGTGTTATATAGATAGATAAAGCAAAGAAAAAATCACAAGCCTTACCTCCAGTGACTTTCAAAGAGGTTTTTTATATAATGTTATAGAAGAAATGGCAGCCTTCACTTATTTGTTTAGGTGCACCTTAAGCAATTCAGCATGTGAATATCTAAGTAAAACAGTTCAATCATGCAAAGCAGGTTAATATAATATGTAACTATGTAGAGTGATTGATCACTGAAAGGAAAATGGTTTAAAGGTTTATTAGATTAACTGAAGTTTTAAGTAGAATGTTTCTGAAGCCATATCTATGTTAATTCTCAACTTACGTTTATGGTAAAGTCTGTTTTACTCCTTAGCTACCCGTTCAATTGGAGTTACTGTATTATTCATTTAGGGAAGTAGAACTCAAATGTGTGAAATAGATTTGGTAGAACCCAATCATTATGGAATTTTAAGGCCATTATTAATACCAATTTTGGATTTTTAAAAAAGACTTTATTCAATACATGGAACGATACATAAAATAAGAACATTGATATACACATGAAATATACTGTGCATGAACACAATTTATAAAAATAGCCAGAATATGATTAAAAACAAAGAAGCAACACACTACTAAATTAAAATAAGTCCACTGATAAATGAGAAAAGGCAAACTTGACCGCATCAGTGATTGCTAAACTCTGCCAAATTAATTATACGCTAATGTCTAGCGTCCGATTAATATCTAGTTTTCCATCTAGTATCTAGTTTTGTTTAGATGAGATTTCAGGGCAAAGGAAACACCAGACGTGCCTGCATTTAATACCCAAGGTGCTTTGACTTATATGTGACAATGAAACACGCAGCTGGTTCGGACTCTTATCTGCTGCCAATGTATCCTAATTGTTGTCCACGTAAGGGCCAGGTGGCAGAATGTAAACAATGTGGGCTGACTTAGCCTTTCTTGATGGATCAGTGATCCTAATCACTAATCCTGATTGGTGTCAATAAATGGCCCCATCTACTTCTACGTCGCACTTGATGACATCCACAAACTGAGGCAGGCACGTGGATCCATGGGGTCATCGAGCTCACAAGTCAATGAGCAGCTTTACATTAGAACATATCGAGCAATGAGGAAGTGGGACATCAGGGGGACTCGGGTTAAATGGAGGGCATAGTGTTAAATGCTAACTTTTAATATGAGAAACATTGTCCATTTGTTAGCAACTGGAGCACAAATGATCTGCTATAAGGCAAGGCAAAGTCAATGTATGCAAAAGGTGTGATCCCTGAATGTTCTCATTCATCCGAACACAGTATGAAGAGTTCATCATTTGCTTCTTCATCTGCTTCCGTCAAAGCTACACATCCATAAATATCCCCACAATTGTGACTCATCTTAGGAATCAGGATTCAGTTCATAATCTCATTGACGCCTTAAAAGACAAAACGAAGCTTTAGCGTAAATTTGATGCTTTAGGGCCTTTAAGGACTGACCTCCCCATCTGTTCAGTAGTGAGGTCAGGTATTCTTTGAAATAAGCCTTGTTAGTTTGGGCCGTAGAGGATTATATGTAGGTGTTTGTAGTAGTGTGTCCGTCTATGTGTCCTGAGACCCAGAGATCTTTTCCCCTCGTTGGCTGGAATAGGCTTCAGTTCCCAGGAACGCGGAACAGGATAAAAGATCATTAGGCCCAAATGAATAATCCCAATCCCAATCAGGATTTATTATCATATCAATTCGGTAAAGATGAATACAACATTTTAGGATTATTATTGTGAAAGAGAACATTCAAAGAAAATGTTCAAAACAGTTTATTTAGTGACTTAACCTGTCAGAAATGCTCATAGGGTGCGCAATACGTCAATCGAGATCAACCAGTTGATTGTTGTGGCATTTTGTGTTGAGTCTCACTGTGAGACTTCATAATTGAATGAAAACAGCACAGCCACATGTACCAGAAATTGAATTATCTGCATCTTCAGACCAAACATCTGATCCTACATGTTTGGGGAAGCAAGTGGAGTTCTTCTAAAGAACAAAGTGAGCCACAAAGACTGAAACGCTCTGTGTGACACTGACTGGCACCGTTAAATGTGTTTGTTTTTTTTCTTAAAGAGCCATCCGTGGTAGAAGTAGTTTGTGAGCCGAAAAGTGTGAACACCGCCGGTTTAGACTTAGTAGGTGCAATCTATTCTAGCCCTTCGGATCACTCATCACATGCATTGCTCTGCAGGGGTACACTCTGTGAAAGTTTTCTCTTTCCAACATGATGTTCAAACATTAGATGAAATCTTTTAACTGTGTATTCAGCCGACTGAAGGATTCCTTTGTTTGTTTGATCTTGCTTGTCCCATAAACACCAGAGGTTTGCCACAGTTTGTGTGGGACATGACAAAGCTGTTGTTTAGCACTTGCCACATACAGTATTTCCCCCCTCCCTGTTATTGTGATTACCGGTTGCTGTCCTAGAAATGCTCTCATGCTCTATAATGCTGCTCACTTCTATAGACAGTATATCACTTTTTATAACTGTGAGTACATGCGTGCAACAGATCTCACAATGGAAATGTAAAGGGCAAGAATAATGACAGATCAGACATAAAACCAGCTCACATACATTTTTATGTTTATTTTTGTCATCTGCCCAGTCTGGGTCATTATAAATCCATTGAAGGATTAGGTGGATAAAAATAGGCTTTTACAATTGAGGACTTACAGTGCATCGTCTAACCATAAACAACCAAATGGCTATTTCTCTGCTTCTTGTCTGCCTGTGATTCAGGGTGTAATTTGTGGTGTGCAGAGAGACTGACCTCGGTCAGGAGACAGAGGCAGGATAAAGAATGGACATTTGGCCCTGTTTGGCATTCTAATCCGTCCACTGTGTGGCAGCTGCACGGCCACAAACCAGCTAAAACTGTATAGACGCTAGAGCAACAACAGTCATGCCTTCCAAGACTTTTGTGCCACTAGAAAGTCTGATGTCCACCCGCAGACCAAAGTCCATCCTTTTCTATGTCTACGAATAGCAGCAGTGTGTCTGCGTTCCCCCAACGGGAAGGTCGGCTTCCTCCAATGGAGCCTCTGATACAGACAAGACTTTTGCTGAATGAGGTGGGCAGTGAGGATGATCTTTCTCCACAAAGGGCAAGAGAAACACGCCAACAAGTGCCCTTGATTATGTCCTTTGGAGTTTTTAAACAGTGTGCATAAAAATAATTATGTTTAAGTGTTTAAGTAAAAAACAACAACAAAGGGATGTGTGATTTTACCATCCAATACACTTTAGGGAGAAAGACATGATAGCAATGCAGGCGTTGAAACTAACCTGCTATGTTTGTTAGCGTAGTCAGTTGCTTTATTGCTCATTTTGTCAGCTATCAGGTTTTTCAAGTATTTTCTTTTTTAGGCCTTCAGTTTTTTGTATATGACTCGTTTCAAATTTGAGGTATTGTTGTTTTTCAGCTTTTTAACTTTCAGCTTGTCTGTGACTTCATTAAGGTCCTTTTTATTGGTGAGTTTTGTAATGCTATTATTCAGCAAAGTTTGTCGGTGCAAGTATTAATTCAATTTCAATTGAATTTCAGTCAGAAGTAGGGATGAGCGGAGTTATAAAACCATTGCCTTAAATTGTTTAAACACTAAATATTTCAATGCAGCGAGCAGTAATTTTATTCCAGATGAGAACGTCAGCGCTCCAATAAACCTGACTTGCTTTTTTGTGAGGATTTGAAAAGCCTGCACTTTATATGAATTGCGCCTGTCATATCCACAGAATCTATTTTAATATAGATGTATGTGTATATCTCATGAGAAGGTGCTGACAGATCATCACACATCTTGGTTCAGCCTGTCAGCCATAACGAGGCTGGCATCGTGCAGACAACTACGCTCACAAGCTGCACAGTCATCACTACATGCCAAGGCTTCGTCTGAATGAATAAAATGTTTAAAATTATGATTAATGTAAGTAAATAATAAAGAAATATATCTACCTATCTGAGTTATGCAAACAAACCAGACACGGTCTGTGTGCTGCTGATACATGCAGTATGCTTTCAACTGATTGTTAGATTAGTTATTTCCAGCCATGATGGAAAAATCAATGCCCCGACCCTCACCCAACTGCTTAGAAAAAACATTTTGAGCATCATATACTGTCAGAGTCATTCTTGTCTGCATGCTACGCTGTCATTTATGGGTTCCAGTTTTCAATCCGAGTGAATCATCCAAAAAACCAAAACAAGCCTGTAGATTATTTCCCCTGTATGGTTTCTCCTTGAACTTGTTGGGATCCACTGTTTGAATCAGGTGCAGAGATCAGTATTGATCCCTATTGAGCCAGAGTGTAACTGAGTCATTTGACCAACAGTCGGCTCCCTTCAAGTTGCCCACAAAGCAATGCCCAAATGAAGACGATCCATCTACTCACTCTTGGCTGCACACCATTGATAGGAAATAATTAATAAATTTTAAAGAACTAAATCAAATGCCTTCCATTTAAATGCTGTATTTTAAACCTAAATTAAAAAGTAAATGACACTTTAAAAAGAGATGTTTGCTATAATGCTGACTAAAATTACAAGGGTATACTGTATACATAAACCTCCACCCCTCAGCCCATGTTTGGGTCACATTATATATATATATATATATATATATATATATATATATATATTTATCCATAGAAAAAACAGGTTAAGCCCACTTTTAATCTGATGTCCCACAGCAGGATGTATTCCACTAATAAACATCTGTGCAAGATAAGAATGATAATGTCGCCCATCTCCAGGTTTAAAGCATGCAGGGATTTGCATTGTCACTGATTTTCTTCTGATTATCCATAGTGTGTTAACCCCAGCACATCCTCCACTTCATTTCTCACATTAAAAAAGCTATTATCGAAGAAGAGATAAAGGATTTATCATCAGTGTAATATAATGACCCCACTACCATGAAAAGGAGCAAGGAAATGTTGGAAAATGAATGGATGGATGGGTAATATAATGAACACAGTCCAAGCCTGCTACTGTCTAAGTGTCATGTGTATGATGTATAACAGGATTCTGCCATGAAAACCACTGCTAAGCTTTTGTAGACAGTTGTGGTCAAAGGCGATGTGGCGTAAATCATTAAAGTTCAACATGTAAGTCCTCATCTCTGTAAACCAAGAACATGTGGCAGAACCAAGATACTGACCTGTTCAGGAAGTGCACTTTACAAAATTAAACTAAACATTTCTATTATTTTGAGATAATAAAGGGGACACTATCTGTTAGTCTGTCCCATTCTAACACTGTGTTTAGCTGAATTTGTTGGTTGTCAAACTCAAACTGCACCTCAAACATGTTTCACAGTGTGGGCTGATTCCACTTGACTTTCAGGGCCTTATTGATATGCTTTTCTTATGATGAGTCATTGCGACTGGTACCAAAAAGACAACAAACCACATTGTGTCACATCTGACACCTACTGAAACCATAACCTTTCTTTCTTTCTGTGCCCTCGTCTCTCTGTGTGAAGCAGTCACGTCAATATTAGTTGTTTGATTTTTTTTTTTACTTTAGCATTGTACCATACGTTATGTAAATCAGTCAAATCTGCTGACTGAGTATGTCTGTGCATAAAATGCAAACCTTTGCATGATGTGATACATGCAGATTCTCTAAAATGAGCACAGCGGTCACAGAAACCACAGATACATGTAATGTGTAAAGAGTGAGAAACAGTTTCAATCATCACACGGAGACAGGTGAGAGCAGATCATCTGTGCTACAGTGTGATATATTAAAATGCATTCATCCTCTTTCATGAAGGTTCCCTGTTCCCAGTGTTGGTGCTCTGTAGATGGGTTTGTATCAGTTGTCAGTCACTGTGGAATTGGATTTCTTTATGCTCGCTTTGTACTTCACTTTGTAACCCTGAACTCTGCCTGTGAACAAATCACCAAAAATCACACTCGCCTTCTCTTCCCTGGTTCTGCAGGGACACCTCAAATTTATTCTTTTACAAACGCTTTAGTGAAAGAAAGAAAGAATATTTTAAAAACTAGTTTTTGTTAAAGAGATGTTTTGATGAACACAATAATTGAGGTGTAACATTTCCACGTTTTGTGAGAAGTGCTCGACATGAGAAAGCAGAATGATTGATTTAGGCTTAAAAGTCCCATGTCATGCTATTTTTCACCCATCACCATTTGTTCTAAGAATCCCAAAAACATAGTATTTGAGGTTTATTTACCAAAACTCGCCTGTTTTCCAGAGTTTTAGCCTCTGAAAAGTCACTTTCTGAGCAACTCTACACAAACAGGCTTTGCGTCCTACTTATGCATATTCATGAGTGGGCGTGTCTATAGACGGGACACTGACTTCCTCCTCCCCTCATGGTGACGTAGGGCCAGGGGACGGCCCACCCACTCCGTAGCCGAGCTCATGCTGCTTTATAAACACGAGACAGTGCATGGGGGCGGGGCGTTCACCGGTACATACTGTAGAAAATACAAACATAGCACTGCATGAAGGATGAAATGCTCACCTTTGTGGGAGTGTCTGTTTACATGTCAATCACGGCAGAAAGCTTCCTGGAGGCGTGGCTTCTCCAGCTCAGTGCCGCGTTAAATTCGTCATCAAAGTGGGAATGCGCCATCAAATTGGAGCGAGGTGTTTGGGCTCACCCTGCAGTAAGAAAGGAGCAAATCACCCTCTAACTAATGATTGAGGGAATCAATGAATGAAACACTTTGGGCATGTGTATGAAGCCCTAATAGCACTTTATCATGTTTAAAGCACAGAAAAGTTGATTTAGCGTAAAAATGGGCCCTGAGTAGGAATTGATACATTCTTAATTGCCATAAAAAAACTTAAATATTGCTTGAAGGCTGATATTGTGAAAAACAGAGGAAATATAAACAAATGTTGAGTGTTTGCTTCTTCCATTCCCCCCATATTCCTCATGTACACTCACACATTTGTTTCTGACTTATTGTGCAACCTGTTTTATGTTCCTCGTTTTGAAGTCGTAACAGCAGGAACAACGTATTCTAGTGTGCATCAGGCTAAACTAATATATCTGGTTAAATAGTCGTTCTCTAATCTATATGTCACTTTGATGCATGTTGCTTATTACCTTATGCCAGCTAATACTCCTTTCTATTAGCTGCGTGTGTAACATCACACGCATCAGTGAAGTAGGAGTTTTTAATACTCATGCATCATCACAGGCATTTGAAAGTTTGGACGTGGGTGAAGCCACTGTGTCAACTCCTTCCTGTGGGGAAACTTTCTGCTTGTGTTTTATCTTTCCCCATGAGGCCTCGCATAAGAACCTTTATGAAACTAACAATTAAGTAGACTTTAAGTTTTTAAGTGTTTTTTTTTATATATATATAAAGCAAAGTCCGTCATCTGTATCCACAGGTCTTCCTGATTATAATAACCTTGATAATGATCTTGAATGTGCTGGTGGCCTGTTATTCAGCTAATTGCTCTTTTATAAACCCTGAATAGATTAAGATAGGATCAAAGACATAACACAGCCTCAGATTAAATCAGAAACTTTAATGTTTGGTTCAAGCAACAAAAGATGAAGCAGATTTACTTTTGTTATGTAAAAAAAACTGAACGGTCATGTTATTAATTCCAGCAAGTTTTTTTTGGCCTTCTTTTTGGATATTATGATAAGGTTTCATTTATTCAGACAACTGTTTTTCAGTAAATTTACTTTGATCCCCTAACCTGTTCCTCGCACATCAAAGCAATCAGCAGATGCCTCTGAAGAAGACTGGCAGTTGACAGTCGAAACATGCCAAGAGATCAAAGTAATTATTATTATTATTATTAATATTATTATTCTTATTATTATTGATTGTAGAGGTTGTCAGCTGAGATAGTTGAAGTATCTCAGATCGCTTTGATTTTTTTATGAAAAAACTTTTCTCCCCCAATGAGTTTTTAAAAAAAAAGTGATGTAGAGGTCTGAAGAGTTAGAACATTCATATTAAAACCAGCTGTAATTCATACTTTTTAAGACAAAGGTTGACAACATACAAGCTCAGTATGTAAATAATTTATTAGGGAAAACACAAGCACTGATGAATAAAAACTGACACATTTTATACATTATATTCACACTATGTAACTGAAGTGTATGAGATGGTGGATGTGCTATAATGTGTGAGTGGAGGAATGTGGTGATGATATGCAAAAAAAAAAATGAAGAAAGGAAAGATCAAATAGAATTAGTGGTTTAACTGTGAGGTGAAAAGGTTGATCTGAGGATTTTATTTTGAAGAGCCACCTTTAGCTAAAGTCTTTGTTGTGCATGTGTCACCCCTGGTCGGTCTGGGACTTGTTAGCAGACGTGTCGGGCTGAGCAGTTGCAGATGGAAACTTAGTCTTTCCTTCTAATATCAGACAAACCCGTGTGGCCGCTGGATATTTTGAAGTTTTGAAAAAGTTGAGGTTAGGGGGTCTCCACAGCATCTCCTACAAAATAAAGTACTGAAGTGTGTTTGTTGTTGGATTATGAATGTGTAAATTGTGGGTCTATGTTCATGTGCAGGGCAGGACAGAGCTGAGACATCCACAGCAGTGAGGAGCAGGCTATAGATAACCTCCAGTGTTTCTATCACATGTGCAGCACATTACCATATAAGACAGCAATATGACTCACCTCACTCGCTGACCCACTATGTGGGAAGTCATGATTCATGCAAGCTGCATTTAAGCAGGCAGGGCCCAAAATACTCTGGCATGCCATGGTATACACAAACAGATACACAACTATCACACACACACACACTCATGCCGCAGTTGCTCAGTCATACTCACCACCCACGGACCGATGGGCTCCGATGCTGTTGTTACAGTGAGAGACATCAGAAAGTTGAACAGGATGACTGGATCTGTGATGAGGTCTTTCTGAGGTAATGCCACTGCCAGCTGACACTTTCAGAGCTTCATTGTTTTCTGCGACCGCGGCCTTTGGAGATGCAACAACCTCTGCTTCGAACAAAGAGAGAAAGCAAAACTCAAACAGGGAGTTTCTTTCTTCCAGTAAATGTTAACGGTTCCTCGATAGCACAGCTTTTACAGTCACGCCTTGGCAACACGTACCTCTGAGTCAAGTCTGTCTGTGTTTACACGTTCACTCAGTTACTTCAGGAGCAATTACTGTAGTAATAGAGCTTTATAAACAACACATTGGATGCTTGATGATTGCAGAAAAGTTTTATTGGGTGTTATTGACACCAGAGATAGATTTTTTCACACTAAATGTAACTTTTCTTTTCTTTCAGTTATTGAATAATTTACAGTGTAACAATTTACTAATAAACAAGTGATTATATCGATGTTAGAGGTGGACATCATTTGCGGTCTCTCCTATGATGATGTGATGTTTGTCTGAGGAACGGTTTGAAATGTTTATAAATATGCACTGAACACTATTGTGGTATGGCAACTGCTGTATTATTTTCACGACACGATGTAGCACATGCTGGTATGCTGTGGTAGAGAGGGTTAGATGTATTCAAAGGAGAGGGAGTTTTCCAAATATATTTAAAATGTACTTTTTGGAAAAAGCTGTTTTTTATATGCTTTTGTGCCTAAGTGTTTGTACAAGTGGCCAGAGATTGAAATGTAAAGCTGGTCTCTGATATTGAACTGTATTTTAAAAAACGCTTTTATTATAATAAAGTATGATGAGTTACGGCAATTATCCAAAATGTTTTGCTTCTTTCACGCGTGACTCACTATGCTCAATTAGAGTTTAGCGTTTTGGTAAAAAAAAAAAAAAAAAAAAAACCTAATTATATGAGTTATTTTAGTTAAACTATAACTGTGAAACACCTTTAGTTATTCAAGGACGACAAAGTATTAATCCCAAGTGAATTTTAATGCACTCAATCTTGTCTAATCAAGGAATTCCAACATGGTCAGTTTTAATTTTCCTTGCATGAAGCACAAAAGCCTCCGTGTGTTTACATTTCTTAAGTAAAAGCCTTCTTACTGTGTTATCTATAGCTGTCTGTGCTGGCTTTCATGAAAGCTGAGCTCCACACTAATAGTTCCTTTTAAAAGGTAAATCTCAGCCATGGTTTGAGTATTGATTTGTGTGCATGAGGTCGTCGCTGATGCTTTGGAGATAAAACTCTGATGTTAATTAGAATGAGTGCTGATCCTTAGAGGAAAGTCCAGCGTCAGCATCAGTAATCATCACCTGGAGATGTTTTTCCCCCACATCTTACATGATTTAACCACACCGTGCTCAACCTTAGAGGGTTTATTTTGGTGTCCACAGAGGGTCAGGTGTTTATTCAGATCTAGAACTGCAGTGCTGAGAGAAGGCCGCGTCTAAGTCCAACCATTCTGTTTCTGAATTGATGCTGTGTTGGCTTTCCTCGCTGAAACAATCAAAGCTCACAGAGAGACACTATTGATTTCTATCTGGAGCCAAATTCACTCAATCAGGAGGAGTCTTGTTGTAGCCTAATATTCCTCTACAATGATCAAGGTTATGTGTTCTTTTTTTACACTGTTGTGTGGAACCATTCATCCATGCTGTGCTCAGTGTTTAATGTGTGTTCATAGCTTCAACTCATTTCCTCCATGTTTTTAAATTTCATTATACATATTTTTGATCGATGCACAAACAATCTTGTCAAATGTGTGCAGTCAATGTGATCAAAGAATGGTTCACATTATTCCTTTACATTGTATGTAATCAACAGAGCACTGAGCACCAGCTGTGGAAGTCCTACATGTATTATCTCAAGATCAATATCAGCAACTCAGTGACCTTCTGAAAAGCTGTTGAGCTTATCAGTAAATAGGAATAGGAAAAAATAGAAAAAATGAAACTTGTTTATTACATGCTGGAAGCTATGTTTAGCTAGCATGATTTGGCTTGCTGTGGTTGTTAAAATGTGAGTTCATCGTGAAAAGAAGCCAAGGAGGAGTCCAGTCCAGGAATTTGTTCAGATTGGCTTAGCGAGCACTTTTGGTCTGAGGATGGATGAATGGATGGATGAATGGATGGATGGATGAGTTGTAGGTCCTTATTTACCTTTACTCTTACAGCACTAATAGAGTGACCCTCTTTTATCAATGTCCCATCCTCCTTATTAACTCTGAGCCAGCCTTGCACTTCTGATGATCTCTGCAGTTTAGCCTGCAGAGATGGGATCAGCACAATCTTTGGGTGAACATTATACAAGCCCCCCTACGGTGCTTAGCATGTATGAAGTGCTGTCCGTGTGGGTGTGCACATGTTTGCACATTGAGTGAACATCAATGAAGTGGGCTTTATTTCTAAGCATGTCTAATGTAAAGCTTATTAATATCACACGAGTAAAGCTATCATTAATGTATGTTCTCCTGCGCCGCATTGGCTTCGTGATAGTGTTTGCATTTGACAGGTGTCATTCTAAAGCCTTTTATAGGTGTGATTTTGAATAAAAGATGACCTAAACTTGGTTAAAATGCATTCACTTCTGTAAAGAAAAACTTAAAAATAACACACTCAAATATTTTCCAGCTGTAGGGGAGACATGGTATGAGAAGGCATGACAAGTCAAACAAGATAGGAAAGGTTTTATTTTTGTATTTAGACATAGGCTCAAGATATAGGCCTCAAAACTCAATAAATGGAAGATCAATTTGCTGAAAAAAAGCAAGTTTTTATCTCCACGGTAAACAGTTTTTTATTGATGTTTTCGGAAATGTTTGTTGTATTGCATTATAGGATGTGGAGTCCCGTAAACGGATGCATAGAAGTAAAAGTGCGCGTAATTTTTCCTGAAGTGTCAATAATAAAGTATTGACAGAGGAAATGAAAACAAACCTTCGAGCGGCAATTTCAACTTTTTACAATTTTCTTTCAAGCAAATGATCTTTGATGCATTGATCTATGAGGCCACACTCTGTTTGATAAAGAATGTTCTTCTGCAGCAGCTTTAAAGTTTTTACTGTAATATTTGCTTAGTGATCACTAGTGTTGTGGTAGTCGAAACCGGTCTTGGTCTCGAGACCAAATTTTAAAGGTCTCGGTCTCGTCTCGGACTCTGAAGCATTTTGACTCGGTCTTGTCTCGGACTCGGGATTTTCTCTCAAGACCGTTCGAGACCAGCACTAATTCCTGCTATTTTTAAACTTTTTTATAATGTGATAATAACACGGAGAAGAACGGGATAAAACAATCCTTTATTCATTCTTTACTCCACCCCGTATAATGACCACAACTTTCCTTAATGTGACTGAGTGACGTGTGTGTGTGTGTGTGTGTGTGTGTGTGTGTGTGTGTGTGTGTGTGTGTGCGTGTGTGCGTGTGTGTGTGTGTGTGTGTGTGTGGCTACGGTGTCAGTTTGGACCGCGGAGCGCAAGGGAGATATGAACTAATCACCGGTAAAACTCCAGAAAAAATAGAAAAAACAGTAAAATGATAAACTGGTGATATTACAGCCTTGAATGCAGTACAGGGGACGCACTTACTCCGCCTCTGGGTCCTAGTGCCAATCGGCCGGTGAAGCCTGTTCCGTTTACCGAGGTCCTTGTGTGTTTAATACGTTTGTGTGTGTAAGTGTGAAAGTCTGCATGTTTATGCCTCAGTCCATCCACTCTTTTCATTATATCCATGTCTTTTAAGGCTTTTATTACATAGTGTCGGCTGTAGTCCAGGCCGCCGCCTTCTTGGATTATGTCGTCACCAGCGCGTCATCACCGCAAGTTGCACTAGCGCAGAATGAGTCAAATAACTGTAAAGAGGTCTTATATTAGTCTATTATCTTTTTAAAGTGGTGTTTTTTTGTGTCTTTAGACTCCAATTATATATATGTATATAATATATTCCCCACAATATAAACAGGTTCACAATATAATTATTTTTTGAGTTTGTTTTATTTAGTTTCACATCTACCTGCAGCTCTTTGTTTTTTAAACTTTCAGAAAGTTTCACTTTTACAGTTACTGCTGGAAACCTTTGTTAATTGATTATTCTAGTTACATTACAGCAACTAAATTAAACTATATCAACTAAGTGAATTAATAAAAATAACCTGTGTAAAGGCTTTTTCAAACTAAAAAATTATCTTGTGAAATCTGTGACCTGTTGACCTGCACAACTCAAAGAATCAGAATCAAGAATCATTATTTCTTGGCAGAAATGCTTTTAAACACTTGCTGTGCATTCAGCTGACATAAAAATATTGTTTTCAAATATGTAGAATAATTGTGAATTTATCAGTAGCAGTAGTAGTTTTAATATTTTAGTTAAATTTTTTGCAGGCACCTTTTTTGTCTGTCAAATGTATTTAAAATAAAGTAAAATTAAAGAGAGAATGTTATTTAACTGTCGAACCTTGTCACAATTTAGTTTATTTATATATTTTTTTAAATTGAAAAAAAAATGTTTATGGTCTTGGTCTCGGTCTCGGCTTGACTCGGTCTTGGTCTTGACTCGGTCTCGGCTCCCGAAAGTCTTTGTCTTGTCTTGGTCTCTGTGCATTCTGGTCTCGGGCAAGTCTTGGTCTCGGATAGTGTGGTCTTGAACACAACACTAGTGATCACTATGGGACAGGAACAGCTTTGTAAGCACTTTACTAATAATTGGTTTTTGTATATCTGAAGTCTCATCAGGAACAAGAACAGAAATCCCTGTTCATCCTGTGACAACCATTACCATATCCCTGGTGTTCTCAGGATGATTTTATTTATTGCGTGGTAACATTTACCCTGTGTGATAGTGACAAAATACACAATCATGCACCCCGTGGCTCTCTGTAATAAACTGGATTAGTCTCCACCGCTGATGCTGCTACTGCTGTAGTCTAATAATAATAACCACTGAGCCCGTGCAGTCAGAGGGAAGCTAACATCAAGACTGTGTCACCGTGTACAATTAGAGGGAGGACTGTAATTACACTGAGGATGAACATGGTTTTAATTGGAATTATCAAATTAGTCCAGCACAACAAATGCCCTCGGAGCTGCACAAGGAGGCAAATATCAAAGTAGATGGTGAAGATGAAGCAGTTGATGACGATGCTTGGCAAATTAAATCCCTAATCCACATAAATTAATCTGCAATAGTGAGACGTTTACTTTAACAGTCACACTTTAATTTACTGTACAGATGCACTTGATTTTCATTAGCCTGTGATTGTTTGGTTCCTGAAACAATGATCACAACATTCCTTCAGGGCCGAGGGTCAGTTAAAGATGTTGGGATGTATGGGACAATTTTGAGTTTGGGGATGGCTGACGTCACTGATCTCTCAGATGAGAGTGCCACATAATTTAGCATGAAGTCATATGGTTAATGCGCCTATAAGTATTGTGTCAATATCAGATTCTGTAAAGAGTCATTAGCTATTGTTATCTTTTATAACATACCTTCTGTTATACCTTCAGTTCACTGAGTTCACTATATGATACATGATAATGGGCTCGCAGTAATGATATGATACAAACATTTTTTTAAAAGAAAAATGCAAAAGAACTAGCCAATGGAGAAATACCCATTCTTTTATCTGACTTTACCTGTGAACATACTTACCTACTTACTCTGGGTATGAACTTTTTTTAGTTTAATTTAGCGATGTCTGGTCACGCGCCATATCATCCCACCGTTACAGTCTATAACTGTGATCAAAATGTCATACTATGCACTGCAAACTCAATGAGTATATACTGTGGATTAGGATGATGACCTATATATGATAGATGATGACCTGTATACTGAAGTATACTTTCAAGTTTCCCAAGATGCATTTCAAACCTACAGTGACAAAAACCTGAAGCACACTGATGCTGAGCATCTCCGTTGATTCTCAACCTTTGAAAGTTCTGAAAACATTTTAAGCTAGAAAGTGACCAAGTAGAATATCAACATTTTGTCATTGGATATATAAAACTCACAGAAACACATTTCATGCCGACATTTTGAAGATTTTCAGAGACCCGCCATCGTGCTACTGACAAAACTTCCGGTTAACTTCAGAACAAGAGTTCAATCTACAAAAGCGTTAAAAACTAATGAAAGACAAGAAGAGATGCTTTTGTTTTAAAAATGGGATGTTTGACTTTTAGCTTGAGGCTGGTCCCAGGAGCATTTTCAGTTTTGCTGCATCATGGGGAGGTTGAGTATGACTAGTGTGCCCACCCTGCATACAAAATGTTCCCATATAGTTCACATCCAGGTATTTCTCACATACTTAATCTTTCCATGCTGTCTAATGTGAACACACTAATTTTGACGTCAAAATTAGTCTGAGTAGTACGCTAGTATGCAATTTTGAACAAAGGGTCAGCCCTGCCATAAAGAGTGGGTGATGTCAGCTGACTATGGGAGTGAACAACAGAGTAAGCATCTGTCAGTATGGGCGTCACCATCCTCCAAGTCATTTTTCCTTCATGAGTACAGACTTGTGAAAACTCCCGGATTATAAAATCATCAAGATGGACTGTTAGTAATGTAAAATATAAAAACATCAGAAGTGATCACACCTCAGTCTGCCCACCCTCTCCTCATTATGCATTTCATTCGTCTCCACCAAACACCACCCGTGTCATATCAAACACTGTCACAGATTACTAACTACCACTCCCACATCAAGGGCCTGAACTATGAGTGTTAGTGGACTGCAGTGTCCAGTCTTACTAAGCAACGAGTCTTGCAAAAATACACAAGACTCATTCAAAGCTTGCGGTAAATACACCTAGCCTTGAGCATATCTGGTCTGTTTCCATGGTAATTATCAGCACATACACCAGCAGGAAAAAAACAAGAGTAAAGTTTGTGTGTGAGTGTGCTGTCAGAAATAAACATGACACTGTGCCTGAGGAAACATAGAGTGCTGCGAGTGAAACACTTGGCATTCTCCCCTCACAGCTTGAAGTGCTTGCTTTTGCGCTGAAACACTTCTCTAATGTAGCAGTTAGTCAACATAACATTCATTGACAACAATTTTGATAATGAAGTCATATTTACTGCAAGTCATTCATCAGACTCAGACAAACTTGGGCTTGTTCTGCAGTCCTAAAGGGATGTGCTTGGATATTAATAAAGCAAATTGTTATTTTCATGTTAAAATGTCAGTGTAGCGTAGTAGTTCAATTAGGATCACTTTAGTCAAATTGTTTTATTTAGGATGCAGTTTAGATTTGGCAGAAAGGCTCTGTTTTGGGACCTCTCTGCCCTTCCAGCAGCTGCGTGGAAAGCCCGAAGCAAAGGGAACGCCTCCTCACTGTTCCATTAGCTACATAGAGAGGCATAAGCAGAGAGAGCGGTCAACAGGACCCCCTGGAACAGAAACACAGACGTTAGATGGCAACAGAAGACACTGTTTAATTAGACAGAAGAAGAGGAGCTGGAGTGGAGGTGGGTTGCAAGGCGTTCGTGGACGAAGCGTGCGGAAGTAGGCGTGTCGCCATGGTTTAAATGCAGCACTGACGCTAACTAACCAATGGGAAGCAGGATGATTAACTGAATTAGGGGATGGATGTTGTCTGTTGTTAACAGCTACTGACAGATGAAGGGGCTACTCAATTAGTGGTATTGGGTAGTATAAAATACTTCAGATTATTAATATGATCTTCTCCATTTGTCAGCATATTTCTCTACAGCGCTTTTTCAGTAACATTAGGATTTATTTGGTATTTAAATTATGAATTCGTCATTCTGCCACAAACAAACAGAAACACTGTCAAACATAATATATTGGTATATATGTGGGATCTGCAGGAACAAGTGGAACTGAAAATGGATGGATGGATGTTTGATCTGGACAATACATTACTAAAATATTACACTGTGTACTGGGGATTACTGGTTGTACTGGTGGTAGAATGGACTCTGTGGTATATAATAATTGTGTATAATCTGTCCATACATTCAGGGCTTGACATTAAGTTTTTTGCTCAGCGGCGACTGTGGCTAGCGGTTTCTCAGAGTTAGTAGCCACTTGGCATTTTCACTAGCCAGAATTTTGTTGTTGGATGATTATGTTTAATATGACATGCTACAGTTTACATGCAATAGATTTACAACCTTTTTATATCATTGCAAGTGATGAGGGAGTAGAAGATGAGCAAACACTGTGTGCAGGTAGTGCTCATGGGAGTTGTAGTGTCATAGTCTCACATTGCATTTGGTTTATCATTTCAGGTGAGAAAAGTACAATTAAATTAATATATAAAATTCAACCTGCCATTATGGCTAGTGAAAGTGTAGGTGTTACCAGCCACTGCTGAAATTCACTGACATTTGGCCATTTGACTGGTGTTTAATGTCAAGCATACGGTCTGTTTCTCACCAAATTTGAAATTCTTTGGACTTTATATATAAATAATAAAAAAAAATTATTAGTATTTCTAAAAAAACGGAATTTAAAAAAAATAAAGTGGAAAACACGGAATTTGGAAAAAAATGAAACTATTTTTAAAAATTGTAAATTGAATCGCAGTTGCAATATCTGTCAGAAAAATTGCAATTAGGTTTTTTGTCAAAATCATGCAGCCCTATCAGCAACAATAACAAAAAACCAGTATCAGTTAGGACTGGGCAATTTTGCCTAAAAAAAAACATTTTTTAAAATTGAGTTCGATTCGATTTTCGATTCTTTTTTTTTTTAATGCACTTAAAAATTACTGCAAACATCAGATATATTGTCAAAAGTGCAACTTTATTACTGTGATTGTCCTCAAAAGCTAAAATGCATAAAACAATCTAAAAATAATGAGTAAATGAGGTTCTGTCATTCAACAATTTCAAGCTTTAACTCAGGTTTAAGCAAAAGTGCAACAGTAACTTTACAGTAGCTAATGTTTTCTGATTATGAAATCAGATAACTACATATTCTATAATATATAACATTACAATTAAAATAATAATAATAATAAACTCTTCTCTTAGCATCTCAGCGTAGTGCGAATAAAAAA